>NC_134859.1:91805000-92135000 GCF_049852395.1 Peromyscus maniculatus bairdii | reverse complement strand
CCCTACTAAGTTAAGCAGAGGGGAGTAATAACATAGACTCAGAAAAGCTATATAGCTCAGGAGATCCTTTATATTTAAGATTACTAAATAACCCAATAAAATAAATCTAACTAAAATGAAGACTGACATTTAATAATGAATAAAGATATTCTAAAAATGTTTGAACAAAAGGCAAGTTATAAAATAAGTTTATTTTCTTATATTTAAGAAAATTCAAGTTATAATTCTAGCTACTCCATAATCTTTAGTACAAAAGTTAACAACTATTAACTTCTGGAAGTGTTGGCTTGTGACTTTCTGGCAAAATTCTATTATTTTTGCACTACAGCATCTTTTGGAATTTTGGAACAAAAAATATTAAAAGTTACATTTTTCTTCTCCAATTATTATTAAAAGTATGTTATGTACATATTTTAAGTGGCTTTTCTTGGGATTAAGCAGTCCTCCAACATTTCTTCTCAAAGTCATGATTTCCTCAGCATTTGCAAAGACTGTTCGTTATCGTGTACTGTGTCCAGTGCTGATAGAGATGAAGAGTCGGATGTTAGGCAGCAAGGTAGGAGACAGCAGAAATGGCTTCAGAAGGTCAGGTTAGTGACTCCCTGAACCCACTGTATCATTTGTAGCCATTTTAAGTTAAAACAAATCAAGTTAAAATTATAATAACTTTGTATAAATTTGTATAAAATTAAAAATCGCACACAAGTGTCTAAGGAAAAGATGTTTCTCTTCTTTCCTCTTCTCATTTCAGTTACTATAGCCCACTAGAAATGGGTTCGCATCCAGGCTCTAAGAATGTTCACGGGCCATGGAGAGTATGCTATGTGTATTTTTACTTTTAAAGTTTATTATTGTTAGTGTTATGTTAATAGTAACAGCAGCAGTTAATGTCACATGTCTTCCTCTGCCACTCTTCACCTTCCTGGACACAGACACAAGGTCACTGTGGCTGGCTTTTATGTGGTGGTGTGGATCCGAGCTCAGGTGCTGTGGGATGTTCTGTATGGCAAATGTGTTGCTCTGATTGGTCAATAAATAAAATACTGATTGGCCAGTGGCTAGGCAGGAAGTATAGGCAGGACTAACAGAGAGGAGAAAAGAAAGAACAGGAAGGCAGAAGGAGTCACTGCCAGCCACCTCCAGGACAAGCAGAATGTGAAGATGCCGGTAAGCCACAGCCATGTGGCAAGGTATTGATTTGATTGGTTAGTAAATAAAACACTGATTGGCCAGTAGTCAGGTACGAGGAAGTATAGGCGGGACAAGGAGGAGAAGAATTCTGGGAAGTGGAAGGCTGAGTCAGAGTCACTGCCAGCTGCCGCCAGGACAAGCAGCATGTGAAGATGCTGGTAAGCCATGAGCCACGTGGCAAGGTATAGATTTATGGAAATGGATTAATTTAAGATATAAGAACAGTTAGCAAGAAGCCTGCCACTGCATTACAGTTTGTAAGCAATATAAGTCTCTGTGTTTACTTGGTTGGGTCTGAGCGGCTGTGGGACTGGCGGGTGACAGAGATTTGTCCTGACTGTGGGCAAGGCAGGAAAACTCTAGTTACACTCAGGCCTGCATGTTTGCACAGCCAGTGCTTTTACTCACTGAGCCAGCTCTGTCGTCCTGGGTATTTTTTTAATTTTAAAGATTTATTTATTTTATGTTATATGAATGAGCGCTTTGCCAGCATGTATGTACACATACCACATACATGCCTGGAGCCTGTTGGGTCCCCTAGGACTGGACTTAGGGATGATTTTTAGCAGCCATGTGGGTGTTTGGAACTGAACCTGGGACCTCCTTGAGAGCGGGTGCTCTAGACCACTGAGCTCCCTACTTAACCTCTCATTTTTGTCTTCTGAGAAAGGGTCTAGATGACACAGCCAAGCCTGACCTCAAACTCACAATTCTCCTGCCTCAAGTTCCCAGGTTCTGGGATTATAGATGTGCATCATCATACCCAATCAGTGTAGATCTTGAAAGTTAGTAGTGTAATATTGCTTTATAACATTTGTTACAGTGACAATATTAAAAAAAAAGAATTGAAAGGAAGAGAGGGTGGATGGAAGGGAGGAAAATTTCAAAATCAATGAATAGAAGAATGAAGAATGGTTGAGGAAATTGGACACACTGGATTAATGTCAGTGAGATATAGATCAGTGAGAAAAATCAGGCTGCAGATCCTGTGTTTGTAAAATCAAACAATAACTCTTACTTCATCACTACTAGAAAACCCTTACTCTGCAATGCACGGAGAAAAAGTGAAAGGATTTTCAATTTTAAAGTACTATATTTTTTATTTATTTTGTGTGAGTGTGTGGGTGGGTGGTGTGCATGTACCATGGTGCACATGTGGAGTAGGATTTGTTCTCTCCTTCTACTATGTGGCTCCCATAGGCTTCTTACATCATCAGGCTTACTGACAAGTGCCCCTACCTGCTGAGCCATCATGCCTGCTCAGATTATAGGTTTTAAAGGGACAAAAGATGAGGTCTCTCATTTGTTTCATTAAAAGTTCTTCTGAAAGTTATTAGAATCTCTCTTGGGCTAAAAGTAGATTAAACCTTAAAGCACTCATAGCTAATGCTGCAAACTCAACTTCTATTTAAAATCAGACTTCTTGTACCACTCACCACCACTCAGACCAGCCTTTGTCTGCTCAAGTTCCTTTTCTGTGAGCTTGATGTTCAGGGCGTCTAAAGCAGCATCCAGATTATTGACGTCAACCTGCCCTCCTATTGAACACGAAAGAAAATGGGAAAAGTGGAATGGTTCTAAAGCACTGAGATTTGAAGGTATTCTAAAATGCACATATGTTTTTATGTTTAACAGGTCTTACCACCTACTATGTGCTGGAAAAGAGAATCTTCCACAGTCTAGTATAACTGCTAATATTTTAAAACAAAAGAACAAAACCATAACAGATTTTCATCCAGTTGTCTAAAGGTTAAGGGCAGGGTTAAAATACCAACTTATTTCCTCAAAAATTAAAAGTATCTACACTTGAGAATGTGGGCAGGGGCATAGGTAACATAAGAAACACAAATCAATAATCTCTACAAAGAGGTTTCATTTGTTTCCTAAATGGTTTCAGATTATTCTCCTGGTTATTTCCCCCCTCCTTCCTTCCTGTTGTCTTCCTCCTCTTTCTCTTCTTCTAAAATGCCCACTCACAGCCCAAAAGTTACTAACTAATTAATGTGGAGCTTAGAGGACAACTTGTGTGAGCCAGTTCTCTCTTGCCATCATGTGTTTCTGGGGCATCGAACTCAAGTCGTGAGGCTTGGCAGCAGGCACTGTTACCCACCACTGAGCCATCTTGCTGGCCCTTTTCTTTTTCTGTCTTATATTTCTTTTCTGTTTGCCTCCCTTTCTCCTTCTCTCTTAACTTTCCAGCTTCTTTTGTTCTGAGACAGAGTATCACAGTGTAGTCTGGACAGCCTGTGATTCAATATATAATTCAGGCTGACCTTAAACTCACAGGGAATCTCTGGCTTCAGCCTCCGGAGTGCTGGAATTAGAGGCATATGCCACACAACTGTTATTTTCTCCTGGAAAATAACCAGGAGAATAATCTGAAACCATTTAGGAAACAAATGAAACTCTTTGTAGAGATTATTGATTTGTGTTTCTATATGCATTTCTATTCATATACATATGAATATATAATATATTCAGTTTATATATATATAGCTAATATATATTAATATATATTTCAGTTAAGTTTGTAAAATACAAGACAGTGGAAAACTTCCTTGTATAATAGATTATTATCAAGAAAAACAAATATTCTTCAAGAAGCAACATATGTCTTTGCATTGAAGTAATGCAAATTCAATAGCAGAGGGTAGTTCAAACACCTTCTCACGTTGCTACTCACGTTTATTACTTTTCACTTCTTTCATCAATCTGTTTTGAAACACCCTTCCATGATCTGTAAATAGAGGCAGAATTCAGATCTCTAGAACACTGGCATGGAGAGTCATCAAAACTCTTATATGGTCGCATGGTTGTAGCAAGATGCATTTTAGTGAGTTGATATCAAAGTTGGTCTTTCAAAGTCACACAACACTGACATTTAAATGCAAATATTTTTTTTCATTGTCATAAACTTATCCATTCTTTGGTTTTATAGTCATTTATGAGTTTAATTCTTCCATGCTGTATCACAGTAAGATATATACAACACATTTTCTTTTTACTCTGTAGCTGTTCTAGTCCTCAAATGACAATATGCTGATGACTCTCAAATGGTGTCTGAGGAGGTAATAACAGTTTACTTTCAAGTTGAAAGTGGCTTTGCATTAACTTATAGATATTTTGAAACACTGAGAATTCAAAAGCCCACTAAGCCAAGTTACCTGGAAGGTATCTGCCACGTGGCATGAGACAGGTGGCGTGACTTACCATCAGTGGGCAATGTTTTCAGGACTTGATTCAATTCCTTGCCAGAAAGCTCAATCCCCACATTTTTAAGTACATTTTGGAGGTTACGAGAGTCAACTTTTTCACCTTAAAAAGATGGATATTCATAAAATATTAGGGAATAACTGAATTATTTTGAATCATCTATAAATGTGCTTTTGTTACTGCTCTTCCTAATGCAAGAACAAAGAGGAAAAAGATGTAAAATCTCCTAGTAGAAATAGTTTGTTGTAAGTTTAAAACAGAATTTATCACTTAATATTTGTAGATCCTAGTGTATATTTCTAGTGATGAAAATAGTAGCAGGTAGTACAGAATGGCTATATAATTATTGGCTATTTAGGATAATAATAGCTGGCATAATAAAAATACATAATTAAAATATTACATATACTTTCTATTTTGTCAAAACCTTATGCTGCTCATGAGACATTATTTATATATTTTTAAATGCTTTATTCTCTTATTGTAACTACCTAGTTCTGATGTTGGTAAATAATGACACCATTTTATTGGAAAAAAAGTAGCAAAGAAAGTAAGACATTATCAAAAAACAGACAGTATTGTTTTACTTATAAAATAACAAGTAAATAAATAAAGTAAATAAATCTGTGGGGCAGGGATATACATATTTTATCAAGAGGAATACTGAAAATACATGAATCTATAAGCTATTACTACATTTCAGAGAATACTATTAAAAGATTAAACATAAATTATAATTTGTTTAAAAATCATTTATGACAAATTCTTACCAGTAAAAGCTTTTGCTTCATCTTTCAAAATTTTCAGAGGCACTTTCTTATCAGCTATAACACAAAAACATAACTTGAAGCTCAAAATAAATAACTTATGAACACTCTCCATTCTCCTAAGATAATAATAACCTAAAGCTATGGCCCACCCTATGAATTACAGTGGGGTTCTTGTTAAGCACTTTAAGTAGTCACTCAGATGTTTACTCATAATATATAAAAAGAATGAAATACAGAAAAATTTGAATTGAAAATAATCTTGTTTCAAAAATGTGTATGAAAGAGAAAAATCTCATATTTGATAATGAAAAGACAGGATTCAAAAGTGACTATTTCCTAGAGGCCAGCTTTCCTGTTCCCAAATTTAGAAGACTCTTCCTGACCATGTCACTAATGCCCAGGACTTACCTTCTCAAGGGCTTTGTTACTGGCATGTCTTACCCAGCATTACTATTTTTCCCTAGAAAAAGTTCATTTATTTATTCTGAAGCTAATGTCTATAAAACCAAAAGTTCATAAGTCAATGGGTTTGGACATGGTGGCACATGGCTGTGTTCTCTGCACTCAGGCAGTGGGGCAGGGGATCAAGATTTCTTGGGAAGTCTCGGTTGCATAGTATCCTGGTTAGCTTTTGTCTACTTGAAACAAGCTAGAGTTTCTGGGAAGAGCAACCTCGATTGAGAAAATGTCTCCATCAAATTGCTTGTAGGAGAGTCTGTGGGGCATTTTCTTTCTTAATGATTGATGTGGGAGGGCTTAGCCTACTGGGGATGGTGACACCACTGGCCAAGTCATCCTGGGTGATAAAAGAAAGCTGGGGATAGTAACATCCCTGGCCAAGTCATCCGGGGTTCTATAAGAAAGGCAGAGCAGACCATGAGGAGCAAGCCAGTGGGTAGTGTTCCTCCATGGCCTTTGCTTCTATGGTTTCTGTCTTGAGTTTCTGCCCCGACTTCCCTTTGTAATGAAGAAATAAACCCTTTCCTCCCCAAATTGCTTTTGGTCATAGTGTTTTTATCACAGCAGAAGAAACCTAACTAAGACACATAGCAAATCCCAGGCTTTTCTGAGTTAGATAGTAAGATCATGTCTCTAAAATCAGAAATCATAAATAGAGTCAATGGCATTGGACACACTCACCACCGATGGGCAGGTTTTTTGTCAGATCGTCAAGTTCTTTGCTGGACAGCTTGATTCCCATGTTGCCTAGAACATTTTCCAGATTTTTTATGTTGACATTCTCTGCTCAGAAAAAGACAGAACCATGGGAAGAAAACCATTAACACAAAAAATTGTGAGTTCCAAGGGGATTTGTTTTTTTGAGACACGCTCCCTTTGAAAATCTGAGGGAAGTTATGGATCTGATCATACATCTCCACAGACTTCATGTGTTTATAAACTGCATTAAGATCTTAGAGGACAGGCTTGAAGCTCAACAATAGGTCTCACAAATGCTCATAAAATCCATTTCAAAACATGTTTCACACTGAAAAAAGTGTTCTGAATCATGATTTTGCTTTTCACATAAAAGCAATAATTCATTGAACAAAATATATAAGGAATGTAGTATTATATAGGGTATAAAATAAATTGGGATCTAAGATATTCTATTTTATGCCATTCATCATATATTTCATATTTATTTTATTCTGCTATTATATGACACATATCAAAAAGTATTCCACACTTGGCTTTTTATAACACAACAATATACCATGGAACTCACATATAATGATATAAATAACTATTAACAAACCCAACTTCCCATTGGACTGTCTGGAAACTCTTAAGAATTGCCTCGAGAGACACTGCAGCCACTGCCAGGACAAGCAGCATGTGAAGACGCTTGGGAAGCCACCAGCCACGTGGCAAGGTATAAATTTATAAAAATGGGTTAATTTAAGATAAAAGAACAGTTAGCAAGAAGCCTGCCACGGCCATACAGTTTATAAGTGATATAAGCGTCTGAGTGATTATTTTATAAGTGGATTGTGGGACTGCGGGGCTTGGGGAACCTGGAGAGAAGCCCTCCAGCAACAAATGGCGCCCAACGGCTCGAGTTTCCACCTTAAACCTGAGAATATTTAATAACCAATACTAAACAGAGCCAAAACCAGGTTCCTGCTTCTTGTCTCATACGGGCAGCTAGACTCCGCAAAACGCAGGTTTGAACACTGGCGGGTTCCTGGCGTGTGCGTTTGACCAGCAGTATGGCAGACATGAGGCGTCTGCCAGCGGCACATTAAGCTGTGTGGTAGATTTAGTCCTTACTAGTATTAAAAAAAAAAAAAAAAAAGGTTTCTGGGCTACACGCTGCTTTGATAAAAGCTTAGACCCACTATTTCTGAGACTTGATGACTCCCAGAGCTGGTGGAAAACGTCCCACTGCCATGTTGGGAAGCTAAACTGGGCGGAGCCAGCAGCCACAGTGCCTTTTCAGTCTTAGAATGGTGCAGTTTAAAGCAATAGGCTCAAGGTAATATAAAAAATATGCCACGTAAAGATGGCTACCACACAGAGAATCTGGATTATATTCTCTTTGATATTCGTAACTGAAGAAAAACATTTGATTGCAAAAGCTGTTGAGTTATGCCAAAATGTATATTTTAAAGGTACCTTGACTTCAAAATTTGGATTTAAGGATATGTTGCTTTGGAAAAGAGGTTCTGCTTTTGTTTCCACAGAAAGCCAGAGGCTATGGATTTGTTCCAGATTAAGATACATCAGGTTTGACCAGCCAAGACCCCCTGAAAGATCTCCGATGACACCATGGCCCAGATGATCCAACATCCAGAGCGGTTTCAAGGCAACTGGTTCACACAATACAGCCTCACGGACTACCCCATAGGCCTAAAATTTTCTTTGCATCCCCATAAGATACAGCGCCCCCCTCCAGCAGGAAGTAGTAAGAGATGCTACGCCCAAATTCCCAAATATACCAAGCTGGCTTTCGAGGTGGAATTGGCTCACTCCCCCTCTAAACCCAGACATATTGCTTTAAAAAAAATGGTTAAGAGATTCTTGTGTCCCAAATCAGAAGAGCCCTCTGGTGTGGGACAGAGAAAAACCAATATTTTTATTTAAAACAGGTTGATTATAAATGTGATCTCTTTCTAAAAAAGAAAAGGGGATATGATATAGATATATAGGAGAATATGGAGATGATAAGATAAAAGGGTAGATTAATGAACCTACTTTTAAAGAACAACTTGCTTAAAATGTTTTACATTGATATAGATTTTAGTTTATGTTTAAAATGTTTTACATTGGTATAAATTTTACTTTATTGATACAAACTTAAAGTTAATTTTGTTATACTGTATATATATATATTTCTATTCTTGTTTGAGGTATTGTTTATGTAACTCATTTAAAATTGTAATGGATAATTAAAAATAGATTAATAATTAGTCATCTATGATAATCATATTTGTAGCCATGTTAGTTAAGTCTTCTAGGTATACATAGATATATTTCAGATAGATAGGTAATCTTCAAACACTTCATAGACCTAGAGAATATGGCATTTAAATAACTTAAAATTCTGTTGATATGAGACACAATTGCTCCTGGCTGCACCAATTGATCCCAAGAGAATGTTGGGCTTCTAAGACATTTCCATTTGGAAGTTTGTCTTCTTGGCACAAAATGGCCTACTGGGCAAAGAACTGCCCTTGCCTTGATGGATGACAGTACAAATATAATGCTGTCCTTTCTAGACAAGCGGAACACAAGGAAAGCGACCACTGTACTCTGCCAAGACAGGGTAAGATGGTCTTTCAGAATTCCTGCTTCTAAAAATGGTCTGTCAGATACTCTAGGCCTGTAGCCAATTTGAATGCACCAACAATGCTGAGAAACATTAGGTGACTGTCCAGGCTGCCAGCTGTCTTGGTCTACTCTTGCAAGATTCCCAAAAGTTGCTTGCATCCATCTACCATTTCTCAGGTACCATTATGTTCCTTCTCAGGTCTTTGATGTGGTTGAAAACTAGATAGTTGTAATTTCCTCAGTTATGACAAAAGATAAGTTAGATATAAAACCTTAAGCTCACAAATATAAGATAGATAGGACATCTTCTTTAATATTGTAACTGTAATTCTTGCTCGATAATTGTTTTGTTATATGTAATTTTACTATGTTAAAGTTAAAACCTTACTTTTTAAAAAAAGAAAAAAGGGGAAATGCTGTGGATATCATTCTATATAAATAAAACACTGATGGCCAGTGACCAGGCAGGAAGTATGTGGGACAAGGAGAGAGGAGAATTCTGGGAAGCGGAAGGCTGAAGGAGAGACACTGCAGCCACCGCCAGGACAAGCAGCATGTGAAGACGCTGGGAAGCCACCAGCCACATGGCAAGGTATAAATTTATAAAAATGGGTTAATTTAAGATAAAAGAACAGTTAGCAAGAAGCCTGCCACGGCCATACAGTTTATAAGTGGAAAAAAAAAAAAAAAAAAGAATTGCCTCAATTGAAGGTCACAGAAAAGCCATAATGATCCACTAGGGCAGCAAAAGAGGACAATCTTTTAATAATTTGCTTTAAAAATTTGCTCAACTTACAATCAAATTAGAAGAAAATTTTAAATTGGAAAAGAATCTATGTACAAGTTGGCATGTCATCAGCATGAAATAATTACTACTTTCTTTTCCTGTTCCAATTTCTCCCTTCCTTCTTTATTTTATTATAGTGATTGTACTTCTTTCATCCCATGGCTCCTCACTAACCCATAGGATCCTCATGTGGATAAAGATCAGATAGCCATTTATTAGTCTGTAATCCCTGTGCTCTGTACAGACTTCCTAGTTATCAGTTTGAGCAAGCCAGTTTGAGTGTGGTTTTGCTTGTAAAACTTAGCACCTGTAGCCTGTTATTGGATATGCCCAATAACAACCCTTGTGGGACTCAAGACTCCTTTGCCTACATGCATTTATAGCTTTCAGAGCTTTGAGGAAATTGAAATTGTAAATGTAGCATTGGAAGGCTGATGCTTAGCAACTTGGTGTAGTAAAGCTGGAAAGCCTCAATGGCAACCTCTAAAGGGGTCCACATTTCCTATTTGCTAAGGAAACCAAGCTGAAGCCAGGATCGAGATAAGACAAGAACAACAAGAGAACTTCATAGATAGCAGAGTCTGTGGTCCCAAGTCCCCTCACCAAAGTCGTGGCTCTGATAGGAAGTGGGATCCTCACACTAGAGGGAGGAACCGTTCAGTCTTGCTATCTCGGTCAACACAATATAGTGAGCCCATCATGTCTCTTTCCAGTCTTATGTAACAGACTCCTTAACATTTTTGTTCTGTCTCCATATACCTCTAAGTATTTCTGTAATTTCTAAGTAATTTAACATGGAACATTGTTTGCCCAGTTTCTAGGAGCCATCCTAGCAGTACATTTGACCACACACTACACATTCAAATCTGAGTTACAGGAGCATGTCCTTGTAACTAAGTAACTAACTCCCTTACATGCCACACAGCACTTTGCTATAGCACTCTCAAGATCCTGTCCTATACCTGTTCCAGTTCACAGCAGTATGTACTGGCCAGGCCTTGTAGTTCTTCCAGGAATAATGACTTCCCTCCTTAGCAGAGCTACCACTCTCCCAGTGGGTTGAAGCTCACACTGATTGTATGTCTAGTAGCTAGAAAGGAAAGAGTCTCTTAAGGCAGTCTGCCCCAAATGAGGCTTCTGCATGGTCTACAGGAAAGGAACAAAGTGTCTATCCTTTAGTTAGGAGGAACCATCTGCTTTCATAAACCAGAAGTGCTAGGGAACTAAAGTCTTATTTTATTTTTGAGACAGGGTCCTGTTATGTTGTCCAAGTTGGTATCAAACTTACAATCCCCCTGCTTCTGCCTCCCTGAGTACTGAGATGACAAGAATGTGTGTCATGGTCTATTAGTTTAAGATGTGTTATATTTGGTTATGCTGTGGAATATTTGTTTAATGATGCAAAGATGTGTTGCATTCTTTTATGTTGCATTTGTTTAACTCTGTAAAGCTGTTACTGTGCCTGTTTAAAACATTTGATTGGTCTAATAAAGAACTGAGTGGCCAATAGCTGGGCAGGAGAAAGGATAGGCAGATCTGGCAGACAGAGAATAATTGGAAGGAGAAACCCAGACTTGGAAGAAGAGAGAAGAGGGAGGAGTGAGAAAAGGAGAAAGAGAGGAGGACACAAGAGGCCAGCCATCCAACCACTCAGCCAGCCATGGAGTAAGAAGGGAAGAAAGACATATAGAAAAAGAAAGGTGAAAAAGCCCAGAGGCAAAATGTAGAAGAGAAACAGGCTAATTTAATTTAGAAAAGCTGGCTAGAAACAAGCCAAGCTAAGGCCTTGCATTCATAAGATAAAATAAGTCTCCGTGTATTTATTTGGGAGCTGGGTGGCAGGCCCCCAAAGAGTAAAAAGAAAAAAAATTTAAATGTGCCACTATATTTGGTTTCAATTATGTATATTTTAAGCAATAATTTCTGTTTACCTTTATTGTATTAACCAAGAGAAAACATCTACCAAAATTATTTTTAGAAAATAAGTATCTCCATCAAGATATAACACTAAAATTTTACTACCAAGAGTCTAATTTTAAAGTCCAATTTAGGCAGATGCTTATAAAACAGAGTAAAGTAACAGTATCACAGCAGTTACTGCCAATGGTAATTACAAGAATCGACTCAATACAAGACTTAGGTGGCAGGACTTTGTGCTCACCTGTGACAGCTTTCACTCTTTCCATCACTTTCTGCAGATCAGCATTCCCCTTTGCTGTAAATGTTCAACAGAAACACACAATCAACGGCATGAGCTCAGAAAACAAAATACAAATTATGCATACATAATGAAGTCTAGCTAATTTAACTCCCATTGCAATTCTGACACTTCTTAAGCTTTTTGAACCTTTAGGAATTTATGCCCTATTAAGAATATCTGTTGGAGCTGTGGAGCCTCCATGGCTGGACTAGGTCCTCTGCATAAGCAAGACAGTTGTGTAGCTTGATCTGCTTAAGGGGCCCCCTGGCAGTAGGATCAAGATCCATCCCTGGTGCATAAGCTGGCTTTTTGGAGCCCACTACTTATGGTGGGACACTTTGCGCAGCCTTGGTGCAGAAGGAGGAGCTTGGACCTGCCTCAGCTGAATGTACCAGGTTCTGCTGACTCCCCATGGGAGAACTTACCTTGTTGGAGGAGGGTTGAGGGGGGTGGGGGGATGGGAGGAAGGAAGAGAGGGGAATCTGTGATTGGTATGTAAAATGAATAAAAGAATTTCTTAATAACAAAAAGGAATATTTGTTGGAAACTTGTTCATTCTCCTTTAAACGTCTGTAACCAGAGGCCAGTGAGGTGGCTCAGCAGGTAAAGGCACTCGCCACCAAGCTCGATGACTTCAGTTCTACCTCTAGGACCCCCACAGTAAACATAAAGAACTGACTTCCTGGAAGCTGTCCTCTGACCCCCATACATGTGCCATAGCCTAATTTTAAAAACACCTTATAATCATTTCCATTTTAATGACTTAATGAATAAGTTAGGAACTTAATTTCAAGTCTTGGAGATCAAGCCCAGAGCCTCATGCACAGTACTCTGCTAGGATGAGTTTCTAGCCCATCTGGGTGGAACTGCTCAGCTCCAGTTCACACCAGTCCCACTTGAGCCCTGGGGCATTTCCACTTAAATAGTAGGGAGGACATAAGCACCAACTGTCGACCTGACCCGGGCAGAGATAGCAATGAGGCTACAGAAGAAATAAAGGGAATACGGAAAGGAAAGGGAAAGACTCCATTACTTGGTCGGGAAGATGCTAAGAACTTAAACTTAAATTAGACCCTAACATGCCACCAGAAGACACTTAGATCTGAGAAACACTTTTTAGCAAAGTACAGGATATAAAACCACCACATAAAAACAAGCACTTTTTTTTTTATAAGCCAATAGTAAACATTTCTGAGAAAAAAAAAAGCAGGAAAACGATTCTATCTAGCATCCCTATCTACTATCTCCCTAAAATGCAGAGGAATTTCACCAATGAGGTGAAATATTTTTACAATAAAAGCACATAACAATGAAGAAGAAATTGAAGATACTCAAAGATGGAAAGTCCTCTCGTGTTGATGTAGGAGCGGAACTAAGTCTATGTATGAAAAGTACTACATCACTGAAAGCAACCTACATATTTAATCACTGTCACAAAATTCCAATGGCATTATTCACAGAAATAGAGTAATAATCCTAGAATCCATGTGGACACACAAAAGACCCCCAAATGGCAAAGTAATCCTGAGCAAAAAAAGCAATGCCAGAGTTACCACAATTTCTCATTTTAATTTACACTACAGAGCCATAGCAGCAAAGCAGCTAGTTACTGGTAGAAAAACAGATGTTTAGACCAATGGAATAGAAGAGAGGACCCACCAACAAACTCTCAGGCACAGCCACCCGATTCTGACAAATGTATAAAAAAAGCCATACTCTGGAGAAATCACAGTCTCTTTGACAAATGTTCTGGGCACTGGATAGCCATAGAGAAGACAAAGTAGATCCTTTCTTTTCTCCCTGTAAAATAACCAACTCAAAATGGATCAAAAATCTAATATAACATCTGAATATTTGAAACTACTGGGGGAAACACTTGAAGATATAGACATTAGGCACAACTTTCTTAGTTGGACTCTGAAAGCTGTGGGAGCAATAGCAAACTCAACAAGTGGGATTTGATTGGATTAAAAAGCTTCTGCATAGTGGAGGAAACAATGAACAGAATCAAGATGCAGCCTCCAGAATGAAGATGACCATTGCCAGCTATTCATCTGCATCCTGAGTGCATAAAGAGTTAAAAAAAGCAAACAACAAAAGAGCAAATCAACAACTAGTAGTTGGGCAAATGAGCGAACAGACAGTTCTCAGATGAAGCACAAACTGTAAATTGATATGTTGGATACATCGGTGGCTGGTGGAGGTCGCAGTCTGCCATAAGACTACCAGCTTTTTCTCTAAGCTTGGCACTATGGAACTCCCTCCCTCCCCAGTAAGGCTCCCTGCTCTTTACCTGCCCTTCTCTGGAGAATGTCCCTGGACCTGGAGGACTGACCTTTACTGAAAGCTGTCTCTAAAGCCAGATGCCTGACTTATCTTTAGCTCAAACCCTGACACAGATCCCTGCTGGAAGGCTCCCTTGAGGCACATACTAGGAGCCCTGCCTCTTGACACAAGTCACGTGACACTCCTGCCACTGTCCCCAGCCTTTATATTCCCCTTTCTTCCTGGAATAGACTGGAGTTGTAACACTTAACTGTCTCCCCAGAGAGCTGTCTCTACTGATTTACCAGCCTTGGGATCCTGCTCACTCATTTCATAAACCAGAAATTCCGGGAAGAAGAGTGGCATAAACCACACTGATACATGCAAAAGTGTTCAGCATCCTTAGCCATCAGAGCAACACAAACAAAATCATCATTGAGATTCTTATGTCATTCAATCAGAATGGTTATCATGAAGAAATCAAAAACAAGTGCTGGTGAGGATGTGGAGGAAGGATGTACAAGGACCACTTACCAACTGTTGGTGGCATGGAAGTTAGTATGGATGTTTCTCAAGAAACTAAAACTAGAACTGCCACATGACCCAGGCAGACTTCTGGATATACGCCAGAAGGAATCTAAGTCAGTGTGCTGCAGAACTATCTGTACAGTGTTTACTGTGGGATTTAGTCACCACCGATAAGTTAGGGAATCAGTCTGGGTGCCTGTTAATCAATGAATGAATAAAGAAAAGGTGGTTTTACATGCACAGTGAAGTGTTAATTCAGACAAAAGAGCAAATGTGCATCATTTATAGGAAAGTGGATGGAACTAGGGATAATCACTCTAAGTGAAATAAACTAGACTTAGACAAATGTGTCTTTTTAGGCAGAAATTAGAACACATACACATACATGGAGAGAGGATAATGGAGCAGTGAATATAATCAGAATATGTTATATGCATGTATGAAAATATTTCTATAAAGAAGATATTGTTATTTAAAAAATCAAAAAGCAGCCAGGCAGTAGTGGCCCTTGCCTTTAATCCCAGCACTTGGGAGGCAGAGGCAGGTGGATCTTTGTGCGTTCGAGGCCAACCTGGTCTACAGAGTGAGTTACAGGACAGCCAGGGATACACAGAGAAATCATGTCCCAAAAACCCAAAACAAACAAATAAATAAAAACAAAAAGCAATCAATATTGACCTGATGAAGTAATCGGGAGAATCTAAGCTTTCAAGTGGGTGTTGAAGACTAAATTGTTCATACAGAGAGAAAGCAAGACAGGAATGGAGGTCAGAGCAGACCATCCAGAAGTGAGGCAGGCAACAAAGGTGATACTTTCAATAACTAAGAATCCCTCAGAGTGCTGTGCAATGTTGCTCTGTATGCTGTGAATATGTGTTGCTCTGATTGGTTGATAAATAAAATGCTCATTGGCCAGTAGCCAGGCAGGAAGTATAGGTGGGATAAGCAGACAAGGAGAATTCTGGGAAGAGGAAGGCTAAGTTAGGAGTCACCAGCCGGACACAGGAAGCAAGATGACAACGTAGAACTGAGAAAAGGTACAAAGCCACGTGGCTAAACATGGATAAGAATTATGGGTTAATTTAAATGTAAGAGCTAGTCAGTAATAAGTCTGAGCTAATGGGTGAGCAGTTATAATTAATATAAGCCTCTGTGTGTTTACTTGGGGGATGTGAGTGGGAGAGATTTGTCCAGACCACCAGCCGGCTGGCACACAAGAAAACTTCCAACTACACAGCAGAACAGCTAAAAAGACTGACCATGCACAGGGCTTTACAGTTAGATCACTGCTGAGCTTGTGTGGTGCACTGCCTGAAGGGAGTAATGACAGACAGCAGAGTGACCGGGCAGCAGAACAAACAAGATGAGGTCCCACGGTTCTGGAGTCCGGCTGCACACTCCAGCCCGGCTTGCTTATGACTAGTCTAGCACTACACTTCTCGCTCTCCTCGTCACGTTTTCTTCCTTCCTTTTCTCCTTGCCTGTCTTCCTTTCTTCCATCCCTCCCCTTCCTTCCTTTTCCCCTCCTTTCTCTTCCCCTTCTCCCCCTCTCTTTCTCTGCTCCCTCTCCCCTTCCCTTCTTCCTTGTACTGGGGACTGAATGCAGGGCCTCATGTATGCCAGGTAAACGCTGAACCACTGCATTGTGTGCCCAGCCCTCACTAATGTCTTACTAATTCTGATAGCTCCCAGCAATTTTTGTAATCCCTGTAGAAATATACTATTATTTTTTAATTTTAAATTGAGTATTTTTACCTTAACATTGGGATCTCCTCTAAGTTTTTCAATATCTATTCAATATTGATTACAATTTTAAATATTTCATCATATAGGAGATAAAGTCAACAGATAATTTAAATTCATCTTATTGCTCACCATCAGTGTCTAGGTTTTCTGTCACTTCAGCAAATTCCTCCATTGAGAGTTTGAACCCCATATTTTCCAAAGAACTATGGAGATTATCCTTTTTGATCTTCCCCACTTAGAAAAGAGGCAGTGAAACATCATTTGAAAAAAGTCACATGATAGCAACATAAAAAAGGCATTGTTTTCAGCATTAAACTTAAATAACACTTCTAAAACAAAATAAGATATTTTAAAATTCTAAAATTTTATGGTTTTGTAATATTACATTTCAATAAGGCTGAAGTCCTAAATAAATCTGTCCATTCAAAAGCCTCAAGAGAACAGGAAAGCCAGATGTGGTATGTGTTTTAATTATTCTTATTGATAAACTGACATGTTTAAACAGTATCAAAGAGTTGAGCTAAGCAAACCACAGATACCACAACTTTATTCCATAGCACAGAAGGCAGGATCATTTTGTGTTTGTGGACTATTACCTCTGTGGCTCCATGATGTACTTCAATAATGGATAGCTAGCTCTTTGTTTTGCTCTTTTTATTTAGAGGAAAAAGGGAACAAATGTAAAAATATAGTAGACTTCATGTCACAAAAACTACACTGCAACAGCAGATAAAATGCATGCTCCATGAATCACAACTGTATGAGTCCCAGTCCATAACTGGGTGGCATGAAGTCTGGAGAATCCAGATGCTATGCCTTGTCCTGTGGCCCCTTACCTTTGAGATCCTTCACACCCTTCAGCAGCCTGTTAGTACTTAACTTCCCAGTATCTGTAAGAAAAGCCATAAATGACGTAATGGTAAATTTGAGATTAGCAAAGAAGTATGAATTTAACAATAAAAGCTCCAAACTTTCAAAACTGCTAACTTGTTTATAAACACCAATTCCATTTTGTATATAATTAATAAACAAATAAAAGTGACTCCAATTATAATAACATCTAGAAGAATAAAATACTTTAGAATACATTTAACAAAATGGGAACACTTATACTCTGAAAATGACAAGCATGGTAGAGGGAAATGTTCAAAGACTCAAATAATAAAACTGTGTCCAAAATTCATCGCCAAACTCAATATTGTGAACATGATGTTCTCCCTCAAACTGATCTACAGATACAATGCAATTTATCAAAACCCATACTAACTTGTTTGAGTAAACTAGAAGCTAATAGTAAGATTCATTTGCAAAGAGACCCCAAATAATCCTGAAAATGAAGGACAAGGGAGGAAGACTCACACTTTAAAACCTGAAGACTTACTACAAGGCAGCAATAATCAAATGCTGTGGAATAATCCTCTTATACACTGTAAAGATTTGTAATTCAAATTGGTTTAATAACATACTGATTGGCTAGTAGCCAGGAAGGAAGTAAAGGGGGGTGGTGTCCAAACTAAGAATGCCAGGAAGGAGAAGGGCAGAGTCTGAGGAGTAACCACCAGATGCAGAGGGAGCAGGAGATGAATGTGCCATGCTAATAAAGGTACCGCCACATAGCAGAGTATAAATAAGGAATATGTGTTAACTTAAAATATAAGAGCTAGTTAGTAATAAGCCTGAGCTATTGGCCAAGCATTTATAATTTATATTCTGCTTCTGAGTTGATTATTTGGGGCCAGGTGGTATGGACATCCAATTACATATGGTGTTTGAACATGTGGCTGAAATTTTTACATAAAACCTGACAAAGCTTAATAAAGGATTCTAGCCAGGCAGTGGTGGTGCATGCCTTTAATCCCAGCACTCAGGAGGCAGAGCCAGGTGGATCTCTGTGAGTGTGAAGCCAGACTGGTCTACAGATCGAGATCCAGGACAGGCACCAAAACTACACAAAGAAACCCTGTCTCAAAAAACCAAAAAAAAAAAAAAAGATTCTAGACACACAAGAATGAAGTCAAGCATGGCTTCTTGGTAGTTACCTTTTCTCTGGTAGGCTCGGTTTACTGGGGGTGAGCAGAGGCATGGCGCCTTTAAGAGATGGCTTTCTGGCTCAGTGTTTGTGGAAAAACAGGTGGCTCTTTTAAGAGGTCCTCCTACCAAACACTTACATGGTGATTATGAGCAGTTGACAGCATGCTACTTGGTGGCGTCTTCTCAGAGTTGGGGTGGGAAAATGGCTCCCAGAGCTGGCAGTAAACATGCCTCCACCACGAGACTAGGGGAACGGAGTGGGAGGAGCCAGCAGCAGCACACCACCATCTAAGTTACACAGCAATTTTTTTTTTTTGTTCATGCAGACAGAAAAGGTTACAGATGAGGAGTAAGGACAGATTCAGACAAAAAGACCCTCTAAATGGGTTTAAAATATATGTAGGCTTGGGAGAGAAAAAGGTAAACAAAGTCCTTAAAAAAGAAATAGAATAATAAAAAGTGTAATAGGCCACATAAAGATGGAAAATACAGAGAGTCTGGATACAGTGCATTTACAATCAAGGCAGTGGGGTTCTGGGGGAACATGAATCATAGAAACCATAGAAGAAAACTGGCAGAAATAATTCTTTATGTTTACAATCAGTTCATTCCAAGGGAGAAAGAGTATTTATAACAAATGGTGCTGGGAGAACTGGATCTTCACATGTAAGAGGAGATCATTGCTTAGGATTCTAATCTCATCCCCCTGACACAAAATATGTTCCACATAGATCAAACACCTAAACATAAGAGCTGAAACCCTAGAGGAAATTTATGTAAAACATCAATATCTTTAGATTAGGCAATACTATTTTTAGACTGTCAATAAAGCCAACACACAAAAATAGAGCAAACTATCTGCAAGCAATATATGGTAAGAGACTTTTCTACAATGTATGAAGAACTTTCTATGCTGAGAAAACCAATACAGTTTAAAACTGGACAAAGGACTGGGCATGGTAGCCCATCCTTTAATCCCAGCACTCCAGGAGGCAGAGACAGGTTAATCTCTGTGAGTTCAAGGCCAGTGTGGTCTACAAAGCAAGTTCAGGACAGTCAGAGCTGTTATGCAGAGAAACCCTGTCTTGACAAACAAAACAAAAACAAAAACAAACAAAAACTGGACACAGGCAAGGACTCGACATTTCTCCAAAGATGATACACAAATGGCCAATGTGTACATGAAAAGGTGCTCAGTATCAGTGCTGTTAGAGAAACATAAAGAAACAGACTGAGGGCCGGGCGTTGGTGGCGCACGCCTTTAATCCCAGCACTCGGGAGGCAGAGGCAGGCGGATCTCTGTGAGTTCAAGGCCAGCCTGGGCTACCAAGTGAGCTCCAGGAAAGGCGCAAAGCTACACAGAAACCCTGTCTCGAAAAAAAAAACCAAAAAAAAAAAAAAAAAAAAAAAAAGAAACAGACTGAGGTACCACTTCAGCTCCCTCAAGGACAGGTAATAACAGGAGCTGTGGAAAAATTAGAACCCTCATACTCTGCTGGTGGGAGTGTCAAGTAGCACAGCCACTCTGGAAGACAGTCTGACTTTCTTTTTAAAAAAGATTATTTCATTATTTAACACACGCATGTGTGTGTGTGTGTGTGTGTGTGTGTGTGTGTGTGTGTGTGTGTGTGTGTACATGTATATGCAGGTAAGAAGGAATCAGATCCCCTGGAGATGGAGTTATAAGTTGTTTTGAATCACAGGATTTGGGTACTGGGAACTGAACTCTGGTATTTTCAAAGAGAAGTCTTAACTGCTGAGTCATTTCCTCAGCCCCTATCCTGGCTTTCTTTGACCATTAGATACAAAGTTACTGTATGACCCAGCAATTTTGTTTCTAGATATACCCTAGAAAAGTTAAAACATACATCCACCCCAAAACTTGTATGTGAATGGTTGCGGGAACATTCATACTAGCCCAAATGTGGAAATAACTAAATACTCATTTATTCATGAACGGATAATAAATGAAATGTGATATTTCTAATATGTAAGATTATTCAGTAACAAAAGGAGTGAAGTACTGGTGCATAATAGGACATGGGTGAACTTTCACAGGAGACCAGATATTATATAATCCCATTTCTACAAACTGTTTGGAATAGGTAAATTGATGAAGATGGGTTAGTGGCTGTCCAAGTAGTGTGGAAGAACTGAGGACAAAGAATGACTAGCAATGGGTGTGGTGTTTCTGTTTACAGATAACAAAAATATTCTAAAATGGATAACGGTGATAAGTACACAAGTCTGTGACTATATGAAACACCATTAAATCATATACTTTACTTTTATTATATGTGTGAGGGTGTTTTGTCTACCTGTATATCTGTTCACTATATGCATGCCTGGTGTCCAAGGGGGTCAGAAGAGGGTGTCAGGTCCTTGGAAATGGAAGTTACAGACATTTGTGAGCTAACATGTGGCTGGGAACTAAACCCAGGTCTTCTGTCAAGCAGCCAGTGTTTTTAACCACTGAGCCATCTCTCTAACACTTTCATTGGATTAATTATATAACATATGAGTTATTCTCAATGGAGCTGTTAGACAATATTTTGTTTGAACTTGTCATCTCTAACAATGAAATGAATGATCTTTCTCAATGTGCCAAATATATTCTTTTAATGAGTCTTATTATGCCAACACATACATGCACTTTTCCTTTCTTTTAAATTCTGATGTTTCGCTGCGCAGTCAGGAAACATCAGAATCCCAGCACTCGGGAGGCAGAGCCAGGAGGATCTCTGTGAGTTTGAGGCCAGCCTGGTCTACAGAGTGAGATCAAGGACAGGCACCAAAACAACACAGAGAAACCTTGTAACCTTGTCTCGAAAAAAAAAAAAAAATTCTAATGTTTCTAGTATCTTCCATTTTCCCCTTAGTCTTTTTATGATGTGTGCTCATTAGTGGTGTGTGGGCAGGAACAGAAAACATTTACCAATGGCTGCTTTATGTCTAAAACAAACTCTGACACTGATAACTTTCTTATGCATCTTCAGTCTTAGTTTTAAAAATTATTCTTTAATTACTTCGAACAACTAAAAAAAAGCAATGCTGATAAAAGAGCCTCAACCTCACGAGAAGCTCCCACCAACTCACCATCGAGGGGCAACGGTTTCATCAGGTCCTGCAGTTCCTTGTCTGTGAGCTCGATATCAAGGTTTGCCAGGACACTTGGTACATCGTCAGTCGAGATCTTCTCACCTGTCAGAAGAGATTTGATGAGCATCACAGTTCACACCATGCTTGATGTCTAATGGGAAGAGTTCCTTTATAATTAAAAATACCCTAGTTTTAAGGCCAAAGATTAAAGTAAAAAGAAAAAAAATTTAAGCTATTGCATCAATAACTTTGTTAAGCCAAATTTATCTTTACAATATAAATAAGTTTCTTTTACAGTGATTGAATAATAACTTCTAGACTGAAGCCGGATGAATTTATTACATTTATTTTTTAGTGTGTGTGTGTGTGTGTGTGTGTGTGTGCATGCTTATGTGTGGTATACACATGCCATGGTGCAGGTGTGGAGGCCAGAGGAGAACTTGCAAGAGCCAGTTTTCTCTTTTCCTGCAGAGCCATCTCATCAGGCCTAACTTAAGTTATAAAAAGATACTTATATACAACTTTCTTCAAAGATAATTTTATGTTTGTTTATTTGTGTCTTTATTTTTGAACAGGGTCTTCCTATGTATCCCATATTTGCCTCAGAGTTACATAGCTGAGACTTGATTTGAATTCAGGATCCTCTTGCCTCAGTCTCCAGAGCTCTGGGTTTATGGGTATACTTAGCCAAAAATATCATTTTGGTTTTGAAAAGAATTACAATGAATACAATGAGGACATTGACTTGATCATTTGAAAACTTCATTCAGGTTTGTTGTGTCTTTCTCTATTTTGTTTACAAAGAACCACTGAAGTAAATTATAATATCATAACAGACTATAGAATCTCATTCCAAACTACAGAGAATGTTAAAACATGGAGTTCTAGAGTCAAATATCGTTATCAAGTATGCAAAAACAGTAGAATTTATAAGTCAAACATTGAGTACTGAGAAACATTAGTGACTATAAAACGTTAATGTGGATAGCCCAAACCTCATTTTATAACTTTTCCACTCACCTGTATAGTCTTTCAGTTTTTCCATCAGTGTCTGTAGAGGAATTTTCTCATCAACTATAGGGAAGATTAAAACCACATTACGATGTAACCAAGACTATGGGACTCTGCGCACACGCACAGGAATGACTCTCATCACTTTGGGCACCACCCCATTGTCCACATACTTCAGAAACAGCCACTGTCCACAGAAACCCCATTGTCCACATACTTCAGAAACACACTTTCTAGTTTATCACCTCGTCTCTTCTCCTTTGACAAGCATCAAAAAGGAAGATTCTGGAGTGACATCAGCAAGATGGTCAACGTGAAAGGCCTAGCACTGTCTCCCGGGGCTTCCTCAAAAAGGATCCAAACTATATCTTGCCTGGTTTCTAAGGGGAGCCCTGGTGTACAGCACGGGAGGGGTGGAAATCTCAGGCTGGATGTGCTGGGAAAGGACAAAAGCATCCTGAATGTTACTCTACCTCCCTGGTCGCAAATAGTGTGGAGCTCAGTGGGAAAACGACAAACAGGCCTTCTGCAGCCTCATTACTACCAGAGACAGCAGAGTCTCTTGAGATACACCTCAGGAGGTTCCTGTCGGAGTCAGTGGTAGTGCTCATTAGCAGATTTTCATCAAAGCCTGAAGTTGGCACCATCCTTTCTTTCTGCTCCTAGTTCAAGATACAATCAGTCGCTTGCTCCCCCTCCCCCCCACAGCCACATTTACCATATGGAGCATATGTGGTGATACGACCAAGAGGTGTATCTATACCAATATCAGACTCTGAATCTCCAAAACTCTTAAGTCATCCAGACATCTATTTATTTCCTAAATAACTTGTACCAGGTATTTTGTAGCTGTGGTAGGAAGATAACTACTACCTTCTTCAATCAATAGATAGAATAATTAAATAGATAAAAAAAAAACAACCCATGATCCTCAATATACTCAAGAACATTCATGAAAATCCCACAATTTAATATTGCAACCAATGGGGAAATGAAAACTTTCCCACCAAGATTTATCACAAGACACCTGCATTCACTCTTATCACTTCTATTCAGCATAGCACTGAAGAGCTAGTAAGAGCAGACCAGAAAATAAATTAGAGGCATGGGAGGGAAGGGCGACATGAGGTGTCAGGCACAGACAGAAAACCATCACACAATTTACAAATACACATGAAGTATAAAAGAGTTCAACCTGGGAAATAAGAAGTACAATGCTGGCTAACGGGCTGGCCCAGGAGTAAAGTCGGGAAGATGTTGATCAAAGGGTAAACAGTTCAGCTAGACCAGAGAATGGTTCAAAATATCTACCGTACAACAGTTAGTATTCTATATTTGAATGTTTAGTAAGAACAGATTTTATGTGTACTCATCACAGAAATTAAATAATGAGTATGCTAGTCAGCTGGATGTAGCCATTCCACAATGTATCTACACATCTGAAAGAACACTCTGTAAATGATTCATTCAATTTCTTGTCACTTAAAATATCAAAAGTCTTAAAAAAAACTTAAAAGTTCAACAATGCAATTTCTGGCTTATAGTGGATCAGATTTGTTTATATTGAGAGAAAAGGTGACTAAGACATAGGTCTATCCTGAGAGTTTGAGCTCATAGTCAAAATGTGGAAGACTTATGTACTATGTGGTACTTGTGAAAGCAAAAATCTCATAAACCAAAGAATAATGTTTTATCTTTTTAGATAGGAAAGAGGCTGCTCATGTGCTAAAATACAATCAGGTGTTTTGCATGGTGCCCCCCACATGGCTCTTCTTGGCTCTCCCTTCTCCTTTGAAAAGGATATATAACACAAACAAACATATATACATACATACACTCAAAGGTTCTTTGAACTAAACTGTGGTATCATTATTTGAATGTATGTCCTCTTTAAAACTCACAAAGAGTTTATTTGCCATCTTAACACTATTAAAAGGTGGGATTAAAAACATCTCATTGGTATGTGTGTGCGCGCGCGCGTGCGCGTGTATGTGCCCGTTGGGCGGTCAGTGGACAACTCTGAGTTTTGATCCTCACATATCTTGTTTAAGATAGGATCTCTGTTTTAGCTGCTGCCTATGCCAGGCTGCCTGGCCCTTGAGCTGCTGGGGATTCCCATGCCACAGTAGAAGTGCTGGGATTGCAGTCATGCTACTGTGCCCCTTTTATCCAGGATCTGGGAATCTGAACCAAGGGCCTACTGCCTGCATTTGCTTTACCCACAGAGTCATTCCTTTAGCCTTGAAAGCAGGACTTTTAATAGGTTAGTCCATGAGGGCTCGACTGTGTAATGATACAGCAAGAAGCAGTCAGTGGATGCAGGAGCCTTAATCTAGGACTTCATAACTTCCCCAACTGAGAAAGTAAGGTTCTTTTCTTTAGAAATGATACACTCTATGTAAGTATATTACAGTGACATGAAGGGACTCTGATGTTTGATGTCGGTCAGATGCTCACCACCAACGTGTATGCTTTGATTCAGATCTCTAAGCTCCATATTTGAAAGTTTGACTCCCATGTTGCCCAGAACTGTGTTCAGGTTGTTGACATCGACTTTACCACCTAAAGAATGTAGCATAGAGAAGATTAAATGATGCCCACAGAGGCCTTCTTACATTTTATTGATACACATACCACATTGTGAGTTTTTTGAGCACCATGTCATTACTCACAGAGTGTGCATACTATTTTGGGATCATTATCTACTCACTAAAACCTATTCAGAGTCTATTATTTAATTAGGACGCACGCTACTTCCTTTGAGTCTTAACTTGAGGAACCTACACAGACCAAAGTTTAAAATGGCAACAAATATTCAGGGAAGTTTAGTTTATGGGTAGAAAACATTCTTTATTCTGAATAATACATAGGGCTGACTGTTATTGGCTGAAATCCTAATTTTACTTATACTTGCTGCTGATCAAATCCTTTGGATCACTGGTGATCATTTCTATAATTTTTGCAATGCAAACTTGAAATGTGGTATTTCCTTTCCCATGTGGAACTTCCTCTTGTAAAATGGAACACAGAGGAGACATTTGCCAACTGATACTCAGAGATGTCAGCGTCCAGCGCTCAAAATTGTCATGCTGACTACATAGATGTGAGGATCACAATTTTCTTTTCATTCTCAACACACTTCTCACTCACCTTTGAGAGACGTCATGGTGTCTAGTAACCTGTTCTTAAAGACCTTGTTATCGTCTACAAAAAAAAAGTGCAAATTTAAGGTAATGGTGAAATAATGTGGTAATTCACTAAAATTATTTCAGTAAGACTAAAATCTTATTGCTTGCCTTACAAAGTGCTCCATTAAAATACAATTTGAGATACTATTAGGGAAAGTTTAGAACATGGTGGAGTTACTGGAAAATTTAGTTTAAGTACAATTTGCTTGAGTGTGTGTGCATGTGTATGCATGTGTGTACATGCGTGCTTGTGTATGTGTGTATGTACATGTGTGTGTTTGTTCCATCTCACCTTTTTAAAAATCCTCCTCTAGGTTAACATAACCCTTTTCCTTCCTTAATCCCATAGTCACCTGTAGGTACCCAGGAGGTAAGGATAGCAGTGGACACTCCTTCCTTTGGACAGCAGAGTTCAACATGATGGGGATACTTCTTCCCAAATTAAAAGTTAAGAATTTTATAGGTACAAATTTTCCTCAAGAATAAGTTAATATTTTAATTTTTAAGAGATAGGTTTAAATTTCTTTAATCTTAGGAAATGGGGATAATTTTAGATGTTAAATTTTTTAAAGATTTATTTATTTATTATACAGAAGAGGGCACCAGATCTCATTACAGATGGTTGTGAGCCACCATGTGGTTGCTGGGAATTGAACTCAGGACCTCTGGAAGAGTAGTCGGTGCTCTTAACCTCTGAGCCATCTCTCCAGCCCATGTTAAATTTTTTTAAGTATTAAAAAGCCCAAATGCTCTAAAGTCATATTAGCATTTGAAATACTTACCATCAAAAGGGAGTTTTTCCATCACTTTTGAGAATTCTTTGTCTGAAAGCTCTATTCCTATTTTTGATAGAATGGGTTTCACATTTTTGATATCCACTTCTCCTCCTAAAAAATCAATACACAACTTGTACAACCAGTGTGGAAATCAGTATGGCGGTTTCTCAGAAAATTAGGAATCGAACTACCTCAAGACCCAGCCATCCCACTCTTGGGCATATTCCCAAGGAATGCTGATTCATACCATAAAGATACATACTCAGCTATGTTCATAGCAGCACTATTTGTAATAGCCAGAACCTGGAAACAACCTAGATGCCCATCAACGGAAGAATGGATGAAAAAAATGTGGTACATATACACAATGGAGTACTACTCAGCAGAGAAAAACGATGAAAGCATGAAATTTGCAGGCAAATGGATGGAACTAGAAAAAAATCATCCTGAGTGAGGTAACCCAAACCCAGAAAGACAGTTATGGTATGTACTTACTCATAAGTGGATTCTAGATATAAAATAAAGAACAATCAGACCACAACCCATAGAACCATGGAGGCTATATATATAGCATGGAGGTCCCTAGGACGACTGTGGCTTATAATAAATTTCGGTTTTACTCAATTATTGAAAAAAAATAGCCAAATGAATGGAAACATATGAACTATGAACCAAAGGCTGAGGGGCCCCCAGCTGGATCAGGCCCTCTGAATAGGTGAGACAGTTGATTGGCTTGATCAGTTTGGGAGGCAACTAGGCAGTGGGACCAAGTCCTGTGCTCATTGCATGAGTTGGCTGTTTGAAACCTGGAGCTTATGCAGGGACACTTGGCTCAGGCTGGGAGGAAGGGACTGGACCTCCCTGGACTGAGTCTACCAGGTTGATCACAGTCCTCGGGGGAGGCTTTGCCCTGGAGGAGGTGGGAATGGGGGGTGGGCTGGGGGTAAGGGGAGGGGGTGGGAGGGGGGAGAATAGGGGAACCCGTGGCTGATATGTAGAACTGAATGGTATTGTAAAATAAAATAAAAAAAAAAATCAATACACATCATTACATATACAAATATAGATTTTCATCTAATAATTCTAAATGGGGAAATAAATAATCTATGATACACTGCATGAGAAGGTACAGAATGGGAGCAGAGGTCAAACAGTTCTACAAGGGTACCTACTATTACAGTCAAAGAGATTTGATCCTAAATGCTAATAAAAAAAGCTGGAAAGATGACTCAGCATTTTCTGTTTTTGCAGAGGCCCAGAGTTTGATTCTCAGCTCACAACCACCTGTACCTCAGCTCCAGGGGCATCCAATGCCTCTAACTTCCTTAGGTACCTGAGCTCGGGAACACACACCCACATTCAGATGTACATACATACATACATACATACATATATCTATGTATATATATAATGTCAAGGTAACTTTGAATGCAGAGATTATCTGTTATGGAATATTCTTTTAAGATGTGTTACATTTGTTTATGCTGTGGGACATTTCTTTAATGATGCAAAGATGTGTTGCATTCTTTTTTTTTTCTTAAAAAATTTTTTTTTCATCGAGCAGTGAAGGCACATGCCTTTAATCCCAGCACTCAGGAGGCAGAAGCCAGGTAGATCTCTGTGAGTTTGAGGCCAGCCTGGTCTACAGAGCGAGATCCAGGACAGGCACCAAAACTACACACAGAAACCCTGTTTCGAAAAAAAAACCAAAAAAAATTTTTTTTCTTTCCTTTTACATAACAACCCCTGTTTTGCCTCCCTCCCCTTCTCCTGCTCCCCCACACCTATCCCCATCTCACCCTTATCCCCTCCTCATAGAGGGTAAGGCCTCCCTTGGTTAGTCAACACAGCATACCAAACTGGCATACCAAACTGGGGCTGGACCTAGCCCCTCCTCCTTGCATCAAGGCTGAACAAGGCATCACACCATAGGGAATGGACTCTAAAAAGCCAGTTTGTGTTACGTTCTTTTATGCTGCATTTGTTTAACTCTGTAAAGCTGTGTTACTTTGCTGTCTAAAACACCTGATTGGTCTAACAAAGAGCTGAACAGTCATTGGGTTGGCAGGAAAGTATAGACAGGGCTGGCAAGTAGGGAGAATAAATGGGAGGAGAAATCTGGGAGGATAAAGAAGGAGCAAGAAAAAGGACAGGAGGATGCTAGGATCCAGCCACCCAGCCACCCAGCCACCCAGCCACCCAGCCAGCCACAGAGGAAGAGTGAAAGTAAAATATACAAAAGTAAGAAAAAGAAAAAGCCCAGAGGCAAAAGGTAGATGGGATAATTTAAGTTAAGGAAAGCTGGCTAGCAACAAGCCAAGCTAAGGCTGGGCATTCATAAGTAATAATAAGACTCTGTGTGATTTATTTGGAAGCCAAAGAGTAAAAATCAACCAACAACCGATGTCCACACCATGCATCCCTTTCTTCAACTATAATACATGCAAATAGTTGCAAGGACTAAAGTGATATCTGCCAGTCCCATTGTTAGACGTTATAAGTTATCTGAAATATTTAGCACAGTTTTGTGGCAGCTATTATCTTACTAATATAGAAACTGGTTATTCTAAAATAAAGAGAGAAAAAATATATTGAAATGAAAAATATACCAGAAACAAGCAAAATGCCACTGATTTGATTTTCAATATTTAACAAATGAGGCAAATGTCATAATTAACATGACAGTTAAAGGATGATAAAATATACTGACTATAAACACTGAGCATCTGGGATTCACAATTGCCCACTCACCTGTAATGGTTCTAACTCTATCCATCACCTTTTTCAGATCAGCCTTCCCATCATCTATGAGAAAAGGCACAATGGAAAATAATACCATAAACATAGAAAAAGAAACAGGATATATTTGTGGTAAAAAACAACCAATAAAAATCTCCACCCTCTGAATTTTCCATTGACTTATTAAATTCCTGGACCTCAAGGAATTAATGTGATCTCCATTAAATGGGAATGTCACTTATACCTAAGAAACTGGGTCAGGACAAGTATATTTTCCATGGTGTTTCAGAAGCCATTATAAACAACTTTTGAAAACACTACTGGATTGACCTAGGATTCCAGTGATTTAAGTCCATGTATGAATAAACAGCGGAGGCAGGGGCTACTAACCTAGCCCCGTATGCTCTAGGATTCCTTCCTGGAGGACCAATGCTCAAACTATTTGATGTATTAGCATAGACTGTGAGAGATTCAGAAAGAACGAAGAAATTTTATATGGAAGAGAAGATGAATAAAGAAAAAAATCAAGGAACATAAAGATGTGGAACAACACAACTTAAGGAAAAGAAAATGGGACAAACTAAGCTGTTAGAGGCACAGAAGAAACTGGAAGGTATCCTGCACCATCATCCGAACCTCAGATTTCACAAACTGAGGAACGGTGGAAGGATGGGCCTGTTGACCTCTCTACAACCTTTCATATCACTATAATTTGTGTGTGAGTGCATGTGTGTGCATATTCACACGTGTGTGTGTGCATGCATGTGTGACAGAGTCTCATTATGTAGCTCTAGCCGGCCTGAAACTCACTATGTAGATGAGGCTAGCCTTGAACTCACGGAGGTCTGTCTGCCTCAGCCTCAGTCTTCTGAGTGCTGGGATTAAAGGCATTTTAGCAATTCTTTTAGAAACAGATAGATTATGCTGATTTTGTTTTGGTGTAATAAAGATCCAAGTTTTATTCTTGTTTTAATATTAGCTTCTTCTCCAATTTTTCTAACATGTATCTGTCATCAGTTACACCCAATTTAGCATGTATTTTATGACACAAAGATAAGAAGATGCCTGGGGGGATCTGTAGTACTCACCATCCACTGGGAGGTCTTCTGACAGCTTTGCAAATTCTTCTTCATTGAGTTTGATTCCCAGTCTTTTTAGGAAACCGTCCAGGTTATTTACCTGAACCTTTCCCTCTTAGGAAAAAAGATATGAGGTAATAAGAAGGTGAACTTTACCAACGCCTTCTATATGCAAACTCGTTATTAGTACCTTTAATGATTTTAACTGGTTTTGACTGTACCAACTTACTAAGTTGAAACTATGTTTTCAAGAATTCCATTTTCTGTATAGGTTTTTATTTTTTTCTTCTGTGTTTTGACTTGAACCCAGAGCCTCACACACATGCTAAGCAAGAAGCTCTACCACTGAGTCACACCCACAGCTTTTCTGTGTAGTTTTGGGATAGTATTTGTCAGAGAGAACCCTGCATAATTGCAAAGCTGAAGTGAGGTTTCAGTCACCCCCCTCTGTGAGCGCATGGGGCCAGGTGGGCTTTCTATTTACACTGAGGGGCAAAGCGTGTTTGCATGAGGCTACCCAGTTGCTCCCTAGGGCAGTGGGACAGCTGGCTGAGAAGCATAATATTCTTATCATTCTATGTCTGCAGATTCCTTTCCTGTACAGTTCTGTGATGAATTCTGCATACTTGGAAGTCACAAGTGAAGTGAGTTCGAGCCCATTACCAGGAGCAGAGGTAGCAGCCCTCAGAGTCCTTCACCATATCTTACAACTCCATGGCTTAATCTTGTAATAAATTCCCTGACCTTGTTGCTCCTAGTAACTATGTTTCCCCAATCAAATTCTAAGTGATACAATGACCACAAATTCCATTAAAATAAAACAGTACAAAAGAGCCTTGAAATTGTTTCAACAAAGTTGAAACCCCTAATAGCCTTGTCCAAGGACACACAGAAAGTCAATAAAATAGGTAAAAATAAATTTTGTCTCGGTTACAACATGAGGGGGCCAGATAAAGGTAAGAAAATATGAAAAATGCTATAGAATTCCCTCTAAGACAGTGGTTCTTAATCTATGGGTTGTGACCCCCTAGTGGGGTCAAATGGTCCTTTCACAGGGGCCACATATCAGATATCCTGCATACCAGATATTTACATTATGATTTATAACAGCAGCAAAATTACAGTTATGAAGTAGCAGTGAAAATAATTTTATGGTTAGGGATCACCACAACATGAGGAACTGTATTAAAGGGTCACAGCACTAGGAAGGTTGAGAACCACTGCTCTAAGATGAAATATATGCTATTTCTGATATAAAGAATCAGAAATAAGGAGTTATAGCAAAGCAAGGATTCACAATTAATTATTTAATAAACAGTGAATGTCAACATGTGTCTTTTAATTGAGTTACTTACCATTGAAGGATTTCACGCCTTTTAGCACCCTGTTGTAATACACTTTCCCAGAATCTAAGGAAAAACCATAGTTCATTTAATGGGAAACTGACTTGATATCATAAAAGTAGCATAATACAAATTATTTAATAATCATCATTTTAAAAAGAGCTGTCTAGGGCTGCCGAGATGGCTCAGAGGGTAAAGGCATTTGCTCTATAAGCCTGATGACAAGTTGCAGCTCAGCACCTACATACAGGTAATGGGAGAGAACTGATTTCACAAGCTCACGCTTGGCCTCCATACGAATCCATGGCACATGTACACACATATATCATGCACACAATAATCATAAAGCATTAAAACAAAAATAAAGAACTGTCACTGCTTTGTATACTATTTAATTTGAGATAGTGAAGCTATGGAATAGAAACTTCCTCACTGTGACAAACCTCTCTAGTGCCTGAGGGACTCCACATGCTAAATGTTGCTTCATCTTTACTTTTTTGCCATGAATATGATACTTTCCTCTCCTTTTTCTTTTCTCATTTTATGATGTAAGAAAATTAGTGGCCTAAAGATAACATTCTTTATGGTTGATGTCAACTTTCGTCTTCAGACTTCTGGCACTTCCAATATAAAGTATCAAAGACAATGGGGCAAAATTATTCTATAACAATTCAATATTCTTCCTTCCTTCCTTCCCTTTTCTTTTTTCTTTCTTTTTTGTATTTTTAGAGGAAAATAAACAGTAGTAGAGTTAGAGAGCTTTACACAGACCCTACAGACAAAACAAAAACAAAAACAAAAGCCACAGCAAAACAGAAAGGCTCCTAGAAGTTCCATGGGTCTTCCCCTGGCTCACCATCAGCAGGCAGTGTTTTCAGCAGCCTTTCTTGCTCCCTCTCTGTGAGTTCAACCCCCAGGTTCTTTAAGATGTTTTTCAGGTCACTGGAATCAACTTTGTCTCCTTTCAAAAGAGGGAGTCGCAGGTACATGGAATTGAACACAGAGTCACAGGTACATGGACTTTGAATACAGTGTCACAGGCACATGGACTGTGAATACAGTGTCACAGGCACATGGACTGTGAATAGTGTCACAGGCACATGGACTTTGAATACAGTGTCACAGGCACATGGACTTTGAATACAGTGTCACAGGCACATGGACTGTGAATACAGTGTCACAGGCACATGGACTGTGAATACAGTGTCACAGGCACATGGACTTGAATACAGTGTCACAGGCACATGGACTTTGAATTCAGTGAGATTTTGTCTTGAGTTGTAAAACTTACTTTGTGTGGAGTCAGTTGTTAGGTTGAAGAATCAATTGCAGAGTCAATGGGCATGTTTCATGGTATTAGCTTTGCATAAGTTAAGGAGTTTTTTTTTTTTTTAACTAAAAGTAGGAAAGAGAACTTCTAGAATGAAATCTCATCAGTGAATTCCTAAAACACTAATTCTTATATGAGTCACTATTCAGAAATATTTGTGTGGCAAGAATTATTTGATGCTTTCAGCAAAAATGGTGTTGTCACCATCCCTAAGCTTTACTGTACCATATTCTATAAGGCTTTAGATTGTTTTAAGCATTTGTGAAGTGACATTATTTCAAACTGACAGCACAAAATACCTTATCACCTTAAGTTAGTCTGAGGGGCATTAGATGTGTATATATTATTATGAAACATTTTAATTTTATACGATTCTAGAAATGCCACAGAAAAATGAGGTGCTACTGATTAGAATCCCTAAATGATTTCTGTTATTTTCAGTTCCCTTTAATTTAATTAAACTTAGTGTAAGCCTTTACACCATGAGAATTACAGCACCTCCTTACTCACCTGTAAAAGCATTCAACTTTTTCATCAGTGTGTCTACAGAAACTTTCCTAAGAGCTGGAATAAAGCACGAGAATGAAGACGGTAAACCATCAGTGACTGTGACAAAGGCCCTAACCCAAGTGCTTTACATATTTATTTAAGAAATGTACTGTGGGGGTCGAGAAATGATTCAGTGGTTAAGAGCCCTTGCTGTTCTTCCAGAGGACCCGTGTTTAATTCTCACTACCCAAATGTCTGTTATTCCTATTCCAGGAGATCCAATGCCCAATTCTGGCCTCTATTGGCACTGCATGCAGGTAGTGTACAGACATACACGCAGTCAGAACATTTATACACATAAAATAATAGTTTTTTAAAGAAAAGGAATATACAGGCAACATTTTCTGTTATTTTATCCACTCTCACTGCTTTCATGAGTATCATGAAGAAAATCTTAAAAGTACAAAGTTCCCCCATTCCCATCTCCTCCAGGGCAAGGACTCCAGAGGGCGGAGGGGGGGTGGGGCAGGAGGAGGGAGGACAGGGGAATCTGTGGCTGATACATTAAATTATAAAATAAATAAGTACAAAGCTCCCATTTCAAAAATATAAATTTCATTCACAGTTCTAATATCCCAAAGTCAAGTGTGTTAGTGATGGGAAGAAATTCTGAAATACCCTTATCTCAAAAGCCTGTATTTTGCTATTCAAAGTGTAGAAGACTGTCTATTAGTGATCATAATATGGATAGAGAATGCAAAAGGCATGCTTTCAAACATGAAGCTTCAACACTGATTTTGGTAACTAGTTGCTTATATGCTCCGCCCATATGTTTAACTTTCTGATTACATCATATTAGACTGCAATTCATAAGGCCCCTTATCCTAGGACTTTTATAGTTAAAGGTCTTTCTTTTCTTTTCTTTCTTTCTTTTTTTTTTTTTTAAAGTAAAGTCTCCCAGTATAACTAGGACATTTGAAAACTCCACTCACCACCAGTAGGGAGATTTTGTACCAGATCCTTAAATTCATTGTCCTTAAGCTTGATTCCTAAGCTATCCACCAGAGTCTTCAGATTGTTGGAGCTAACCTTCCCACCTGAGGAGAGAGAGACCTATGAAGAAAGGTACAAAGCTCCCCAGACAGTTTCTTAGCACTTTCGGGGCTATATGCCCTGTTGCATACTCACAAATTGTGCCAGTTCTCGGGAAGATTGGACATCCAATCTTTTAGGATGGGTCCTGCATTCTCTAATGCCTATTCATAGGCTCTCTTAGTTATCTACTAGTACTAGTAATGTCTAAAATATGAAAAAAAACCCTATTTTACTTATACTAAGATTATTTTAAACTCTTAGACTCTACTTAAGAACATTCTTAAGGGTTAAACCGTGAAAATGTAAAATCTAATAATAGAGTATGGTTTGAGACTGTAAGCCTGATAAACACTTTCCTCCCCAAAGCTGCTTTTGTTTGGTGAAGGCGATTTACCACAGCAACAGAGGTGAAGCCAGGGCCATGGTTGTTAACTGTTTTCATCACAACAACGAAACCAGATGGGGTAATATAGTATGACAATCAGCCAAATTTAGTCATTTACACTTTAAAGCACCATGTTGTGCATGATAAATATGTAGAATTTCACTTTAAACTAAAAAATACTGAGGAAATTCTATTCTAGTTCTGGAGGTAACTTCTGAACAATATCTGGGGTTCATTTAAGATGGCTGAACTCCAAGTCTAGTTTTTATTTCCTCCCAATTAAACCCAAGTGACTAATAACGTTTCCAAGCTATCCTTTTTCTATACAAATGTGAAATCCCATTACATTTTTTTGTTCAAAAGAGGAAATAAAATCTTGAGAAAGTGGGGCGCTTTCCCCTCATGTCTAAGATAGAGGGACTTAGCAGCTGCAGCAAAGGCTGCCACATAAATGGAGAACAAAATTATTATAGGTACATGTGAGCTTTGGTGAAATGCAGGGATGTGTTCAAAATGTAGACATGAGGACTTTGACATTCACCTTTCAGGGACTTTACTTTCTCCAGTAACCTGTTTTGAAAGATCTTTCCGTCATCTGTAAGAAATACAAGACTCAAGTTACAAAAATGTGGATAACCATTAGCATATGCTCAGGAAAACTGACTTTTAGCATCTTCACTACATATTTTTTCTTATAAAAACTGTGAGAGCCAGTGAGATGGCTCAGTGGGTAAAGGTGCTCGCTGTCAAGCCTTAGGACTCAAGTTCAATCCCCTGGACCCACATGGTAGAAAGAGAGACTCTACTCTTACAAGTTGTCCCCTGACCTCCACATATGTACTACGGCATGGGCATCCTCCCACATGTCCATAATACACACATGTGGGTATGCACATACATGCACACACACAATAAATAAACAAATGAAAATGTGAGAGAAAAGTGGGGGAAATTTAGTACATTAAGCTCTATACAACACACACACACACACACACACACACACACACACACACACACACACACCTCTTTTATTCATCCCCAATCCTGTTTTTGCTCACTCCTAAGCTATCCCTTTCTCTTTACACATATCCTACACTACTTTTTGGTATATACATAAACTTTTTGTATAGGCAGCATAATAAAGAGGAATATCAGATCTAAAATAGGAGCCTGTGTAGAGAGGATTCACATCAGAGTTCAGGGACACTCTAACTTTGTGATTTATACTTAATGTAGTGTCATGAAACGAGGGTAGCTTTGTCACAGAGAGATCCTAAAGCCTTTTGATTACATCAATAGTTGAGATTCTTACCATCAAATTGCAGATTTTCCATCAGTTTGGAGAATTCTTGATCTTTGTACTCTAGCCCCATTTTTTCCAGAACAGTTTTTATATCGCCAATACCAATTTTTTCTCCTTAATAATAAAGATTAAAACAGTGACATACATGGAATTTAGCACAATTGTAAATAATTCAGCTACACAATGTGAGCACATGGTGGGGAAAACCCTGGCCACTGAGTATCTAAAAACAAGATCATTCAAAGGAACATGATTTGTTTGTAGAGACCATCAAGAGATGAGAGGTTACCCTCAATGCTGCTCATGAGAACATGGCAATAGGATGTACTGAGAAAATAAATTGCCAAAGTTGCTGCTTTGAAATTCATCCCTGTATCTGCTTCATCTCCCTTAGGCTTCTTGAGATCAAGGATTGAGTGTAAAAAGATACAAAGGACAACTTGTTTCTACAAGTAGCTGCTGACTTTGCTGGAGGATGTCTAGAAATCCCTGCCAGTCCTTCTAAGGACTGGATGGGTGGCTATTGGTTAAGAATTCTCCCATCCAAATACTAACCAGGGCTGACCCTGCTTAGCTTCTGACATCAAGTAGTATCAGTTGGGTAAGTTCAAAGAAGTATGACTATAGAGAAGTCTAAGAATTCTGATAGGATGCTTCTATCCAACCTTCTGTCTCTGCTTTGCTTGGAACCAGACTTCAAGCTTCTAGCCTTGACCAGATGCTTCTTAATTTTTTCCTTGCATAAATATTTCTCTTCATAATGCCTCTTTCATATTTAATCCCATCTTGGTATATGGTTCTTGAAGAACTTGCACAAACAATGGAACTCACACTGGTAATGGTGAGCAGGCATTGTGAATCTCTCCATTCAATTAGAAGACTGAAAATGCCTTCTCCTAAGCCTACCAATGTGTGCTAGAGTCTTTTAAAAAGATTCATTTTATTGTTGAATTTGGCTGTATTATAGTAAGAAAAAAGACATTATTAGAAAACACACTAAAGCTGGGCATGGTAGTGCACGCCTTTTATTCAGCACTCGGGTGGTAGAGGCAGGTGGATCTCTGTGAGTTCAAGGCCAGCTTGGTCTACAGAGTGAGTTCCAGGATAGCCAGGGATACAAAGAGAAACCCTGTCTAGAAAAACAAAAACAGAAACAGAAACAGAAACAGACAAAACTACCCAATGAAACATAAAACAAAACAAAACAAACAAACAAACAAACAAACAAACAAAAAAACCACACGAGAAAACACTGTAACTTCTGGCCATTGAACAGAAAAAAGATTAAACAAAGAGGTGTCAAAAATCATACAATTAACAGTAATAAAGGCATGAAAAAAAAGTACGTTGGGGCTGGAGAGATAGTTCATTGGTTAAAAGCACTTGCTGCTCCTCTAAAAGACCTGAATTTGGCTCATAACTGCCTGTAACTTCAGCTCTAGGAATTCAGCCTCCTCTTCTGGCCTCTGTGGGCACCTGCATACATGTGGCACATATTCACATAGATAGTCACATACACATAAATTAAAATACTATAAAAAAATTAAAAATATCTAACTGTAAAAAATTAGGACCCTATATTTACATTAACTCTCACTTACCTGTAAAGGTTTTTGCTCCGTCCAGCACCTTATTTAGGTCAACTTTTCCATTAGCTATGAATGAAAGGGTCAATGGAGATATGCAATTAGTGTGATAAGTTCAGAAGTCATATGCAAAGGATCTACAGTGGAGAAACTTGCCCATAAATTTCTCATACACCTTGAAGTGGATAGTGGGATGCCTTACTAAAGTTGTCCTTGGGTCTCCAAGGTCTTTGTTGTTCCATATGAATTATAGAATTGCTTTTATATCTGTGAAAAACTGAACTTTATTATATTGAATGTAGATTTTTTGTGTAATATGGATACTACAATAGTATTAATTCTTCCTATCTGTAAATTGAAATTACTTCAGTTTATTGTTGGTTCCCTATCTGGGGTTAGTAGATGCTTTTTAATGTCTCACAGGCAACCTAAGAGCTAAATCTCCATCATTATACATTAACCAGCCTTAAGTATTTTGATGCACCAATGGCAAATGGACAAATACATTTGATCTCCTTGTTCTTTTTGGTCTGCTCAGATTTTCTATTTCTTGATGATTCAGAATTGGTAGGTTGCCTAGAAACTTATCATTTCTTCTAGGCTATCCAATTGGTTGGTGCATTATTGTTCACAGTCTCTTTTAAGCTTTTGTCTATCTGTGATCTCAGTTGTAATGTCTTTAATTTCTGCTTTCCTGTGAGCATTCTCATTTTTTTCCCTTAGTCTAGCTAAAGGCTTGTTGATTTCATTTATACTTAAAGAAAAACAAATCTTAGTTTGGTTGACATTTTCTATTGTTTTCCTGGTCTTTCATTTATTTCTACATCAACTTTTACTATTTTTTAACCTTCTGCCATATTGGCTTTAGTTTGTTCTTCCTTCACTAGTACCTTGAGGTGTACCATTAGGTTGTTTATTTGAGATCTCTGTTGATGTCAATCCTTTATTCTAACTTTTCCCTTGCGAACTGTTTTTTTGATGCATCTCATAAATTTTGGGTGTTTGTGTTCATTTTAAAAGGTTTTATTATATTTCTTTTCCCCCAAGTGTCTGTTTTCTGATGTGGTTACCCTTGCTCTCTTTGGCTTCCTTTTACATGAAATCCTGCCCACCTCCCGCTTTCACTTTTTCTCTATGTACTTAAACTGAATTGAGTCAAATGGTTGGGTTTTATTTATCTATTCATATATTCTGTCTTTTGATTATAGGATTTAATTTATTAACATTCAATGTAGTTATTGATAACTAAGGAGTTTTCTTATATTTTGCAAACTGTTTTCTGTTTGTTCAATATTTTAAATGCTTCTGCTGTTTGAAGTAAGCCTATGGCCTTCATGGAGACAGATATGGGAAGAAAGGACCTAAAAAGCTGCCCTGGACTTCTTAGATTTTCATTTGACTTTTGGAAAAGAAAAAACAAATACCTTGACGGTGGTACATTTTATAATCTCTAGGTGACATAGGAAGGGTTTAGAATGTCAAATTTATTTCTAGGTATTTTATGTGTATGTTTTGTTGCTTTAAATTGAATATTTTCTACTTCTATTTTCCATTAGCTTATTTCTAGCTAGGGAAATCCTTTGAAATTTTAATTTTTAATCTTGCACAAAAGCCCATGAACCAAATTGACATCTCAAAAACTCAATAATTTTAATAGACTTCTTTTGGTTTGTTTGCTAGGTTTAAAAAACACACAAAAATAAAATCTTAAACTACGGGTAATGATGTCTCTTTTCCAAAATTATCGCATTTGATTTTCTCACTGAAGTATTTAGAAGTTTTATAGCTGGTCTTTAAAATGTTATTTGTAATGTTAGGGTTCCCTAGTATTTTGAATATTTATCTTAACACCAACTAAATCTAGTTAACAACAACAACAACAACTTCCTTTAGGGCCACACAGTGCTGTCTAGCAGGCATACCATCAACTGGCAGGCTTTCCCTCAGCTGCTCCACTTCTTTATTAAGAAGGTTGATACCCATGTTTTCCAGGAAAGGGTGCAGGTTTTTGACATCAAGTTTTCCTCCTTAAGAAAAAGCAAAGAAAGAGAGAAAGAAACAAAAAGGAACAAGAGAGTAAATAAAAGATGTAAAATATGAAAATCATGTTTGTGTTTTTAATGACTATGTGTAACTACTTTAAGAAAAATATAAAAAAAAAAAGCCTATACTTGGCATTTTTGTATTGTCATTATTATTCATTACAAAAACCCCTATAATTTCCACTTGGCTTTTCCAATAAAACAGAGAAGGTAAAGACAAATAAGGTAAATGCAACCTGTTTTTTAAAAGCTCCATCCTAGTGACAAACCTATTAGAACAAAGACATTCTTTAGAAGACTATTCAGCTTCATGGCCCTAGACTTGATGTCAGCTCATTGCTACAATCACTTCCAATACTTCAAGTAAAGAGTAAAAAGTATTTATTTATTCCATTGCCAGATTGTCAGATTAACAGATTGGTTTTGTCTATTAATGAACAAAATTCCTAAAACTGGCAAAATAATCAGATCCTTTCACTACAATTTTGCCACGTATATTTAGATAACAAAGCATTTTTTATTTTTTGTAATAATTAGGAAGATTCCAAGTGTGATGATTCCTTCAAAGAGGAGAGAGAAACAACAAAAATTCATTGCAAAGCTCGAAGATTTCAGACAGATACTTTAGTATGAGTTTTAACTCACCTTTGAGAGACTTCACACCCTTCAGGACTCTAGCCCAATGCACCATCCCATTATCTGTGTGGGGGAAAAAGAAAAAAGGTGAGGAAGGAGCTTTTTACATCATATAAGGAAGCTGGTGAGAGAAGAACAGAATGCTAAAACAACAGAGTGAAAATAGACCCAATCATTCATCCTCAAGAACAGGGCATTTAAAGAGTCCTCAAAATAAAAAGGTAGGTCTCAACAGAAGTAAGAAAGAAAAGCACTAAACAAAAGACAAAGATGGTAAGTTTAAGAGCCTTTTCTTTACAGGAGGAAAATAAATTGTGAGCAACACTAATCAGCCACAAGGAACAACGAGAAGACAAAGTGAGTTGACAGCAAATAAGGAATGAGGTGGAAATGCTTATGGATAGACTACATATTTTTTAAATCATGTGAAAATATTTTCCAGGTTCTAGATATGAACTGGTTGATGTTCCAGAAAAAGTGGCTTTTCCCCCCTGGCAGTGCTGGGCATTGAACCTATGGCCTCAGACAAGCCAAGTAAGCACTCTACTGTAGGCCCTTAGCCCTTAGGAAATGTCAAATGTAAAACTGGTGGGGGAAAACGACAACAAGAAGAACTGGAGCAGCTCCCTTCCTGTGTTATGTGGTTTACACACAATGACTCAGAAGACTCAGATGGGGACTGTGCCTTGATTAAAGTAAAACCATTATCTCAACATGGCAGGTGTTCACAGAGGAGTTCAGTGGCCCTCAAACCAAGTATCTCTGTGGTGTCAGGATTTCTTGATTTTTACCTTTTATTTTGATACATTTTCAGAATTATAGGTACTGGGAAATATAGCGTGAAGAGTTCTCATAATTCTCTTCATCTTACCGTATTTGTTTTCTTATCCATCCAAACACAAATACTCTACAAACTTATTCAAATACCATCAACCACTCCCTTGCTGTCACTGACAGCAGTGAAGGACTAATTTTTCAGTAGAGGCTATCACCTCAGTCTCTGTCTCTCATCATTGTTACAAGTCATTTATTTTGTAATATATTCTTCAATTTGGGATTGAGAGACTTTAAACTTTCCAAACCTCTCAAGCACTGAATTCTAAAGTTTCCTGTTTCCCTCTCCAGCTTATTAAATCGCAGTCTGGAAACGTCAGTGACTTTTTAAGGCTTACCGTCCACTGGCAGAGTTTTCAGTAGCTTCGAATACTCCAGCTCATTAAACTCAAGCCCTGCTTTTCTTAGCATATCTTCCAGATTATTGACATCCATCTTTTCACCTAAAAAGTTAGGAATAGTGAGAGGTGGATATATTAGCTACCTCAAATTTTAGGTTGAATAACAAAAGCAGAACACTGTCCTTCCACACTGCTCTGGATTGGAGGAAAATTGGAATGTTAAATGTCCCTTTAATAGTCATATATACAAGGCTCTTTTTAAATTCTAGGAAAACTAAATCGAGTTTATTACTGTAAAATCAATCCATAGGGTGGTTAATACAAATAATCCTCTAAGGAAGAACTTTATGCTTTTGTTAATGTTGTAATTGTCAGCAATGCTAATGAAAATCAAAAAAATTCAGAGTACCATGTACTGAGCCTGTGTATTTCAGAGAAAGATTAGGAGGGCAGGTTCCATAGAATGCAGGATTTTTTACTAAGACATAATCCTATAGGTATTTTTTGTACTGTTTTTGCCATATTTTGCCAAATTCATGCACTCTAAGAAGCTTTTTCTATTGGAAAACTTCTATTAGAAGTCTTTTTCTAATTTTAGGGCAGTGGAGAACAGCAACAGAAAGACACTGTTATGAAAGTCTGAAGGCTTTAGTTGGGAGGAATTCGTCACTAACCTGTGAAAGTCTTTGCCTCCTTCATTATAGTTTTTATATCAACTTTCCCATCAGCTGCAAAATGACAAATAATCAGAATAAAGATCAGAAACAAGCACGATTTGGTAATTATTACTGCATTTTTTTCTTTTTCATTAGTGAAAACAAAAAAAGTTTTAATTCCACAATGAAGCTATATTGACAATATAGCTAAAAGACATTAAAATTCTAGCCACAAAAGAATGATATATAAAGGAAATGCATTCTGTTTTGAGTTCCCTTTCAGCACTTTAATCTTGGGTGAATTCCTATTATTTAGCTAGACTACAAGAAAAAATTTAAAAAGAAGTTTATGCTATATTTCAACACTTTTAAGTTTGGAAAATTGCCATTCATATGGAGTTTGCTCATATACACAATCTATGTAATGTTATTAAATTAAATTAAATGTTATTAAATTAAATTAAACTGAACAGACTTCACCAGTGCTTTGAATTACACATAGAAATTATTAATGTCACATATTAGTGACATAGCCTTTCTATGCCAGATATTTAGAGATTTGTTTTTAATGATTATTTACCTACCATTTACCTGGTACCAAAAGACAAAATTTAAAATATAAACTATGTCTATACAACAGGACTCACATATGAAAAATCTCAAAAAAAGAGATCAATGCTATGGATATTGCTCTAGATAAATAAAACACTGACTGGCCAGTAGCCAGACAGGAAGTATAGGCAGGACTAACAGAGAGGAGAAAGGAGGGAACAGGAAGGCAGAGGGGGAGACTGCTGGAGCCGCTGCCAGGACAAGGAAGATGTAAGGTACCAATAAGCCATGAGTCATGTAGCAAAGTATAGATGAATAAAAATGGGCTAAATATAAGAGTAAGAGCTAGACAATGATAGGCCTGAGCTAATGGCCAAACAGTTTAAATAATATAAGTGTCTGTATGTTTATTTTATAAGTGGGCTAAGGGACTGCTGGGGCTTGGCAGGACCCAGAGAGAAAACTCCAGCTACAAATGGCACCCAACAGCTCAAGTTTCCACCTTAAATAAAAATGAAAAAAACTAGGACAATTGAGATTTTAATTTAGTGGAGTAATTCTATCTCTGTACTGTTTTACTGTAATGTCTCTTTAAAATCGGTAAAAAAATAAATCAATATATGTGTATATGTATGAATGAGTGTATATGAATTGAAGTATTGAAGTATTGCCAGATCTTGGAAAACAGGGTCTAGCTACAACATGCTGACCCAACTTCCTAGTGCTTTGGTCTATGACAAGAAATTAAGTAGATGGTGTCCTACTACCTCTTTGAAACTTTGTTTCTGTTTTAAACTGACTGGAGGAAACAGTCTCTGCAAATTTGAAGCTGTTTGGAGAGAAGTTTGATCCTCACACCCCTAAAGTGGTCTTTGTTTCTTGCCTACTTGAATTCATCTTTAAATTGTCCTGCATTCCAATACACTCTCCTGCTGTGGGATGGTCTGTATGTCAAATTGCTCTGATTGGTCTGACCGTGGGCAAGGCAGGAAAACTCAAGCTACAAATGGCGCCCAACATGGGGCAAAAGTTTCTACCTAAAACCTGAGAAAAGATTCTAAAACAGAGCTAAAAACAGCTTCCTAATTGTCTCTCTCAAATGAGCGGCAGCCTGCCTGTTTGAGCTACTGGCGGGTTCCTAGCGTGAGAGCGCGGTCTGCAGTATGGCGGGAATGAGGCCTCTGCAAGTGGCACATTAAGCTGCGTGGTGGATTTAGCCTTTGCTAGTACAAAACAAAAAGAGGTTTCTGGGCTACACGCTGCTTTGATAAGAAGCATAGACCCACTATTTCTGAGAGTTGATGGCTCCCAGAGCTGGCGGAAAACGTACCACCGCCATGTTGGGAAGCTGAAGTGGGCGGAGCCAGCAGCCACAGTGCAAAGGCTGCAGTTTAAAGCAATAGGCTCAAGGTAATATAAAAAATAAGCCACATAAAGATGGCTACCACACAGAGAATCTGGATTATGTTCTCTTTGATATTTGTAACTAAAGAAAAACATTTGATTGCAAAAGTTGTTGAGTTATGCCAAAATGTGTATTTTAAAGGTACCTTGACTTCAAAATTTGGATATAAGGATATGTTGCTTTGGAAAAGAGGCTCTGCTTTTGTTTCTACAGAAAGCCAGAGGCTATGGATTTGTTCCAGATTAAGATACATCAGGTTTGACCAGCCAAGACCCCCTGAAAGGTCTCCAATGACACCATGGTCCAGATGATCCAACATCCAGAATCGTTTCAAGGCAACTGGCTCAGACGATACAGTCTCATGGACTACTCCATGATCCTAAAATTTTCTTTGTGTCCCCATAAGATACAGCGCCCCCTTCCAGCAGGAAGTAGTAAGAGAAGCTACGCCCAAATTCCCAAATATACCAAGCTGGCTTTGGAGATGTATAAAAGTTAAAACCTTCCTTTTTAAAAAAAGAAAAGGGGAAGTGCTGTGGGATGGTCTGTATGTCAAATTGCTCTGATTGGTCAATAAATAAAACACTGATTGGCCAGTGGCCAGGCAGGAAGTAGGTGGGACAAGGAGAGAGGAGAATTCTGGGAAGTGGAAGGCTGAGGCAGAGAGACACAGCCAGCCGCCGCCATGACCAGCAGCATGTGAAGACGCCGGTAAGCCACCAGCCACGTGGCAAGGTATAGACTTATGGAAATGGATTAATTTAAGCTATAAGAACAGTTAGCAAGAAGCCTGCCACGGCCATATAGTTTATAAGCAATATAAGTCTCTGTGTTTACTTGATTGGGGCTGAGCGGCTGTGGGACTGGCGGGTGACAGAGATTTGTCCTGACCGTGGGCAAGGCAGGAAAACTCAAGCTACACTCTCCTTTTATAACATCCCCTGAGTGTTTTCTTTTTCCTTGCCTCATCTTGGCCCTTCCTGATTCCTAGTGACACCTCAGCAAGATACAGAATTCACAGTAAAAGAAGTCATTCTCCTGATGCAAATGCCAAGGAGGAGGATTTGGTCTTGCTTTTGTGTGTGTGTGTGTGTGTGTGTGTGTGTGTGTGTGTCTATGTGTTTGTGTGTATCTAGTGTTTGTGTGTGTGTCTATGTGTCTGTGTTCTAGTATTTGTGTGTATGTGTGTGTGTGTGTGTGTGTGTGTGTGTGTGTGTGTGTGTGTGTGTGTGTACACCAAAGGACAACCATGGCTGTTATTCCTCAGATGTTATCTGTCCTGATTTTTGAAAGAAGACCTTTCTCTGGCCTAAACCTCACAGGTTATGCTTGGCTGACTGGCCAGGGAGCCCAAGGTATGAGCTAGCCTATCTCTACCTCTCCAGTGCTGGAATTAAATGTGAGTAGATGCTATAATACTCATTTTTTTTTTCATTTAAAAAAATGTGTATATGTGTTTGTTCTCATGTATATCTGTGCACCACCTGCATGCATGGTGCCTGTGGAGGTCAGAAGAAGGCACTGGAGCCATTGGAACTGGAGTTACAGATGATTGTGAACCATCATGTGAGGGTTGGGAATTGAACCCAGGTCCTCTGGATGAGCAGAGCCACCTCTCTAGCTCCAGTACTCAGCTTTTAAAATGTGGGTTCTAGAGACCAACTCAAGCCCTCATGCTTGTGTGGTGGGTGCTTCCCAGTCCAAGCTTTGAGTTCTTTTCAACGTTTTTTCAAATGGCTTGGTGTCAAGATTCTGAAGAGATCTGTATGCTTAATCACACAAGGTTATGATACTACTAATAGCAACAACAAAACTGGTACAACTTGGTCCTCACAAAAGTTTGTAATTAGGCTTAATGTGCCCCTTTCGTAGACAAAGAAAGTCAAGCACAGAAAGAGCATTAAGATAACATGAGCATTAAACAGAAGAGCCAGAACTCAATCAGGCAGCCTTGCTCCAGAATCTGCGCTGCCACGGCTTTGCCATTCTGATGTTGGATGGTAGATGCTTACCACTCACGGGCAGGCTTTGTGTTAGATCTTTAAGTTCTTTTTCTGAGATGTTCATCCCCATGTTCTTCAGAAACGTGTCCACTTTTTCAGCCTTGATTCTCCCCTCTTAAAAAGAGATACAGGTAAGAGTAAAATGTATTAGCTTTAAAATGTGACAAAACAGATGAGCCCATTCTTTGTTATTTGGATAATCGGATGACTGCTGTTGATTGAACTTTCAAATTGATCGACTTTGCTGTCCTATTAAATTTTCCAAATAAAAGAAAGTCTTTTTGAAATTATATATATTTAGATTTCACTTGGGAATCTGACAAACTTTTGAGACTTTCCCAAGGAATGGGGTAGATCTATTTATAATTCAAAATGTAAAATTAAATGCAGTCCATTTATTGGCACTTCTAGGATTCCAGAAGAGACAAATTCATAGAGAGCAGAGCAGAGGCTACCAGGAGCTGGAGGAATGAGGAAATAGTAGTGATTCCCTAGCAAGTACGAAGTTTCTGTTCCTAATGACAGAGAGGCTCTGGAGGTGAGTAGTAGTCATGGCTGTGCAACACTATGAACATGCCCAATGTTAGTGGGTTGTACATTTAAAATGGTAGACTAGGCTGTGCATACCTTACCACAATAAAAATGACAAATTACAGGGGCTTTTACAGAAGATTTTAATGACAAAGATAAAGCACTGTGCCTACCAGAATGGGGGTTCATGTCTGAATGTCCAGGAGACAAAATAAAGCTAACCACAGCCCTTCTTGTACATCTGTTTTTCTATCACAGTCATTTTACCTGTAAATGTATTTAAACCCTCCAGCAACCTCTTCTGATAGGTTTTTCCAACATCTGTAAGAACAAACAATTCAGGCCAAGGAGAAATCAATTATTATGACAGTATAAAAATCATTTCAGAATTATGTCTCTAGACTGATTTTCCAGTTTCTTCCAATTTAAAAAAATATATAGCAACATTTTATGGTAGAGAACTTTTTAAAAGGTGAGCATTTTTTTTTTCTCTTTGGCATGTGTTAGGCAGACTGCTGCTGTGAGATTAACCTGAGAAAACCAATTTCAGGGAGAAAAAAATTTATTTCGGTTCATGGTTCCAGGGATTTTAGATCATAGCCGACTGGCCCGTGTTTCTATAACAGAGATGAGTGAGAAGACCATGGCAGAAATGCCTGACATGGCTGGGATGCTCTCGTCCTAGCTGAAATGCTTTCAGGGATGGAGAGAGAGAGAGAGAGAGAGAGAGAGAGAGAGAGAGAGAGAGAGAGAGAGAGAGTTAGAGAGAGAGAGAGAGAGAGAGAGAGAGAGAGAGAGAGAGAGAGAGAGAGAGAGAGAGAGAGAGAGAGAATGCCCATGCAAGAGTTTCCACCTTCTCCACCACACTTTGTTCCATCTGTGACCCCAGATGACTGGGTAGGTGCCACATTCAGGGTGGGTTTCCTCCTTCGTTAATCATTTCTGGAAACACTCATAGGCACACTCCTATGTCTGCTTTAGTAATTTCCCAGGCACTTCTCAAAATGACAACAAAGATCAGGCATCACACTATGTAAAGCCAGCATGATGATGAAGCATGTAGCCTATCATCTCTTTTGCTTTTTATATTCTGATGCCTACTACACCATCCCATTTCATTTTCCTTGCCTCTTTGTTTAATGCTAAGCATTCTTGTAAAAAAAAATCTTGTAAAAAAAAAGTAGGCATTTCTTAGCATTGAAGCATAGTGATGAAATTTACTTTAAACGAAGAACTAACTGCACAATTAAATATGTCTTCTTCGGCTAGGATTAAGCTCTATTGTTTCTGACAGGCTTTTTCACTGAGAATCAAACAGGACAGTGTTTGTACAAAAACCCACAAATATAAGCTTCCCAAAAGGTTACATGGAAAGCGCTTTTAGTAGCAGAACTACACATTTTAGGCTGGATGATTCTTGTGTGCAGGGCTGTCTTATTCATCAACACTTGTTTATTACTGTACGGGTGTTAATAATCCATGGCTTCATCTACTGTTACCAGTGTTACCACCAACCCGCCCCTGCCAGCTGCAACACCAAAAAATTGTCTCTAGATGTTGCCGGTGTCTATTAAGGAAAAACACTGTCTATTTTAAACACTTACCATCAGCTTGCAACTTTTCTACCAGCTTCCTGAATTCCTTATTTGTAAGTTCTACCCCCATGTTGTCTAGAACATCTTCTAAATCAGCCATGGCAATAGGCTCTCCTATAAATAAAAAATAAAAATGGAAACACATGAACTATGAACCAAAGGCTGAGGGGGCCCCAACTGGATCAGGCCCTCTGAATGGGTGAGACAGTTAATTGGCTTGATCTGTTTGGGAGGCATCTAGGCAGTGGTACCAGGTCCTGGGCTCATTGCATGAGTTGGCTGTTTGAAACCTGGGGCTTATGCAGGGACACTTGGCTCAATCTGGGAGGAGGGGACTGGACCTGCCTGGACTGAGTCTATCAGGTCGATCTCAGTCCTCGGGGGTGGCCTTGATCTGGAGGAGGTGGGAAAGAGGGGTGGGCTGGGGGGAAGGGGAGGGGGACAGGAAGGGGGAGAACAAGGAAATCTGTGGCTGTTATGAAGAACTGAATAGTATTGTAAAATAAAATAAATAAAATAAAAATAAAAAAAATAAAAAAATCCAAGAAGTTAAAAAAGTATGTAAATATTCTCATCTTAGCATTGCTCTCCACTATTGTATCAAGAGCAAAACTTCAATATAAACACAGGTAAAAGTTATCTTCTCATAATCATGGGAAAAGTATAACACAGTGTACACCTGTGTAGGGAGTAAGACATCACTATGAATCCTAGTATTTTAGGTGAACTGTATTCATATATTAGCCAGTAAAATTTATGTTAATCTTTTTGTGATGCTCTATATCCCTAACTGAAACTTTATTTATTAATCACGAGTCATTTAAACTCAGTAGTTATAATGTTTCTGAGAAGTATTTAAGAGAAAAAAGACTAGTTAAAGGCAGACAATCAATTTTGCCTAGAGGGGCTGGTTGGAGAGATGGCTCAGTGGTTAGAGTACTTGCTGCTCCTGCAGAGGACCTGGGTTTGATTTCTGGCATTGACATAGTGGCTCACAATTATCTGTGGCTCTAGTTCCAGGGGATCTGATACCTTTTTTTAGGCCTCTAGGGGCACCAGGTACTCACACACTACACAGATATATATACAGGAAAAACATTCTATACATTTTTTTGGCACAGAAATAGTAACTGAAGTATAGCTAATCTACATTTTAACTCTAGTAAATTAGATATATACCACTTATTAATAAAAGATAAAATATTTAAATAATGGCAGTAGCTATGATGAAAGTATCACAATGTGATCTAGCAGAATTTTTTATGTTCTTAGTTTCAATCTCAGTTGTTTATCACTTACCTCTAATTGCTTTTACTTCATCTAGAAGCTTATTGAGACCAATCTTCCCCTCAGCTATGAGAAAAGACACAAACAACTAGATGACACATATAAATACACAACATGCTATTCATAACTTTAGTCAAAATCTAATCCTTTTTGTTATATTTTCCAGATTTTATATTTAACTTATAATTAATAGAATCAAGCAAGTCTTCCAACAAAATAAGACCATGTATGTCCTGGGTTATATGGCCTCTCATGTTCTAAGATACTTTTTGCCTTAGAGAGAGTATAAAATTTGGCTTATACTAGCCATCAAGTTCCATCAGTGGTCATCAAAAATGGAAAAATTCTATCTTTTGCTTAAAATTCTTCTCTCTTATATTTTCAATTACTGTGGCTTTTCTGGATACTTATTTCTATATTTGTGAGACAACTACTAAAGCATTTTCCTGTTCTCTGTAGACTTCCTCATTAAAATATTTGGTAATTCATTTATTGAATATAGAAAACATTAATATGAATTACTTTATATAATAACTGTTTTTGGAGGTATGTTGAGACATTGTTGGTGTCTACAAATGAGTCATGACTAAAAGAAGTCTAATTTGTTAATTCTCTTTCGTGTGCCCAATCATTTCAGACTCAGCCCTCATAAGCCCCAGGAAGTGAGCTGTGTCAAAGTTAGGCCAAAGCTTAGATGAAGAGAAATGGAATAAATAATAGAACAAAGAATTGAAGGAAATAAGTTGGTTCTTTGAAAAATATAATAAAATTGGCAAATCTTTATCCAGCACCTTAAAGGAAAAAAGGAAAGAATGCTTTCCAATACTTGTTTAAAAGCCAGTACTACTCCAATAACAAAATCAGATAAAGACAGAATAACAGGCCAATCTCCCTGTTGAACACAAACACAAAAATTTTCAGTAAAATACTTATAAACACCATTTAAGAACACACAAAAAGATCATTCATCATGATCAGGCTGCCTTCTTTCCATAGATGAAGACACGGTTCAATATATACAAATCAATAGATATAATTAATCACATAGCTGACTACAAGGACATGAATCACATGATCACTCAAAAGAAGCAGAAAAGGCCTTTGAGAAAATCTAACATCCCTTCATGATAAAAGCCTCGAAGATACAAGGGATAGAGGGAGAATATCTCAACATAATGAAATGTAATGTATTCTTTTTTGGACCTGCTGAAATTTCCTAGTTTCAGGACCATCTTAGATTAGCATATATTACAGATATCTGGAGATAATCCTTTGAACTCCAAAATCACTGAGATGTTATCATTCCATGCTCACCTTTGGCTAGAAAGTCATCATTTAGATGTTTACGTTCTTTCTCTGTGAGTTCAATTCCCATGCTCCCAAGAGCTTTGTCCAGGTCACTGAGATTAACCATCCCTCCTTAAAAAAAGAAAAAGAGACAGTTAAACAGCTCCAGTGCACTCAAGATATTACTACACCTGCACCTTACTTAATGGATGTTATTATCTAAGAGGTGTGATAGAAAAATAATGATACAGTAAGTTATACCAATGACAAGAAGTTGGTAGGGGAATTATGAATGGAACTTGTTTCACTAAATGTTGACTGGAAGAAAAAGGGGCCATATAAAAAGAACAACTTTAGCCGGGTGGTGGTGGCACACACCTTTAAAGCCCAGCACTTGGGAGGCAGAGGTAGGTGGATCTCTCTGAGTTCAAGGCCAGCCTGGTCTACAGGGAGAGAGAGTTCTAGGACAGGCTCCAAAGCTACACAGAGAAACCCTGTCTGGAACCCCCCACCCTCAAAAAAAGAACAACTTTTAAACTAAAGCAGAATCAATTTATCTTGATTTAGAAGTAGTAGAGTCTGTTTTTGGTCTTGAAAGCTTAGACTATTTGACACAAAGTTATAAAATAACTCTTTGCTATATAAAAATAATTCTCAAATAACTTTTTTCCTTTTGGTAAAGTTTAGGATAACTCAAGGTTATATGCAGAAATACAAATAAGTATATTTCCTAATAAAAGCAGTTTGTAAAGAAGCATAAGTAATTAGTGTCTAATACTTATAAATACAGATGCAGGAATTTAATTTTTAAATTGTTACCTTTAAAAGACTGTACAGCATCCAGCACGCTATTCTCATCTAACTTTCCAGCAGCTATGAGGAAAAGTAAATTCATGTCAATCATGTAGATGATTTATGACTCTATAAACTGCTTTTCACATTTACTCTAAATTGCAAGTTGGAATGGCAAACCTTGAAAAAGTGACAAACTCATAGAGTTATTGTGTACTAGGTTATTGTGTACTAAGCTATTGGGTACTGGGACCACCCTCAAACCTTATCACATTGCTGTCTCTACCACCATTACCATGACCATCATCACAGCATCTTATCACAGCAGCTCAGTCCTTAACTGAGTTGTCCTTAACTGTGTTTAATTATATACCAATCCTTTTCAAGGTGCTTTATTTCATTAAAGTCTCACTCTCCTTTTGAAGATGTGGAACTCAGGATGTAGACTGGTTTGAAGTAGCTTGTCCAAGACAGCACAGTGACAGGTAGTGGAACCAGGGTTTGAATCTATAGACTCAGACTTGAGACTCTTAACCACGTCACTCTAGCATTGCTTCTCTTCCATTTCTACTTGATTTCTCCTTTCTTGTCCTTGTACTAACTCTTCACTCTCGTCATTTTTCTTTCTTTCTCTAATCATAACTAAGCTTCATAATTTGGGATAAATACTAAGTTATAGTAACTACTTATGTTTGAAGGTTTTAATGATTTAAGAGGTAAAATTTAATGAATAACTACATGACTTCCAGATAACCTGGGATTTAATTATTTAGTTAATAGAGTTCTAGAATTATTGGTGGGAATGTTCTTACAAGTGCTCATAAATAGCCATAAAATGAATGCCTTCCTATGGCTCAAGAGGTAACTATGGGGCTTACCATCAGTAGGCAAAGTGTCCTTTAGCTTCGAGCACTCTGAATCTGTCAGCTGGACCCCCAGGTTTCTGAGATAACTCTGAAGACCACTTGCAGCAAGCTTGTTGCCTTTAAAAAATGAGAACACAATTATTTGAGAATTTAAGGACCTACTTAATTATTTCAAATAATGTAATACTCATGCCTGCCGAAAGAGTCACCTACAATTTGAGACTAAGCAAGAGAAGAATGAAATTATCCCTTTTTCTGAAAGGGAAAAGTAGAGAAGAAGAAGAGGGAGAAGAAAGAGAAATGGTGAGAGGAAGAAGAGGAGGAAGAGAAAGGAGAAAGAGGAAGAGGAAAAGAGAATGAATTTTAATGGAGGAATCATTAAAATTATCTAACGTATTGAAGATCTTAGTCTAAAGTCAATACTGAATTTTTGCTGCACTGGCTAGTGATCAGAACAACAAAGATGAGTGATTTAATGATGATTCACATTCTGACCAGGTACTTTTTGATCTGATTTATGTGATTAAGCGGTTGTAGTAACAAGGGCAATGATTTTATATTTTTACTATGTCTATCCAAATTTTGAATAGACAATGCTCTACAGCAATTGGTATTTTTAGAAAACAAATTACAGAGTGAAACCACATGCTATGAATATACAACCCACTGACTGCTTTAAAAACCTGAATTATATAATATCAGGTTGTAGTGAATACAATCTCAGTAACAAGAAAACCCCATATATTTTCAAAGTCAGTGACTAGGAAGCTAGAAAACATACGTAAGAAACAGTGTAAAGCTTAAGTATGGTAAATTCATGGTAAGTGTTTACTCACCAGAAACTTTTTTTAATTCATCCATCACCTTTTTAAGACTGACATTCCCATTAACTACAAAATAATAGAAAGCCAAATAATCAACATAGATTACAAATTTGACACAAGATACCAAAAAATGCACCTCTTAAAACTTGCTCTAGAATTGTCTTTACAATTTTAACTTAATTTTGTTTCAAGGTTGAAAGGGACATGTTGCATGCATGTTAAAATTCTTATAATCATCATGCCACTCTGCATTTTCTATCTTTTGAGTTACCCTGGGTACAAAAAAATTGAATTTCAAGTCTTTCTTTGGAATTAATTTTCTTGCTTGGAAACTGTAGAGCATACCTTCCTCTTTAATACATGAATGAAGCAAAACCTAAAACTGGTTCGTATCACATGCTGGTGGTTCAACTGGGTTAGGGAGATTGTCCAATCTACGAATAATTATTTACATTTTCATTTTAATTTGATTTGCTATTTGATAGTAAATGTTGTCATTATAGAAAATTTTAGAATATTATACTTTTATAATATTAATTATATTACTTAGCAATCAATCAACTTGGCATACTGTAGAGGCCTACTAAATTCAATGAAATGCAACACTTTTGGAGTACTTCTTTTGTAATTGGCATTGTTTTTCAAACAATAGACACATAGTAATACATGGAATGAAAGCTTGTATGGGGCATCAGGTGGTGGTGAATGGGAGTAAATCTGAGAAGTGGTACAAAGAATGCTGCCAAGTGGTTCTGCTGAAGGTTAAAGAGAAGTCATGGGGTGACATCTGAGAAGACCTAAAGATGAGGAATGGACTCGGTAGATGTCTGAGAGATGGTCGTTCAAAGTGAGTGAAAAGGGCTTGAGAAGGCAGCCCGACTGGCCATGTGTCTGAGAACAAGTGTTTCTAGAATGGGCTAAGCATGGGAAACGGGCAGAAGATTTCAGGAGGCTCAGCAAATCCTATAAGACCTAATCATAGTAAGGACTCTGACTTTAACCCTGGGAGAAACTAGGAAGCTTGAAGGGTATTTTGAGTACAGGAATTTCATAATGTGATTTGTACATTAACAGGATAATTCCAGATGCTATGTAGAGAACCAGACTAATATCTAATCCTTGAATTATTATTACAGGCTCCCATTAGAACTGTAGCTTTTCTGCCACAGTTACTAGTTCTAACACAGTTTCTCTGTCCGAGTTTTATTGCTCTTTCTGGATTATTGTAGTATCTTCTGACTGTTTTCTGTTCCTACCACTTCCTTTTTACCCGTTCTCTATATAGTATCCAGGGTGGGCATAGCACATCCATGCTGCACAGACACAACATACATGCAAGCAAACACCATATACTACTACTACTACTACTACTACTACTACTACTACTACTACTATACACACACACACACACACACACACACACACACACACACACACACACACAGTAGTCTTACAGATCTCTCCCTGTTTAACTACACAGGAAGGGCATTGCCACCATGCCATATAAGGGTGAACTGACATGTGTAAGGCTGATTGTATTTATAGGGCGACTCCTATGCTGCTGAGAAGCTCAGTGAGGTTAAAGTCTTACCATCTTGCTGCAGCTTCTGAGTCAGGTTTTCAAATTCCTTTTCTTTGAGTTTCATGCCCATGCTCTCCAGAAGAGAATCCAGTTTATTGGCACTAATAGTCCCTCCTTGTGAAAGACACAGGCATGTGAACAAAATTTAAGGAACCAAAAGTTTCAAAATTATTAAATTTTATGCATTGTTATCATTTTCAGGAGACAGACAAAACCCAATAATAGTAAAAAAAAAACCAACAAATAGTAAACAACAAAGAGACTCCATAATGGACTTAATAAGAGAAACCCTTCCATGTGAATCTGGCTTCAAGCACCAATCTACACAGCACACAGTTTGAAAGGATTTGAGAGATGAATTGCATTGTCAGTTCAGCAGAAGGGATGCCAAGTCTTGTGGTTTTGTTTGTTTTTGTGTATGTACAATTTACTTTTTCTTTTCTGAAGCTTCCAATTGTTTCTACTACTGGCCAAATGTCCCTCATAAATCAGTCTTTATTCTTTCCTTTTTTAACATTGTAAGTGAGGTTGACATTTGTTTTCCCCTCAGTACCGCACTCACCAGAGCATGGGGTTTCTAAGAACAAGAGCAAAGGCAGCAAATGGCAAGTAACCCACAAGAGAAGATTGGGTGTAGTAATCACAGCCCCCATGATGTAGTGACAAAGAGACAGCCATTTCAGATCTATCTGCATGTCATCAGGGTCTCACTCACCTGAAAGAGACTTCAGACTGTCCATCAACCTCTTGTGATAGATCTTTCCATCTTCTGTAAGAAACGTACATTTCAGGTCACAGATATACAGGAAAACTCACTAAGGTAAAATATAAAAGCTATACTTTGAAAAAGACTTATTTGACTATGTACATACACGAGGTCAATTGAAAGTGGTAAGTTCAAGGAGCAGAGACAGTTTTTAGTGCGTCCTCCTCATGAGCAACAGCAGCAGTTGGTTGCGGCTAACTTTCTTGCTTTCTTCTTTATAGCCTTGTAATTAATCTATTTCTCTATTATACTTGTCCCAATCTGTTTCTCAATCATAACTTAATGTTTAGTCTTTGCACTCATAGCTGCAGCACAATTCTGTGCCAAGGATCTTGAGATGTATGTTCTTTCTTCCACAATCAAATAAATGTTAATTTTAAAGCTTGCCACCAACAGGGACTACAGAGATGGCTCAGTTGGTAAAGTGTTTACTTAGTAGATCTGAGTTTGTTACCCAGAACCCATGGAAAACAAAAGCACTGAGGAGCAGGAGACAGGAGGATGTCTGTGGCTCACCAGCCAGCCACATAAGCCTAAAAAACAAGCTGGGCAGTTCTCCTTCTCTCTCTCCCTCCCTCCCCCTCTCTCTCCCCCTCCCTCTCTCTCCCTCCCCCTCTCTCTCCCCCTCCCTCCCTCTCTCCCCCTCCCTCCCTCCCTCCCCCTCTCTCTCCCTCTCCCTCCCTCCCTCCCCCTCTCTCTCCCCCTCCCCCCCCTCTCTCTCACACACACACACACACAAATATAACAAATGTATAATACTAAGTTATCTCCTTCCTTCCTTCCTTTTTTTTTTTTCCAGAAAGGGTCTTAGTATACTATACATCCATGGCTGTCCTAACTCTCTATTAGCATTAAGTCCTTTTAAAAAAACTAATGTTAATATTTGAAATTATCACCATTGACTGGTAGATTTTTTAGCAGCTTCAACATTTCTTTTTCTGTGAGTTCTATCCCCATCTTTTTAAGAACATTTTTCACATCGTTGATATCGGTCTCTCCTCCTTCAAAACACAAAATAAAATAATTTATAAATACATCCTACTTTTAAAACACTCATAAAAACCATCTCATCTCACCCTATTCCATATTAATTTTACTGCTTCATAAGGAGTAAGGACAGGTGTAATACACACATTTACACACACACACATACACACACACAATTGGATTTGTGAATGAATGTTTTTGCTTAATGCTAGTGAAATGCTTCATTTCATATTAATAAAAGTAAGACAACACGGTTAAACCTTGGTGTGGACTACCAATACACAAGAAAAAGAGACTTACACATACAATTTCCTAGTGAATTGGGACTTTACTGTTCAAGTAAACAAGTTATGTCAGGTTTTTGAACATTTTTAAATAATAAAATCACCTACATCTTTATCAGAGTTTTACTTTATCATTCAATGATTTAACCTAGAATTTTTTTTCCTCCATAGTGAAATATTTTCATGTCATATATAAATATCAAATAACTTTCTACCAAGATACAAAACTAAAAATTTATTACAAAACTAAAGACAATAAAAAAAAACACATTTCTAGGACATTAGATAAATCAGACAAAAAATTTATCATACAAAAGATAAAGTGGTAAGACAAATTAAATATAATTTATAATTTGATTTAGATTAATTTATTACCTGTGAGAGCTTTCACTTCATCCATCAACTTAGTAAGTTCAACCTTCCCATTAGCTGTAAGTAAAGGTTAAAAAAATAGAAAGATTCAGCATAATGGAGAGTTATTCAACCATAAAAAGAATGATATTTCATCAGTTCAAACAAATGGATGGACCTGAAAGAAATCATGCTAAATGAAATTAATCAGAAGCAGAAAGAAAAGTTCTACAGCCCACTCCCTGACCCCCATTCTCAAATGTGTCCAGTTTTTTGTTTTGTTTTTTTGAAAAGCCAATAGGAATCTAAGAAGAGGGACTTCTAGAGGATCTGATGGGTAGAGAGAGAAGGGATAGTTGGAGATTAGATGGTAGGTGTCCACATTCAGATACAACTACGTTCCAGTGTCCTAAGGAACAGCGAGGGGCCTATAGCTCACAAAACCCAAAATTATTTTGTTAATTACTAGAGGAGAAGAAATGGATGGATCTAAACACAAAGTAATAAGAAGAACATGGAAATGCTAAAAAAAAATATAGTATGTATTATCACACTATAGTCCATTTGGTAAGATTTTAAACTTCTTTAAAAGAAAATTTTAGAGTTTTACAGAAAATTTAAAAAGCTGGATATTTTTAAGAAACAACTTTTAAAAATGTTTACATTTATAAGGTTATGGGACATTTTAAAATTTATAAGGCATTTTATTAAAATGTCTTTGTTAATATATGATATTGATAAAGGGTTAAAAATTAGGACCACAGCTAAACTCCAGAGACCAAAGTATCCCTATGTTATGATGCAGTAAGATGGTGACCTAAGCAGTTTGACTAGAAACTTGGAACCACTGGCCTAGAAAATGTCTCTCCTTACTTAAGGTCTATTCAAGTGAACAGAGACTGGTTGAAGATATATGTCTAACCTCCTTGTTTTTTGCTAGCATTGTTATACTGTAGTTATTTTGGTGAACCAAGTCATACAGGAAACTGTTATGTTCTATAATGGCACACTATGTAAGGATCAGAAAAGTTCCTAGTATCTTTATAGACTGTGTTTAAGAATTAAAAGTCTTATCTTGATATTAAAAGAGCTTCAATTAAGAAATTGTTATGTATTCAGATTAGCTTTTTATAAATGTTTTCAAAGTTAAGCCTAAAACAAACATTTGTCTAGTTTAGATATACTTACCAGATAATCATCTTCAAATGCTTCAGAGATATGAGAATATGGCATTTAAAATGTTTAATTAAAAAAGAAAACTTTTCATGATAGAGAGACATGCCAGCTCCTGGAAATACCTCTATCTCCTCCAAAGAAGATGATGGGTGCTGTGGAATAATCTTTTTGTACACTGTAAATATGTATTACTCTCACTGGTTAATAAATAGCTGACTGGCCAATGGCTAGGAAGGATTTTTGGGGGCAGAGAGAATACTGGGAAGAAGGGCAGAGTCTCAAGAATTGCGAGATGTAGAGGAAGCAGGAAATGAACATGCCATGCTGAGATAAGGTATCAAGCCGTGTGGTAGAACATAAATAAAAATATGGGTTAATTTAGCTGTAAGAGCTAGTTAGTAAAAAGTCCAAGCTATCAGCTGAGCATTTATAATTAATATTAAGTCTCTGTGCGGTTATTTGGGAGCGGCTGGTAGTACAGAGCTGATCGGCGGTCCCAGTGAAAAACTCTACCTACAGATGGGCACAGAAGAACCTCTACCTAAAGCTTGCTTTAAATGTGGCAAAGCTAGTCATTGGATTAAAAAAAAAAAAACAAAACAAAAAAACTGCCCTTCACCTCAACTGCTGCCAGGATGCTGTCCAGACTGTGGACAACCAGGACACTGGGGAATTGATTACCCCACTTTGCCTAAACAAGATAGGGCAGTTTCCCCAAGTTCCTACTCCACAGGAAAGTCTGTTGGATTTGAGCCTGGTAGCTGAAGACTGATGCTATCCTCGAACCTCTGACTCCAATGAGCATACAGTAAGCTGGAGTAGCTGTCTAGGTAAGTCTCTGTCATTTTGGTTGGTCCTTTTCAAATTTCTCCATTTTAACAGCTCCTTCCCCCAAGGCTGTAGCCACTTTGTTAGTTCATTACTCAGTACATCCGTTAGTTAAAGCTACTAGGTCTCTCTTGTTAAACAAAGATAGACAGGTTTGCCTTGTTTATAGGCTTCATATTAAAGGATAAACAGGTTTCAGGTATAACTTTCCACTAAAGAAACATGCTTTGTAATGACTGGTCTCAATTAATAACTACTTGTGTCTCTAAAGCTGACTGGATGTAAAAAAAGTGTTCTAGGATACGAAAGCTTAAATTGTGATTAAAAATGACTTAAGGTATGTAAATACAAGTTTTAGGAGTCTGAGGACATAAAGGCTTGAGTTACAAGGGTCTAAGAATGTTCTAAGGTGTGTGGGTGCAATTTGTGAGAGTATAAGAAGGTAGCTTAAAATATAAAAAATGTTTCAGATGTTTTCCTGCTATGCTATCATTATAGTAAGACTTCAAAAGTCCAGAGTTTTGACATTGATTTATAGAGTTCTGATAGGCTGTTAATCTAGCTCTGACAAAGCACTGCTACTAGTCAGTCACAGGCTTGGTATTTTGTTTTCTTTGGTTGTCTTCTAAATGTAGACTTGAAGGTGCTTTTCACTTGGTTAAAATATATATCAGGCTCTCTATACATAGGAGAAATGTTCATGCTTTTTAATCCACAACCATAGCCTTTGCTATGACACCAAGGTGTAAATCTGTTCTAGTCGTTTTACAGATGCTTCTTAACTGCTTTTTCTACAATGTGGATTTCAATACAATTGTAATGCTAATATATTTAGAATGTTTATCTCCTTTGGTAAACTAAAATTCATGTAAGCTTCAAAAACCATAAAGTCATAAGGCTTGGGTCCACCTGCCACAGGTCAAATGAAAAAGTTCTAAATGCAAGGTTTTTCTTTAAATTCTTGAATTTTAACTAATGTTCCTAGTCTATAGCTCAGCAGATTTCCACTTGACTGACAGACACCATCAGGGAGCATCTGCACTGCAAGTGGTTGAGCTTTTTAGACTTACACTGAAAGCTGATGTGAACCAGTCCAGCTGATGCGATTGCTCCCCTTCCTGTCCCTTTACCTGGATCAGCTAAAATCAGATGCTTCTGATAAATGCCCCATTGCCCAGCCTTTGACTAGCCTTTGAGCCTTCCTGGGCCCTGACAATCCATTGAAATGCTCCATTTCAGCTGGAAACAGCTATAGAAGAGAGTACATTGTCCCTGCCCCTGTAACAGGCTATAAAAGGCTAAATCCAAAGCAAACTCTCTGACATAGGGAACAAAATGGCTACCTATAATGCCAATTGATATACCAAAAAAAAAAAAAATGGGCTTAGATTTATCTATAGACAGATTCATTAAATAAAATGATTCCATAATATGACAGGATACTTAACCTGTTTTATGCAAAACAAAGATCATATAGTAACAAAATGGTAATCCCTACCTATTTGGGTACTATTAAGCTGATAGTTATTAGATCCAAACACAAACTGGTACCCATCATAGAGTCAAAGTTTTGACCTAGGATACAACTTCGGGGGGCATGTTAGATCCAAAGTTAACCTATAATCTCCACTTGCCCAAAGACCAGGTAACTTCCTGGGACTCTGGGAGTCATAGTTGTAAAAACAAAACAAAATAAAACAAAACAAAACAAAACAAACAAACAAACAAACCTTCCCAAGGACCAGGTAATTTCCTGGGATTCTGGAAGTTGGAGTTCTTGGAAAATAACAACAAAGCCTCACAGGAAAGTACGGTGGCCCATGGGTTTTGCCCATATAAGCTCTGCCAACACATTTCTCAAGGCCATTCACCTGGAAAATTTCCAAGTGATGGTCCTGAACAAAATTCCATCTTAGTCAGTATTTAATACTTTTAATAAAAGCTTGCTTAAATTTGGCCAAATTGGTGGAACTGATTTTTCAGGTGAATTTCAGGATTAATACTAGCTGTATATTGTTACCACTCACCACACCTGGCAGACTCTAAAGAAAATAGCTTCATTGTTTTTGTACAGTATAGTACAGAAAATAATTTTGGAGTTTCAAAATTATCTTGTATGACCATGCGTCTAGAAATGCCACAAAATATAATAACATAGATTGGAATTTTGCCTTTGGGTTGACTGGCTTAGAGAATAGGTAGAGAGGTATGAAATTGAAAATTCAAAGTGCAGGACTTACAAAAAATTTCATCCATTCATTTTCATCTATTAATTTCTTTCCACTATATTTTTAGTTTTTATTTTAAAAAGTATTTTGTTTTTGTTCTTACTCTTATTCAATTTTACTTACCTATCTTTCATTATCATGTAGTCATACTTTTATACCTTGTTTTTATTTTCTTCTTCCTCACACTGTTTTCCTTTTTGCTCTTTTTCTCTTTTATTGAACCTTGCTTCCTCCTTTACCTCACTTATTAATTAATTTTCATATTTTATTCTATCACATTTTTGCTGTTTCCTTTTCCTTGATAATAGATGGTATAGCAATTGGTGTAACTGATTTTAGCTTTATTTCTGTATTTAATTTGTTCTGGTGTTCTTGCTGTTTCAGTGATCTCTTCCTCTCAGTGGTAATGGACACTGAGCCCACAAGAGAAGGATGGTCACTAAAGAGATCCCAATATAAAACCTCGAAGAACTGTCCATCTGAATACATATACAACCTCAACTTAAAAAAATCAAGATGAAAATTCAGTCCATCACAGTGAGTAGGGCATCATGGGGCAGACCATTGCACCTCATGGTGGTTGAGAAAGGAGAAAAGAAGACTCATGGGTCCCCCTTCCTCTTTATTCTGTGGGATGCTGTCAGCCACATTCAGGGGTGTATTTGCCCCTCAGTTAATCCCTCTCAAGAAATACCCACATAAACACATCACAGATGTGTGTTACCCATCACCTGGGTATTTCTAAATACAATCACATTGACAGTGAAGATTGGCCATCACAAGGTGACCTTGTCACATGTATTGGGGGTAATGGGAAGAACACCTACAAAATGGGAGAATGAGTCTGCCTAGTGAGTGACACCAGGGCTTCTGTGTCTGACTGGAGCTTTAAAGTTAAAAAAAAAAATGAGTTTCCCAAGTGAAATGAACACATACATCATGTGAGAAGAAATAAAATAATTTAAAAAACCGGAATAAGCAAAATTAAAGACAGGAGATCAAGAATTCTTGCATATGTGTGTAATTAAGACTGTGAATGGATATGATTCTTTTGTCTAAAGAGCAAGCAAAGGATGATCCTGGAAATGAAGATCCTGGAAGGTCTAGATTGTCATGTAAAGCATGTTCCCTGATAGGTCTTGACATGCCCCTGAAAAACAATGTGCTTACTATTTGAATTAGGTCTGAATTTTAGATAAATCATTCCAGCAGCTCAGTGGATGATGTATTGCAAAGGGAGCAGGAGGGGAGGCCCAGAGATGGGGAAGCAGCAGTGGCAATGGAGAGACAGCTCAGTGGTTAAGAATACATACAGCTTTCAGAGAGAATCCAAGTTCAGATTGGGCGGATCACAACCACCTGCCATTCCAGTTCCAGAGTATCCGATGCTTTCTTCTGGACTCTATGGCCACTACACTCACATGTATGTACTTACACACAGACACATACACATAATTTAAAAATTAAATCTTTACAAATGAGGCTGGAGAGATGGTTCAGCAGTTAGGAGAACAGAGTATTCTTCCAGAGAACTCAGGTTCAATTTCCAGTACCCACATAATAGCTCACAACTGTCTATAACTCCAGTTCCAAGGGATCCAATGCCCACTTCTGGCCTCTGTGAGCACTAGGTATGTATATGGTGTATGCATATACATGCAGGCAAGTTAAACCATACCCATAAAATAAAATAGAAAAATAATAAACTGAGAAATAGTGCAAAATTCTTTTTTAAAAACAATATGGAGAGAACAGTTATAGTGTTGTTACAGAGGCATCAACTGGAGGTGCCAGGCTTGAAATATGGTCGGTGTTAGAGAAGAACAGATAGGGATAAACTGAGGAACTACACATGCGCCTTTAAGCCAATTTTGGGAGTAAGGGAAAGAATGCCAGAGAGGATGACAGTGTAGTTAAGTATGGATAAATAAGTCACGAGTGGTCATCAACTGAGAAGATGATACAGAGTAAACTTGAAAGGAAAGGGAATGAATTTCAACTTGGAAATGCTGAGATTGAGTTTCTAAAGGATCATTCAAGAGGTTAGTTCTGGTTGGCACACAGCGTTATGAGTCAGAACCTCGGCATGGACTGGAACCGAGACAAGGACCACAAAGCTCAAGAGTGATAGATAAACCCTAAAGGGACTGGTTGAGGAATATTGTTTATTGAGGTCATGATTTCTTTTGAATCTTGTGTTTTACTCACTGAATATCTGTTCTGTTCCTTAACTTTTTTTTTTTTTTTTTTTTTTTGAGGTTAGATAGCAGTCCTGGCTTTACTCTCAGGAATACCTTATCTACTTTGAGATGGAATTGATGACTTTGGGTTTTAATGAAATAATAGGATTTCTTTTTTATGTTCCTCCAGTGTCTTTTTGAGGGGGGAAAAGCAACTTTAGAGATCCTGTATAGCTTAGTGAAGACACAATAGAGACTCACAGCAGTTCTACAGTGCTCACCATCGACTGGCAGGGCTTCCGATAGCTCTTTAAGCTCCGCCTCTGTGAGCTTAATCCCCATATTTTCCAGGATGGTGTCAATGTTATCGACATCAACTTTCCCTCCTTTGAAAAACATTAAATTAGAAATGTACAAAAGTGAATAATTGAAAACATTATTTAAACAATCACATACTATTGCTTGATTTAATTAACATATGCTAATGTTAAAATGAAAAAACCTTGATGGTTCATATATTTTATAATATATATATGTGTATACATATAATATATATATATGTATACATATATACATATATGTATATACATATATTGGTTTTTTGAGACAGGGTTTTTCTGTGTAGTTTTGGTGCATGTTCTGGATCTATCTCTGTAGACTAGGTTGGCCTCAAACTCACAAAGATCTGCCTGGCTCTGCCTCCTGAGTGCTGGGATTAAAGGCGTGTGCCATCACCTCCTGGTACACACACACACACACACACACACACACACACACACACACACACACATTATTCTGATACACAATATGAATACTAAAACACCGACCTGACTGTGCTCGAGAGAACAGATGAAGTTTGTAGAGTTAAAACATTAAAATCAGAAGCTGTCTCCCTAAGGTTTGTTGTAGAGTCAGACTCATTGGAAAACCTCACTAGAGTTCCTTATGCCTCTTTACCAGCCATACATTTGAACAATAAAGCTTACTCAGGTTTTCTGAAGTTTTGAGTTCGTTATTACCACTATTGCTTGCTTAATTAACTAAACAAACAAATAAACAAAACAAAATAAGACAAACAGAAAACCAGAAATACCTGAAATAATTCTTTTGGAGTAAAATTTGGGAAATTCCAAATTTATTTTGGTTTAAGCAAAGATACATCTAGGACACAATTTGGTAAATTACACATGTATTTAAAAATGTATTAAGCACATATAGGAAATGGCCTATAAATAAGAAACAGGATTTCCTATAAAATGAGTTACTATCTACACCATGAGATTTTTGAGAAAATTCTGTGTTCTTACTAATTTTCTAACTTACCTTTGAGAGACTTCACTTCTTCGAACAATCTATTCTGAAATACCATTTCATCATCTACAATAAAGTAATATTTATTACATATTTTATAATACAAAATCACAAAATTTTAGTAGGCATTTATTTGTGTCATGGATATTAATGTTTTATTTCACAACAGAAGTATTATTGAAGACTATTACATGTACTATGATTACATAGAATTTAAAAATGATATGTCCTTGGATATTTGTATCACATCGCCCTCAAATAGCAATGAATTTGGGAATAGGAAATTTCTGCTTCATGATAAATCTACAGAGTCTGACACTGGGTACCATTTTCAGTTGCTCTGTAGTGTGTGAGATACATGCATAGCCGATAAAATTCCATGATACCAAAATACATATTTTTTCTCCTTTTCTTTCCCTTCTTAGTTTCTCACTCTTCACTTTCCTCTGTACTTTCTTGTTTATACAACCTAAAGTCTTTTGCATAGCTCTTACTAGAACCTAGAACTTATGGCTGAACTTATGCTCCAGCAATTTTCACAGAGAATTAAGTAGAGTTCCTTCCACGTCTCCTGCTACGCCTTGGTGACGCTCCAGTAGTGTCTTGGAGGCTTACCGTCCACAGGCAGGGCTTTCTGCAGATCGGACAGCATCTTATCTGTGAGCTCAATGCCCATGCTTCCCAGAACATCTTGGAGATCACTGATAGCAATCTTGTTACCTTTGAAAAGACAGCAGTGTTGACATTAGGAAAACCAGATATTAAACCTCACTTGTAAGGCATGCTGTACAAATTAAAGTTTAATGTTTATACAATACTTGTCTATGTTAAACCAATGGGAGAGACATTTAAATATTGTCTCCACTGTTAGTTTGAAAAAGATGTTTTCTAATTTTGGAGACTTGACTAAGTGGCAGGGATAAAAGTATATATAAAACCAGAAAATTAGATGTCTAATCAGAAATAACCAGACATTTCTACAAATATACTTCTTTTGATTTAAAATGCAAGATTTAATATTTGAAGCTGGGTAGTGGTGGTTCACTCCTTTAATCCCAGCACTTGGGGTGTAGAGGCCAGTCTAATCTACAGTGCATGTCCCAGGACAGCCAGGGCTACACAGAGAAATCCTGTCTCGAAAAAACAAAAAAATAAATTAATAAAATTAATGTTCCTCAGAGTAACAAAAACATTTTGAATCTCCAAAATTGTTTGTTTGTTTGTTTGTTTGTTTGTTTTTGAGAAAGGGTCTCACTATGTAATCTTGGCTTCCTGGAACTCGCTATGTAGACCAATATGGCCTCGAACTCACAAAGATTCTCCTACCTGTCTCCTGAGTGTGGGATTAAAGATGTGTATCACCATGCCCAGAACATATGTCCAATTTTGTCTTGCCATTTGCTATGAATTTCTAGGATATATGTTTATGTATATGTATATTTTAATGTGCATATTTATATGATAGTAAACAAAGTCCCCCATATAGAGTGTCTCTAGAGACAAGGAAACTGATTCCAAGAGAAAACAAATTGCATTTCAATGCTAAAATCTTGATAATCTAATACCTACTGATGGGGTATCAGAAGCAGAAGCAGATGAATTTTATAATAATTTATTGTTGTAAATGTGTATGTGGATGGTGCCTGTGTGTGCGTGTGTGTGCATGCATGTGCATGTGTGAATGTGTGCGTGTGTGTGTATGTGTGCATGTGCATGTGTGTGTATATGTGTGTGCACGTGTGCACGTGTGTGTGTGTGTGTGTGTGTGTAGGCTGGAGGCTGACCCTGAGTGTCTTCCTCTATTGCTTTCCTCCTCATTCTTCTGTCACTGAACTTGAAAGATAGCAATGGCTAAAGTGGTCCTGGAACAAGCCCCCAGTCCAGCTGTCTCCGCCCCCAGCACTTCAGGTACACATATGTGTTACACGCCTGACTTCTAAGTGAATGTTTGGGATTTGAATTCAGTTCCTCATGCTCATGAGCCAAACTCTTTATCCACTGAGTCATCTCCCTAGCCCCTAAAGACAATTATTCTTTAGCAATGAGTAAAAATGCAGAACTTAAAAGGTTGTTCACGCTACTGATAAAATGCCACTTAAAACAGCAAAGGACGAGAGTTTCAGTTAAACTTACCCACCTGTAAAGGCTCTCATTGCATTGATCAACGTTTTCATTTCAATTTTCCCAGCTGTAAGAAAATAAGCATTCACATATGGACATGATCCTAAGACTCAGAAAACATGGCTCATGCCATTAAATTAAAGAGTATCTATATATGCTAGCATTTTAGAATATTTTAAATACTTCATAAGCATGAATTAGGGGTAAAAAACATTTAATCATGACAAATATAAAAATTCCCAATCTATCATCTTTTACTGATCTAAGTAATAAAAACTTTAATAATAATGTTAATAATGATAAGTTCTAAAGTAGATTGCTTCAAGCTTATGAAAGCTATTTACAATTGACAACTAAAAAACTATCTTTAGATTTTTATGCATACGAGTGTTTTGCCTGCATGTATGTCTGTACACCATGTGTATTGACTGGTATCCATGGAGGTCAGAGGAGAGTGTTCGATACCCTGGAACTGAAGTTCTGGACAGTTGTGAGCTGCCCTGTGGGTGTTGCTCCAAGAGCAGCAAGTGCTCTCAACTACTGAACCACCTCTCCAGATAACTGACAGTTTCTTTTAGGACTAAGAGAAGGTACAAGATATATAATATTTTGATATAGATTTCAGAAATGGCTCCAATATAATTGGCCCATTCTCAGTACTTCTTTGATAAGGAGGAAAACTTTTCTTTAGTTTATTTGCATTGCATGTATAAACTGCAAATAATTTTGAGGGCATTTTTGCCTTCACAGTGTGTGTGGACTTTATGCAGAATGAAAAAATGGTGTATGCGTGTCCCACATTTTAATTTAAAATATGATTTATTTGGGGGCTGGGCAATAAATTTACATCTTTTAAAAGTCAAGTGCTCAAAGGAATATTTTATGGCATGATTCTCCAGGGATCTCTGGTACCCTATCTCCTAGTAATCTTGTTCACTTTAGAAGCAACTACTGTGAGCACCTTCCCTTTAACTTACAAAAATTGATAAATAATAATTGAACATAGAAATATAGTGTGTTGTGAAAGAGGTATACACTGTAGAAAGCTAATCATGTAAATAAGTCACCAATGCACCTGCTTATTTTCTGATGAGAATGTTAATAATTCACTTTCAGCAATTTAAAAATATACACTATTATTTTTCTGTTTTTAATTTTTTAGATTATAATATGCTTAAAACATTTATCTCTTCTTCTTCCTCTTTCCACTCTCCCATACACTCCCTCCCTGCTCTCCTTCAAATTCATGTTCTCTTTTTCCATTAATCATTATTACAAGAATATATGTATACACACATATTCCTAAATATAACATCCTTAGTCTGTACACTGTTACTTGTATGTATGTATGTTTTCAGGGCCGATCATTTGATATTGGATAACCAGTTGTTGGTGTGCTCTTCTCTGGCGAAGGCTATTTCTTTCATTCCCTGTATTCCTTAATTGCCTGCAGTTGTTTTTGTAGGGTTGAGGCCTCATGGGCTTTCCCCCATCCACTTTGGCACATCTATTGGTGTTGTCCTTGTAAAAGTGTACACTACTACTAACTGCAGTAAACATGTTGTACAACTCAATAATGCTCCTATAAAATGAGAACTTTGAATCCTTTAAACATTTATCTCCTTCCTTTCCTACCCCAACTCTCTCCAATCTGGTTGCCTGCCTCCAGTCTTCCTTTGGTTCTATGAGTTATACTTCTTAAACACAGCATCTGCCTTTCTATGTCTAATTTTCCTCCATTGCATTGATTCTTCTCAGGTCTTCTCTCACAGCACCAGGAATGCTAATAGAGGGGGGACTGTGTGTCTAGGGATTTGTCCCTCTCTTCTAGGTCTCCTATGAGCTTTTGTATTTCTATGGTATTGTTTGTAATGTCTCCAATTTTATTAATGATTTTGTATATTTTAGCTTTCTTATTATTTTCTTTATTAGGCTAGCTAAAGGTTTGTCAATTTTATGTTCTCAAAAGCTCAACTTTTAGCTTTGTTGACTTTCCTATTGTTTTTCTAGGCTGTGTTTCACTATATTCTTTATTTATAGCCTTCTAAATTTGGACTAAAATTTTTTCTAGTTCCCTGAAGCATACCTCTTGGTTGTCTATTTGAGACATATCTTCTTCTAAAAGCAGTCAGCAATCTTTCTTCTTTTCTCCTCCCTCTCCTCCCTTCTTGCTCCTCTTCCTCCTTCCCTTCCTTCTTTCACTGTAACAACTTTCTTGATGTTGAAGACTTGAAATGGTCTCGATACTCACTATATAATTTGGATAGTCGTGAACTCTCAGTGATCTGCCTTAGACTCCTAAACGCTGAGATTACAGGCATATGCCATTGATGCCCAGCTACATTTAATCTTCTTCGTCTTCATTTTTTTTTAAACCTATTTTGTGATCTTGTATATGGTCTGTCCTAGAGAACTACCCATGTGTTCAAGGAGAATGTGGATTCTGGTGATGTCAGATGATGTGTTCTAAAGCATATGTTTCCTTATTGATTTCTTGTCTAAATCTGTTCATTGTGAAACTTGAAGTGTTAAAGTCCCCTATGATCACTGTGTTACAGTCTGTTCCCTTCGTCTGCTTTATTAATAGGTGCTTTTCACACATGGATATGCTCCAGTGTTGGGTGCACATATATCTATTCTGTATCCTTTATTATAGTTTGGTCTTTGTCACAAGCTATGCTGAAAGGAAAAGGTGACACTTCTATCATTCCCTCCTACTTCTTGTCTACACTGCAGTCTGAATAATTAAAGATAGCCTGATAGCTGTATCCTTACCAACTGCCTTTACCCAGCTCCTAACTCCAACTTGTATTCTTTCCTGGCATACTAACATTTCTTTCTATATTGCAATTTTGAGCTTGCCAAATAAAATGCATTATTGGTATAAAGTTACTGAATATTCTACAAGTTATTCTTATTTTAAATCTGAAGGTTTTGTTGTTGTTGTTCTTTAGATTTTCTCAATACTTCCTTGTTGCCAAATACAGCTTAGAAGTTGTCAAAAACATCAAACCCTGCACAAGACCTGCCTGCACAAGATCAAGGCCGTTATCAACCCAACATGGACAGGGGAGGAGCTGGCTGGACCCTGAGGAGCTGTTAGAGGGTGATGGCTGCTGAGGGAAGGAGAGTCAGTTTTCTTTGGCATTGTGGTCTGTGGTAGGTTGCTTTGGAGGATGGTCCTATACTCATGTGCATATGGACATCACTAACTGTAGTCAGTAGGTCTTAAAAAAAAGAAAAGGAAAGGAAAGGGAAGAAAAGGAAAGAAAGAAAAGAAAAAAGAAAAGGGAAGCATGAAATTGGGAAGAGGTTGGGAGAGAAGCCTCTGGAAGGAGCTGAGGGGGAAATGGGGCGTGGATATATTCTAAATATATTTTATTCATGTATGAAATTACCAAAGAATATAAATAAAAATATTAAATTAACAAAAAACAGCACTACCACCACCACCACAACAACAAACAACAACCCCAAAAGAACAAAAAATCTTGAGTTCCAGTACTCTTGGGACTGTTAGATCTTACACACTTACAACGCACTGGTAAGCTCTTGGTCATATCGTTAAATTCCGTTCCTGAAACTCTCCTCCCCATGTTTTTCACCACTGTGTCCAGTTTGTTGACATCAGCCTTCCCTCCTTATGGGGAAAAAAAGACCATAAAGAAAAATTGGTGACAAACTGTGACAAATGTAGTTATTTCCTGGCTATTATAAGATTTTCAGTATGAGGGTCAAGATCCACAGAAGTCAATTTAAATGCACAAAATCATAATACAGTGAAATAAAATTTCTTTTCTGAGTCTTTTTTTAAAAAAAATAGAATCAGTCATATTTCAAATGCTTTTAGAGATATTAATATCTACCCACAGAATTAAACAATAAAAATCCCTCTTAGGGGATTTTGGATAGTGCAATGATTATTTGTTTCTCTGATATTTCCATAAATTTTTCCTAGCTCTGCAACAGATTTTTAAATTGTTAATAATTTTCTTTGTTATTCATTGTTTAGATTTCCACTTTATTTTCTGCTACACTAATGACTTGAAAGCTCCAGCACAAAATGGGGAATCTATCTGAGAATCAACAGGACTAGGTGCTAGGATGCAGCTAGCCTTACAGAGGATGAGGCACAGACAGCAACCACAGATTAATAGGAGACATAAAGACACAAGTGGATTGAAGACTTGGCAGTTCAGTAACTATAAAGTGTTACAAATGGAAAATACTAATGTCAGATTAAATTGCCTTTCACTCACTTTTAAGAGATTTCAGAGTGTTCATTAATCTGTTATGGTAGAAATTTCCATCAACTGTAAGGAAAAACACAGTTAAGTCAAGGTAGGATGACTTGGGGTTAATCTTTTGAACCTTAGTCAGTGAACTATTAGTACTGATCATGCCGAAACAGACATCTTAATTTCTGATCATTTCTTTAATTCCCTTCTATGACATCTCTATACTTAAAAAAAATCTTATCTACTGGAATCAAACTTCTTTGTGGAAGTGAGGAAGAAAAAATGAGTTTTGAGGTTAACACTGAAAAATGTTTCATATGTTAGAGGGTTTTACCTGCATGTTTGAATGTACAACACATGAGTGCAGCGGTCACAGAGGTCACAAGAGGACACTGAATTCCCCTAGAACCAGAGTTACAGATGGTCGTGAGCGGTCATGTGGGTGCTGGTAATCAAACCTGGGTCTTCTGCAAAAGCAGCAAGTGCATTTAGCTACTGAGGCTTCTCCCAGCTTTCAAGGTTAATATTTTGACCTAATAGAGTGGATTACCAGATTTTTTTTAATCACAGATAATTCATATACATATAAGTGTGAAAGGCAAATTTAAAAACCTTCAGAGGAAAATACAGGATATTTTTATGAGTTTGCAGTAAAAATACATAAAAATTCAAATCTTAAAAGGAATTTACATAAATTTGAAGAGCATATGCGTCGTAATGAAAATGTAAAGCCATATCAACTTCAAGGAATATTTGTTAAATGTAATCAAAAACTTAGTATTTAAAACAAGCAAGCAAAGTGAGAGCTACCTTCCCCATACTTGCTTTATAAATAAAGTTTTACTGGTGCACAGCTATAACAATTTTTTTAACCTGTTAACCATGGATAATTTTGGCCTACAACAAGAGAGCTGAGCAGTTTTGATAGAGGCAGCAAAGCCTAGAATATTTGCCATCTGGCTTTTTGAGGAAATCATTTGCTTGCTCTTGGCATGGAATACAAAGAACTTTTACAAAGAAGAAAGAAAAATAGAAGCCAACTAGGAGACTATAAGGCAAAAGTCACAAGATGGGCACTTTACAAAGAATGAAATAACTTTATAAATATATGAAAATATCCATCATAGATTACCCGACATTTGACAATATGAGGCATGGGGAAGCAAAGGGAGAAATTATTCTGGAGCAGTCATGAGTTTGTTAAATAGTCTGGGTTCCATCTTCCTTAAGGTGCATGGTAGGATTCCCAGCCAAACACAGTTACATTTTCCAAGGACATTTCTGCCCTAAGATATTTCTTTGCCTGTTGGACAGTCTGAAAATTTAAAGACAATAAAAGAACACAAGAAGGGCTGGTGAGGTGACTCAAGGGTAAAGGTACCGGTTGTCAAGACTGATGACATGAGTCCAGCCTTTGGGACACACATGGCAGAAGGAGACATGCGCAACATGGCATGAGGCACACACACATACATACACATAAACACACACACACACACACACACACACACACACACATATTAAAATGTTTTGAAGGAACATGAGAAAAGGTTTGGGAATAATGCAATTAGTACCTTGACCATGGATGGTCACAGTACTATGGGTAAAATGTGACATTAAACACACGTGACTTTTTGTCTATCAAACTACTACCAGAAAAACATGAATAGAAATAGCATAGGATCTCTCAATCACAACAAAAAAAATAGGACAGACTATCTAAAAAATGACAATGCAAGTATTAAGTTAAAGGAAGGTTAGTTATTATAACAGGAATATATATATATATATATATATATATATATATATATATTCATTATTTAGAATTTTAAGGAGGTATCTATCAGAAAAATATACACATTTATTTATTTTTGTGTATGTATATATGTTTGTATGTATGTATGTATGTATGTATATATGTATAGTGAGTGTTTTGCCTGCAGGTGGGTCTGTGTACCATGTGTGGCCAGCAGAGGCCAGAAGAGGGCATCAGATGCCCTGGAATTGTATTTACAGATGGTTGTGAACCACCACGTATGTGGGTGATGGGAATTTGACCCTGGTCCTCTGCAGGAGCAGCCACTGCTCATTACCAATTAGCCATCTCACCATCACCTCTAGAAAAATTTTAAAAGCCCATTTGCTTTTTTCCTTCTTGGAAGTGCAACTAGTGAAGATTCAAATGAGAGTACTATTCCTCTTTATTATAAGGGGCATTTGGGGGTATTGTTTTATTTTTCCTACATAAAAGCATTATTTTATCTAAAGAATTGAAGAAAAGTTAAACGGCCCAGCTGGGCTTGCTCGAACAGCATATCTGGGACATCTCTTCTTACTGTCTCCCTGGCCATCAGAAGGAAGATCAGTAAAGTCCTCATAAGCGAGCTTCTGCTCAAGCTCTCCTGATGCCTACAGTGCTGCTCACATGCTTACCGTCCACAGGGAGATTTTTCAACAGGTCTGCATATTCTTGCTGTGTGAGCTCTACTCCCATGCCTTCAAGAATATTCTTCACGTCTTTGATATTTTCTTCATTTCCTGAAAAAAAAAAGAAAAGGTGACAAATTTATATGTTACTCTGAGACTAGATGATATTTTAAAATAATTATTTGTGGGGCTAGAGAGATGGTGTGGCACTGGCTGCTCTTCCAGAGGCCCTGCATTTGATGCCCAGTACCCACATGGTGAACCACAACCATCCTTAACTCCAGTTACAGAGGATTTGGTACCCTCTATCCTGGGCACCATGCATACATGTGGTGTCCAGACATACATGCAGGCAACACACACACACACACACACACACACACACACACACACACACACACAGATTAAATAAATATTTTTTTTTTGTATCAGGTGCCATGAAACATGCCTCTAATTCCATCACTCAGGAGGTAAAGCCAAGAGGCTCTTTTAAAAGATCAAGCCTAGCATGGTTGATATAGTTTGAGGCCAATCTGTGCTATATAGGGAGACTCTGTTTCAAAAAATAAATGAGGGACAGGAGAGATGGATCAGTGGTTAAGAGTAGTGGCTGCTCTTCCAGAGGACCTGAGTTCAATTCCTGGCACCCATGTGGCAGCTCACAACCGTCTGTAACTCCACTTCCAGGGGATCTGACACCCTCACACAGACATACATGGAGGCAAAACATCAATGTTTATAAAATAAAAAGAAATAAATCATTTAAAAAAAAACTAAAATAAAAAAAAAAACTGAATGAACAAACAGTTGTGACTCTTCGGTGTTAACCTCAATTGCTAACTGAACAAAAAAGCACAGGCCCCACCTAACCACTGCTAATGTGGTGAAAAAGAGGACTTCTCGTCTTTGTCCTAGTAAGTCAGGTGATTTCAGATATATCAAATATAGCGCACAATCAAACATTCATTGAAGAATTCATTTTATATTTTAACCATTTGGACAATTGATTAAAATAGTCATATGTTGAATGGCTTTGTTATTCAAATTATGTTTATATTTTTACCAAACATGATTTTATAATTTATACTTCTGCATTTTTTAAGGGATAGAGAAGCGAAGTTACATTAATTAAAAAAAAGATAGAGCAAAGGGATCTTACTGTTAACAAAGAACAGTTCAAAGAATTACCCTTAAAATATAGACAATTCAAAGTCATAATTGTGACTAACTAGATGTTAGCAAGAGCAAAAGAGAAGACGAGAGGCATCAAGACAGTTACTACTTAGTGATGAGAGTGACATCATTGAATAGATTTATAGATGGATTTATAGAAAATCATGTCTCACCTATGAGAGCTTTTACTTCATTCATCAAGTCTTGGAAATTAACTTTCCCATCACCTATAAGAACAGATATTAGGACACAAACATTGTCAAAGAGAAAAAATATGCAAATAAAATTTACTTGACCCAAGCAAATTCTCCCTATTATGTTCTGAAAATCATCCTTCAATTGTAATGATTAGCTCTTAGGAAGCTGTGACATATCAGCCAAAGGTACTTTGTCCCCATTTCTTAACTAAGAGGTGATTTTAAGGATGTTAACTTTATAACAATTTGTTTTCTACTTACGCATTATGTTCTGCAATTAAAGTACTAATTAAGAAGAATACATGGACTAAAATGCCAATTAAAGAAAAAATATTTTTAGAGAAAATTTAGTTTGTAAGGTTTACAAAAAGCATGAAGATTCAGATGGATGATAAAAGATGAACCATGTACGTGTAAAACACAGTGCTGTGCATAAGACCCATGCAAGCCCCAAACTGGACCAAATCTACTGTGGCAACATGAAGGCAGGGAGCATTAAAAGACACAAAAAGGACATTTGATGATAATAAGATTATTTAAATGGAAAAGATAACCAATCTGAATCTGTATGTACTTAATACAGTTTCATATCTGTAAAGCAAACATCAACAAAACATCACAGCTTTAGACTAACCCACAGTCTAATGCCTGCTAGCTGTTCGTTCATTTGAGAGCCCCACCCTAGGGGACACTGCTCTGCCAAGGACTCTTGTTTTGGGGAACTCCAGCTGCTGCCTTCATGGGACTTCCTCAGTCCACTTCTGCCTTCATGCTGTAAGCCCTGCTTTAATGATGTTACTTTCTGCTCATTTGTTCTTTCACGGGAGAGGATGCTCCCCCATCCCTGGAACTCTATTGGGATCTCCAGCTGACGACTGCCTTAGGGCTTCATCAGTTGGTTTCTGCTGGATGCTCTGAGCACCTTATTTGATGTCTGTCTGTCTCTTCTTTTACTTTAGACTGTAATATACCCAATTAATTCTAATAATTTGACCCCAAGCTGAAATTTGCATTTGGAAATTAAAAATAACAATCTTGGGAAAACTCAGCAAGGTACAAAAGGAGAGTTCAGTGAACTAGTGTGCAAGGGATGAGCTATACAAGCAGAGCAGTTAACTACAGAGCTCACCGTTATCTGGTAGGTTTTCTTTTAATTGATCCAGCTCCTTTTCTTCGAGCTTGATTCCCATGGTTTCCAGAACAGTGTTTATTTTATTTGTTTTAACCTTTCCTCCTTAGAAAAAGAGGTATAAAGAATGAGAAAATAAATTAAAATGAGAGGTGCTTTAAGTATTAGAAATGTTTGTGTTACATTAAAATACAAAGTAAAGAAAACAATGCATTTCTAGATACAAAACTGTTTTTAAATATGGTTGAATACCATTAGAACTCTGTACTAAATAACAGCACTGGTAAAACTCCAAATTAAAACAGAAGAAAATGAATGAAGTGCAAAGCAGAGGGATTTTGAAACAGGACTAGCTGCTTCCACGGAGACTTTGAAATTTTAGTAGACCTGGTTTATCCATGCCTGAAGATAGTTTTTGAGTATACATTATGAAAAAGAGGGGGAAGCTCTTATTGGTTTAAAAATACATACCTGTCTCTATAAACTACCTGTGATGATAGCAGAGACATGAGTAGAATTTTCTGAAGCTGAACATGAATTGGGGATGGTTGTGTGTGGAGAAGAAAATGATTTTAAAATTATAAAGCAGGGGCCAAAAGATTAGAGAAGCTTGTTAACATGGGGTCCATGGGATGAGAGACCCACCAGGGAGAGTTACCTGCGAGGCTCCTGGCAATCAGTGCTTCATTTTTTAATGAATTTTTTAAAGACATTCAATTGACTTAATGGTAACATTTTTCAATTATAAAATGTGCAGCACCGTGAACTTTCACATTAAATTCTTTAAGGAAGATTTTGGCTGTCTTCTTCCAAAAGGCCTAGGAATGCCAGGAAGCCCCCTTTCTACCACAGGAGCATTCCTCTCAACAGGTATCAAATGTAGAGAGAGCTTCTAGCTCTTTAGTCATTCCCCAAATTCCTCCTCTTTTTTGAAGTAATTAGTGGAAAAAACCTGAGCTATAATCTTACATGTTTGTCTACAGTTTTTCTTAGCTAGATGTCACTAAAAAGATGTTTTAGTTAAAGAAATAACAGTGAAATAATGGATTTTGTTCTGCCAGCTCACCAGGCAGAGGCACCTGCCACCAAGTCTGATGACTTGAATTTGACCCCTAGGACCCACATGGCAGGAGGAGAGAACCAACTCCCCCAAGTTGTCCCCTGACCTCCTCAGGTACACCATGCATCCACACAGGTGCTCATACACACAAAGTAAGTTCTTGTAAGAGGAAAACAATGCTTAATATTTCTGACAGTGAATGTGATTAATCTGGGGTCACCTGCACTTCCTTAGCTAATTCCAGGGTCATTCTTGTCATCGTTACACTTTATATATCTATCTAGAATTCAAATGACAATTTGACAGTTTATTTTGAAAAATTTAAGAGTTTGTGAGACCTTCTACAAAGACAAAAACAAGTCATAGAGGTAAAAATGTTTATAGTGAAGAAGGTAAATTCAGAAAGAAGGGTATGATATCTCTAAAAACACAACTTAAACATCAATTTTCAAATTGCTTGTTACTCACCTTCAAAAGACTTGACCTCATTCAACAATCTGTTTTTATAGATCTTCCCAGATTCTATAATAAAAAACATATTTAATGTCAAGTAAAATGTGATACAGATGCTCATAAAAACACATATTCCTTTCTTTCTCCTTATTGCAATCATTTTATTAGGTTTTTCTTTTGAGGTGTGGTCACCGTAGCATAGGCTCGTCTTGAACTTATGCACCTCCTGAGTACTAGTATCAGAGACCTGTGCAAACACACTCAGCTACACACATTTCTCTCTTTCAGGAAGAATTTTTACTATTTATTGAATAAATATGTTTTTATGCCCCCAATAAAACCTGAAGAATTTAGAAATGAGAACTATCAGTCTGACAGACTATATAATTTAAACACCTGAGATAATTTTTATTTTAGAATTCCATACATGGATACAATGTATTTTTATCACAGCCATCTGCCTTGTACACCTTCCTGTGTCTTTATCTTAAATTTACATCCTCTTCCTCTACAATTATTACTGTTATAGATAGCGCAGTCTATATCATACTGAATCTCATCAGTGTTGGCACATATGTGTGGGCCTATGGTTGACCACTTCAACATGGGCAACCTATCCTAGGCCTGACCTTGGAGAAAACTGACTCTCCCATCTTCAGCAACATCCGCTTCCTGTAGCTCACAAACTCTGCAGAATAGCTGTCTGCGCCTGAGAAGATTTTAATAGGCTCAGCTATGCTGATGCTCATTTCTTTCTTTCATTTTCCTTCTTTCACCTGATTCTAAAAATTGATTACATCAGCAGCTTCCTTTTGTTTTCTTTCTTAGGCTAGCGTTGCACCTGGCTGGAGGGGCTGACAGTCCAGTGCCTGCTTATGCCCCGATGTTCTGGATTAAAAGGGAGAGGGTGTTTCTATACACAACATAAAACTTTATTCACAAGATGTTTGAGATACTATGTACTAAAAGAAGGAACCTCCCCACAGTCCTATGAAGCTGAGCTCCCGTCACACAACGCACCGTCAATAGGCAGCTCACTCATCAGCTTCATCCGTTCTCTATCTGTCAGCTCAAGGCCCATTTTGTTCATCATAGCAGGAAGAAATCTCATGTCCAACTTTGATCCTTTGAAAAATATAAAATATTACCATCCTAAACATTATAAATATTTCAAGAGGCAATGTAACGTTAAAGAAGGGTTTTTAAATCTGAGAGAAAAATTAAAAACACTAAAATATATGTTTATAGAATCAAGATGGTCACATGCCATATTTACTGCTTACATAGAAATGTTGGGACATATTTTATGATTTGAGGCTGAGTCAAAGGAGAAGGGAATAAATTTCATTTGTATGACTCCTAATTAAGATATCAGAATCAGTTCATCTGTGCGTCTTTTTTTTTTTTTTTTTTTTGGTTTTTTGAGACAGGGTTTCTCTGTGTAGCTTTGCGCCTTTCCTGGAACTCACTTGGTAGCCCAGGCTGGCCTCGAACTCACAAAGATCCGCCTGCCTCTGCCTCCCGAGTGCTGGGATTAAAGGCGTGCGCCACCACCGCCCGGCTCATCTGTGCGTCTTAACCAGAAAGTATTGTATACTGTCTTTTTTTTTTTTCCTAAAATATGTTATTTGCTCTTGACGTAGATACTAACAAAGTATTTTATGATTGTTACTTGATATAGTCTGGTTTGGGTGTTTATTAATAATGCTCCAGGAAGTGATACTGCCAAAATAAATGCCTTAAAGAGCTCAGAAGTTAATGTTTTACACATTTAACCAGCATAAGGGCAAACTGTAGGACAAAACACACACTTATTAAGAAAATATTAAAAATTAAAACAAAAAAGATAAGGAATAGAATAGCAGAAAAATCTGTTGAAACTATCCTACTGCACAGTCTGAGGGGTGTGTTAGTATACAAGTTCTCACTCACCTGTAAATGCTTCTAACCCCTTCAACAAGTTTTTCATTGAAACTCTTCCATGTACTGTAAGAAGAAATTCAAATAAAGAAATGTATCATGTGACTTAAAAATAGAAAGAGGAAAAGATTCTAGCAGCACACTCAAGAATTTCTGCAGCTTTATCTTTTTCATGAGAATGAGTCAGAATAAAGAAACAAAATGCTAAAAACCCAACAATTTCAACAATGCCACTGTTATTCAGTTCTACTCAAACCTTTCACATTCAAGGGTAAGACTCAGGGGAATTTATGTTAAATAACTTTTATTTAGATCAGATCACTAAAACAGGATTTAGAGCTGTTTTATACTACATTTAATGATGTTTCAATTTGGAGTTTACTAACCATTTGCTCATGTTGTAAGTTCTCAGTCAGTATTTACCTATTTTTCTGGGCAGACTTGCTAATTCTTTTGTAGTGTGAGTGCTGACTACACTCACACTACAAAAGGTGTTTCTGGGTTGGAGGATTACACTTACTGCTCCATTACCATCTGCACAATGAAAAGTGACACCTCTGAGCAGATGGCATTTAAGGTATTTCCCCTAAGGTGTCAAAACTCATGTAGTCAGAATAATATTAGAGAGTGGCCTTGAGGGGAAGAGACAGAGGGAGGGAGGGACAGAGGGAAGGAGAAAGCACAAGAGAGAATCATTGCTAGAACTAAATACAATGTCAAAAGCAACTCATTCTATGGTAGTAGTGTAAGTCATGTAAGAGGAACCTTGTATCTCTAACAAACATTTGGAAATGTTTCATAAATAGCACGTCAGCAGTAATCAATACCCAGGAAGAACATCACCATCACTAAATTAGTGAGACTCAGCAGGATATGGATGCATATTTATACAAGATTACTATAAATGTTAATAACTAAATGGAAAAAATTCCATTAAGATTTCTAATGAAGATATTAATTTTGACTTATTCTTATCTTGTAAAAGTAAATAGGTGCACACCCCATATGACCCAGGTATTCTAGAGTATATACTTCTACTTCTAGGTATATATCTAAAGAAATTCTTGGACATGTGCATCACAAGACACACTTTGGGAGGGAATCATTGTAATGGTGAGAGCTAGAAACAATGAAAATATCCACTAAGTAGGAAAATTATAAATAGATTGTGGTATATTCATGAATTAAAATATTTCATAGCAAAGACTCCCCCGAGGATTGAGTTCAACCTGGTAGATTCGGGCTGGGGGGAAGGCAGGTGGGGTGGGATGGGGGTGGGTGGGAGGGGGGAGAACAAGGGAATCCGTAGCTGATATGTAAAATTAAATTTAATAAATAAATTTAAAAAATGAAAAAAGACATATGGAAAAAAATATTTCATAGCAACAAGGAAGTATTACTTTTGTGGTATTTTTAGGCATTTGGGGGGAATTCAATATTGAGGAAGTAAGTTCCAGAAAATCTGTGAGACATTGTAAGATAACATTTTAATAAAACTCACAAAGAGGTAAATACATATTTATTTTTAAACATTGTTTAGGAACACACACCCACACCCACACATTTATCTGAAACAAGTGCTTTTAAAACAAGGAGACTACAAACATAAATTTAACATAGCAGTTGACTAGCAAAGGTGTGAGGTAGAGGAAGCGCCCATATGAACGCAAGAATCACTGATCATTTATAGTGCTTAAGTTACATTAAGGAATCACAGCTTTTCATTTACAAATACTTTATAATATGTATTGTATAAAGCATAATTTTACATTCCCAAACATCATATTTAAAACTATGTATTCAGTATCAGCTGCATTCAAATCATGCACGGTTTCCTTTGCATAACTCTTGCCAATCATTGGTAGAACAGTTGGCCAGTACTTCAATGTGCATGGCCAAAATCAGTTGGCAAGAGTATGACATTGTCAGTTACATGTATTTCAGTGACTTTTTATGTTGCTCCATACCTAACATGTCTTTTATTGTCTCACTTTTTATATCTTATGAAATTTGGATGATTTGAACAAAGTGAAAAGAAATACATTTAGATAAATCCAGAATTGTAATTATTTTTCAACTTTGAATTTTTGCAATTTATGCACTTCCTACTATTTAACATGTAGTAAGCATATCTGAATACACAAGTAATACTGTTAGAAGTAAATGAGTACATTAATAGGAATATATCTGAAAATAATATATATCCTGCTGAAGGGCACAGCCATTAGTGGCAATAATAAAATGACATGGTATATGATCAAATGAATACTTTTAGCCAAGAGTTCTCCCCAGGTTCATATTCACCCGTTTTACTCATTTGTGGTTGAATTCCTCTGTGCTTTGATACACACAGCTGTTATCACCATCCAAAGCAGAGGCAGCTGGAGTCCAAGAAGACAAAGCTTAGACCAGGATGGGTGGCCCAGAATAGAGGAGTATGCCAACAATGCTGGTGTGAATCCTGCATCGTCCTTGCCCTGTGCCAGCTGCCTGGTTTTGCCACGCTTCATGGCAAAGGAATATGTGCTCAACCTATCATTCTCTCCTGTCCCTTGCTTGCTTGTTTTCTTGGACAGTGGCAAATGTCTGGATTGAGTAGGATTAGTGACTGTGGAAATAATCATTTCCCTGGATGATTGAGGTGCTTCAGTCACTCCTACCCTCAGCATTCATTTGTCATTTCCAGATAATTCACCTTTAACATTTTCATTGTACTCTCCCTCCCCTCCAGCTCTTCCTAGCCTAGTAGAATACCCAAATAAATTCAGTTTACCACTTGAGTGACAAGAACTGCATCACAAAGGACAAAAACATGAGGTCATCACTTTCTTTTATATTTAAAAAGCCCAGCTGTGTCTGATGAACATTTAGGGATTGACTAACTGATGCATATACACAAGTCCCAGATTTTCTGACTTAAAAATATCTTAAATGCTCACCATCGGCAGGCACATTTTTCTTCAGATCCTTAATTTCGTCATTTGTTAGCTTCCACCCCATATTTTTCAAAATTGTGTCGATTTTATTGACATCAACAGTCCCATCTGGGAAAACCAAGAAGAATTAGTAAAATCTGATGGATTTTAATTCCAATGCTCCTGATTTTAATTAAGTTTTCAGTTTTAGTGAGACCATTTAGTCCACAGAAAGGTCAAAATAGGCTTAAAAATGGGATATATTTCCTCAGTTTAAACTGTGGTACTATGTTCACAGAACTCCCTTGGAGCAGCATAAAGTCTCATCCTTTAAATACTGTCAAGGTGAACTCAAGTCAATGGCTTCCTTTCTTTTCTCTTCTGGAAGTAGGGATTGAACCCAGGGCCTTATTCGTGGTAGGCAAGAACTTTACCACTGAATTGTCTACATAATTTCCCGTTTGGTTCACATACTTATACAACTTCCTTTTTCAACAAACAGGAATACAATTAAAAAAATGAAAACAAACCCTCTAATGTAAAGATTCTTTGGTAACAAACATATTTACAAAGGAAGATAAAGACAGCGTTATGTAGGTAAGTTGATGGGTCTCTTCATTTTTTATTATGTTCTTTACTTACGACTAAGAGACTTCAAACCATCCATCATTCTGTTCTTGTGGACTTTTTCATCAGCTACAAGAAACATAAATCAGGTCACACACAAATGAATCGTGGGGAGTCATGAAGGGCAGAAAAACTCATAATTTAAAGTAAAAGAAACTAGTGGCTTGTGGGGAGTTGGTTCTCCCCTTCTACCATGTGGGGACTGAACTCAGGTCATTAGGGTTGGTGACAAGTGCCTCTACCCTCTGAACTGTCTTGCTAGCCTCCACTTTATGTTTTGGAGACAAGAGCTCTGAGCCTGAAGCTTGCCACTGGCTGGCCTGCAAGCCTTTGGGATCAGCCTGTCCCTATTCTCCCAGTGTTAAAACTATAGCCCAGGCTGCCATACCATTCTTTTTATGTGAGTGCTAGAGATTTGAACTCAGATTCTCATGCTAACACATTGTCTTAGCTACTTTTCTATTGCTGTGATAAAACACTATGACCAAGGTAACTTAGAAATCATTTAATTTGGGGCTCACAGTTCCAGAGAGTTGGAGTCCATGACCATCATGGGATGGAGCATGGCCACAGGCAGGCAGGCCTGATGCTAGAGCACTAAGAACTCATACCTTGAGTCACAACAATGAGATAGAGCTAATTGGCAATGGTATGAGTTTCTGAAACCTCAAAGCTCACCCCCCCAGTGACATACGTCCTCCAACAAAGCCACACCCCCAGTCCTTCCCAAAAAGTTCTACCAATGGGACCAAGTATTCAAATATGAGCCTATGAGGGCCATTTTCTTTCAAACATCACAGATGACAAGCATTCTCTTCAGCCCATAGATGACATTTTTAATATGAAGTTAGATTATTCATTTCTTTTCTTTTTCTTTTTTTTTTTTTTTTTTTTTTTTTTGGTTTTTTCGAGACAGGGTTTCTTTGTGTAGCTTTGCGCCTTTTCCTGGAACTCACTTGGTAGACCAGGCTGGCCTCGAACTCACAGAGATCCGCCTGCCTCTGCCTCCCGAGTGCTGGGATTAAAGGCGTGCGCCACCACCGCCCGGCAATTATTCATTTCTTTAAAGTTATTGATAATTTTTATCCTTTACAAGTTTACATACTATATACATTTGGGTTTCATATAAAATGATGCTTTTTAAAATTGAGTCTTTTAAAAATAATTTTAAAATTTAAAGTTATTTTATGTGTATGGGTGCTTTGCCAGCATGCATGCCTGTGCACCACATGTTTGCCTGGTGCTCACAGAGGCCAGAAGAGGATGTCAGATCCCCTGAAGCTGAAGTTACAGATGATTGTGAGTTGCCATTATGGGTGTTGCGTATCAAACTTAGGTCCTCTGGAAGAGTAGCCAGTGCTCTTAACTGCTAAACCATCTCTCCAGTCCCCAAATTCTCTTATTTTAATTTCATGTGTGTGCGTGCTTTGCCTGAATGTATGTATGTATGCATACTTAGTGTCCAGGGAGGTCTGAAGAGAGCATTGGATCCCCTAATGCATGATTGTGAGATGCCATGTGTGTGTCAGGAACCAAAGCCAGGTCCTCTGCAAGAACAGAAACAGCTCTGAACCACTGAGCCATTGTTGCAGCCCCCTCTCGTAACTTTTAACTTTTAAAAGTTATTTTCTCTCCTCCCTCATTGTCAGCCTTCTAGTGCAGTTATAGGTCTCAAGTGTTTCATTTCAACAAGTCATTGTCATCCGTCTATCTCTCTATCTCATCTATCTGTCTATCTCATCTATCTGTCTATCTGCTATCCATCCATGCATCCATCCATCCAATTGTCCATTTATCTATATCACATTGGCATGAGATAATTTATCTGAATGAAATTTGAAAGTATTTTTTATGCCTTTTAGAAAATGTTTATAGACATTCTCAGAAGCAATAAAAATGTAAACAACAACCAATACTATATTGGCATTTTAAAACGCTTACCACTGATGGGGAGCTGCTCCAGCAGGTCTCTGTGTTCATTGTCTGTGAGAGTTATTCCCATTTCCTTCAGAACATTTGCCACATCGCAGACATCAATGTCTCCTCCTTCAACATCATAGAATCAGGCATATGTTAGTGCAGAGAAAACTCTCCTCCCTTCAAACTCATGTGGAGGTCTCTCCAGTTACAATAGCCATATGAGTGCACACAAATACTCCAAGGGCTCACAATTCTCATTAGTTGGGACAGAAATATAATTTTTCACTCAGTGTAATTATAGACATAAAGATGCAGTTTGCAAGAGGTAAATTAGTATATTGTAGGTAAAAAAATCTATTAATTTTATCAGAATTCTATTTCTCTTCTAGTTTCCCAGTAAGAGATTTTTTATCTTTATGAAAATCTGCTTATAATATTCTGTGCTAATTTAGATTTTGAAGGCAGTGACTATCATGATAAATATACCAGATGCAATGCAAAAGAATTTTTCTATCAGATATTGTACTGAAGTAGTGCTTAAATGCAAATGTTCTAAACTACAATTGCAGGTACTTCCCCAACATGGAAGGAAAGGACAGTAGAAAAGCCAATACAAAATCATAGTACCATATAAATATAGAGTTTGGTAAAATGGACTTCAGATGTATAGACACTAACCTGTAATAGATTCTACTGTGTCTAGCACTTTTTCAAGATGAATCTTTCCATCAGCTGCAAGAAAAACCATAATTAGCACAAGAGATTAAAAATTAAGAATTGAAGTCTATCACAACTTAATCTGAATCAATTAAAATTCATTCAGTGTACAATAAGGACAAGAATCTATTCTATGTTTGGTGGAGGATTGGCAAAGAAGACATTTTCTAAGTTTAATGTTCATAGAAATGATAGAATAATAGACTAATGATGTTGGATGGGACTCTGGAAACCCATATTTCTAGTGCAGACCCCAAGTTCTTTCCAGGATTTATGCTGAGTCAGTCAAATATTCACAATCTTCTGTGTGTGTGTGTGTGTGTGTTGGGAGGGGAAAGACACAGAAAGTTTTTCTATGTGTAGCCCAGGCTAGCCTCAACTTGCAATCTTTCTGCCTGGCCTCTGAGTGCAACTACATATATCCACTCACCCTTAGCTACATTTTATCTTTTATTGCTATTTTAACTGATAACTTGGGACGACTGCCGATACACGTTACTAACGTTTTGTTACTAATGTATTTAAAGTCTGGATAACTGTTTCTACCATCTGTGGGTAGAGTCATGGACACATGGCACTGGTTCACTGCTAAGAAAGACTATAATCTCTGGTGGGAGGGGCTACGAGGTCCAGGCAGTAAGAAGGAGGTAGGAGGCTCAACAATGTGTGGAGCAGTTCACCCAGAGTGTGTCCTGGGAAGAACCTATCCAAGGCAACTCTAAGCCCCAGCTTTATTCTATTTTCCTACTAGATCTCATTAGGAACCATGAATTCAATGATAAATTTATGAAGAACTTCAGAATATCAAAATGGCAGCCCATTAAATCTGAAACACAACATTCTTCTGAACTTGAGTTTCTATTCACTTTTACTGACCATTCGCCATAAAGCTTGTTCTAAACTCTCATCATAAAAAACAAAAACAAAAAACTAAAAAGACTCAATACAAACAAGTTCTTTATTCAAAAGACTCCAAAGGAATGTTGAATGCATGAACTGTAGATCCTGTTCCTTAGGCCTTCATCAAATTTCTAGACAAACCTTTGAAATATATGATTATGAGTCACAATACTATAGAAAACAGCAGGCAGAGATAAGATGCCCAGTAACTAGAGCTTAAGAAACACCAGGTTGGAATAGGGTGGTGACAGAGAAGTTGAGGTCTTCAAGAGAAGGGAGGGGTCCTGAAACTTCCACTCTTTAAGTTAGCTGCCCTACTGCAGAATTTAAGATGTGCCTAGGAGGCAGCTTGTGACAGACTTCTTCAGGAATCAGCAATTCTTAGCTGGTGAGGCTGGGGAGATGAGCCAGTCAATAAGGCTGCACAAGCATGAGGCCCTGTGTTCAGATCCCCAACACCCATGGAAGAAGACACATATGCTGCATGAGCCCGTAGTCCTAGAACTGACGAGAAAGAGGCAAGAAGATCCCTGGAGCCTGTCTAGCCAGCCTAGCCCTAATCAGTAAGCTCTAGGCCAGCGAGAACCTGCATCTTATAAGGTGGCAAGGTGATTAAGGAAGACATCTGCCATCAACCGTTGGCCTGCACACACACACACACACACACACACACACACACACACACACACACACACACCACTTGTTAAATTGGAATAAAACAGCTGCACAGTGGTTTTGGGCTTGTTACATGGGAACATAGTTTTCTTTCTCAAGGAAGGTAATTGAGAACGTGGTCCTAATTAACTTGTACTAATTAGATTTAGTTATAGTCATGTAATTTTTCTATGGATGTGCTGGTTGCCCTGAAATCACAGGATGAGCACATGGTTTAGGCAATTATAAATTAATCTCTATTCTTTGCACTCAGAAACAGCAATTTAATTTGCTTTCACTCTAGTTAGCCAGTTCACTTTCATTCATTTGTCAAGTATTTTTGGCTTATTCTGTCTCCCTATCTTCATTTCATCCTGTACCAGAGAGAATAACTTTAGTGTATTTAAACATGATACATTTTTTTTGTGGGCCTGTGGGGTTTTTATTTATTTATTTATTTAAAATTTTATTTTATAATTTAATTTAATTTTACATATCAGCCACGGATTCCCTTGTCCTCTCCCCTCCTGCCCCCCCCACCTTCCTTCCAGCCCACCCCCCATTCCCATCTCCTCTAGGGCAGAGACTCCCCTGGGGATTGAGTTCAAGTGAGATAGTTGATTAGCTTGAACTTGTTTGGGAGGTAACATGATAAATTTTTTAATTTCAATTGTTTTAAAATAAAAAAAATAGTTTACTCTTTTGTTAAAATAAAACAAATAGGCAGCCATTAGTCCATGGTTGTTTCTGAACTCAGAATCCTTATACAAGTAAGCTGAAATTTAAAGGCATTCCATTTAACTGATAATTTGGGAAGAAAAAAAGTCTAAAAAAAAATAAAACTTAACCCGGTTATAAACAACAACCAGCCATTAATCATGGGGACCACACCAAAACCAGGTGATCGGTTTCTACAGTTAGACTGTAAATGCCTACATGGCTATCCATGACTGTTTTCTCTGTACTGGAGAGGCTGAGGCAGGAAGGTGGCAAGTTCAAGGTTTTGCTGGACTACGAAGTACAACTTCATCTCACAGAAAAGAAAACCATCTGCTGCTCACACTGCTGAAATAGCTTTCTGAATTCTCTAAATATCTGGTTCTGAGAGTGGCCCAGACTTTAACATTCAAAGATGAGTATTGTTGAATTTGTTCTTTAAATGTCCTACTACATATTGTTCTTAAACTGGAACTGGTTTCTCCCCTCCCTTTGAAAAACAATTTTTTGTATGTAAATATCACTAAATATATATTCATTCTCACAAGTCCACAATGTCAGTTCTTTTCTAACATCCACTGTGGTACAACACTCACCACTAAGTCACATCCACTGTGGTACACAACACTTACCACTAAGTCACATCCACTGTGGTACACAACACTCACCACTAAGTCACATCCACTGTGGTACACAACACTTACCACTAAGTCACATCCACTGTGGTACACAACACTTACCACTAAGTCACATCCACTGTGGTACACAACACTCACCACTAAGTCACATCCACTGTGGTATACAACACTCACCACTAAGTCACATCCACTGTGGTACACAACACTTACCATTAAATCACATTCACTGTGGTACAACACTTACCACTAAGGGACATCCACTGTGGTACAACACTCACCAGTAAGTGGTAGATTTTCTGTCAGGCTTTCGTGTTCTTTATCTGTGAGTTTAATGCCTAGACTTCCCAGAACAGTGTCCAGGTTATTGACTTTAACCATTCCTCCTTGGGAAACAAACAAAGAAAGAAAGAATTATGAAGAAAATAGCTAATGGTTCCAAAATATGTATATATCTAGGCTTAAAATTTTAATCTTATGCTTTAGCACAACAAAAAGTATAAGCGTATAATTTATTTGTAGTAGTGAATGGATGTTGAAAGTTAGCTCAGCAAATCAGCTATAACCAAGCCAAGAACTTACAACGGAAATAGTCTAAGGTTGAAGCATTGCTTTGGCACTGTGATTATATGCTTCAAGTTATACAGCTTTAATAATGACCTGTCCAAAAAACCCAAATCATATCAAGGATAGAGTTGTCTCTGCGGGGCCCAGGAGGAAAACCCTGGGTAAGCCTTCCTCTACAGCAAGGCCATGGCTACACAAGAGTGACGGTCAAGTTCCTGGTAGTCAATGTTTGCTTCATCGGTACAGTTTGAGATGTAGTAAAATTATAACCACTTTCTCCACCTGAAGATCACTGACAATATATTCATCATCACAAAATTCTGCAAGGAACATTGCTGGCTGACATGCTTTAGGAAGTGTGAACTGTTAGGCAGTTGGCTGAGATCTGAAAGAGACCTCTCTCAATACACACCAAGAGGCAAAGCTTGATAACTCTGCTCTTTCCTTTCTAGTCTCCGTGAAGAAAGGAGTGAAGAGCAGCCTAGCCATAATCCATGCTTTTTCTTCTTCATTTCTTGTTAATTGGCTTAAGGGGAAATGATATAAAAAATGAAGAATTTCTGATTTGTGAATTCACAGAAAAAAGGGATATTATTTTCCATATTATATTCTGTGTATAGATTTTTTAAAATAATTTTTTATTTAAAAAAATTTTTCTTGGGGCTGGAGAGATGGCTCAGAGTTAAGACCACTGACTGTTCTTCCAGAGGTCCTGAGTTCAATTCCCAGCAACCACATGGTGGCTCACAACCATCTGTAATGAGATCTAGTGCCCTCTTCTGGCCTGCAGTCATACATGCTGTATACATAATAAATAAATAAATAAATCTTAAAATTTTTTTTTCTTTCCTTTTACATACCAAGAGGGATTGGTGTGTAGCTAGATTTTTAAATGATTGTTTGAGGGTGCAATTTAAAAAGGTTCAAGAATGGACATCTTGTAATGACATAATATGGATAATTATATCAAAGACTGAGTGTAGGAAATGGGAAATCTAAATATAGAGACATAGGCACAATTAAAATCTACTGTTATAAATGCATGTATTGAATTTTAGCAGATTTTTCTACTGATCACACTTCTTACAAACCTTTCCTAGACTTCACTTCTTCCAACAGTCTATTCTGAAACACCATTCCGGCATCTACAAGAAAAAAAAAGAGAGAGAAATTTATCTCCCAAAGAAAAGTAAGTCACTCAGTTACTGAGCAACTCACTAGTTCCAGTAAGCAAGATTTTTAAGCTTTTTTTTTAAAAAAGAGAAATCTTCCCTAACATCTTATGAAATAAAAATAATTTTTTAAAAATAAATTCTTTTAGTGACAAAAATATATACAGCGAAAAAGCCAATGGGGAGAAGAGCAGAAACTATCTCCGTTCCTTCTGTCTCCTCTCCTGCCCCCTTCCCTCCTTTGCCCAGCCTGGCCTCTCACCCCCTGGTTCACTCTTCTCTCTCTCACGTGATTGGGGCCCAGGAACCTGAGCGGGCCACACTGCAGCAATTATGTCAGCTCTGATGGCAGAATTATTGAAGAGCTTGGTGAGTTTTAGATTTATGACAGAACACATTTTTCCCATCCATTGCCAGCACTTCTTAGAGGAAATAACTGAAGAGATAAGTTTAGGAAACTGTGCAATGACCCTTAGGCATCCAGTCCCTTGAAGAGGCATTTATGTGGCTCACCATCCACGGGGAGGGCACGAAGTAGTGTCTCCTCTTCTTTCTTGTTGAGTTCAATCCCCATGTCTCTCATAACTCGTAGTAGATCGTTGACATCAATCTTTTTTCCTTTTGAAAAATAGTAACATTAACATCTGGCCATTTGGAGAAAAATCTAATTATATCTAGTCATGAGAACCTCATCTGTTCCACCTCATCTTCAACTTCAAGCAGTACTGGAAAAATCACCTTCAACTTCAAAGAACAATGGGGGAAACCACAGACAGAGTAGCATCCCTTAATTTTATAAAAGGAATATTCTCTTAGTGATGAGTTTGTGTGCAGCTAATCCAGCTGAGTGGTCCTTTTTGTTAAGAGTTCTTAGCAAATTAGAATGGGAGATTTATAATTCTGGAAGGAGAAACTAATAGGGAGATTTTTAGTAATATGAGCACTGTCTTTACAGTGGCATGATACATGGATCCCATAAAAGTTTTAGCTTGTTACTTACTATGCACATCAAGACAAGGGTTATTTGAATCCTGATGAAGTAAATAATATTATTGATTTATAAAAAGTAGTTTCTTCAAATTACTTCCAAAAATAAAATACTTAAATTTTATTATTAAATCCAAGACAAGCTCCAAATAAGATTTTTAGAGCACCTATTAGTTGAAACAGTCATAAGACAAAATATACCAATTGGATAACTTGAGAAATTATTTTAAACATTAGTACACATCAAAGTGGATACTCACCAGTATAATTTTTCAATGAATTTAGTAAATTTCTCAATTCAACCTTCTTATTACCTGGTAAGAAAACATATATGTCCAATATAGACATGCATATTGACACTTACTAAAGTATGAAATAAAAATAAGGTTAATATTTATAGACTCTATAATTTTTGTGTCTTGTGATTTAGAAATCTAAATCATGATTACTAGAGCACAATCTATTATGGGATAGGAAGTTCAACTTGCAAGTGTTAGAGGTAAATTACAATATTAAATTACCTTCTCCCATAGAGTCTGCTTGATGGTTTTTATGCCACAGAAAACTGTATATTCTGTAAACTCTGCTTACATCAAGAACAAACATCAGGATTTACAAATTGCATGTGCTATAATAATAGTGTTTTAATTTGGATTTTAAAAGGATATCCTTATGTAACGAGTTGATATTTCCTGTCTCCAGTTTGTTACTCTTCTGTCATATAGAAGTAAATAATCACTCCAATGATTAATATTCTTCTAAAGCAGAATCTCAATATTTATTTGTAAAACCAGTTTAAAAGTAATTGCAATGAAAGGATGCTACACATCTAGAATTTGCTCAGAAATTTAAGGCAGTTTAGAATTTTAGATGTTTCTTCCTTTATTGAAAAAAATGGCTAAGAAGTGTTCTCTGCAAAATATAATTTTGTTTTCTAATTGCCAATAAAATATTTAAACACATTTTATATAATTGAGAAACTTATAATTAAGACTATTAACTCAAACATGCCCCTAATAATCTGAGATTTTATTAATTCTCCTGTCAACAATTGAAAGTGACCAGAAGAGAGTATCAATTGTCCAGTGTCACTAAATCTTCTCCAAGAACTTTTGTTCCTTGTTTTCCCCTTTAACTAAAAAGTAAAGCAGACTATCATCAATATTTTTGAAAGACTTACATGTAAATAATTCACATATTACACAGTTGGATTTTATGGTGTGTGAATTATACTCAAAATAGTTGCAAGTTTTTAGTGTGCACAGAGCTGTGCAACCATGACCATGATTTAAGAACACTTTACCACCTCAAACCTCACATCCATTAGTCTGTAGCCACCACCTCACTGCAGTTCTGCTCTGTTACCAATTCTAGACATTAATCAAATAATACAAAATCTTGTCTTTCATCAACGGCTTCTTTAATTTATTCTTTAACCAATTTCTTGGATCTACTGCGCTTCAATACTAATTCAGCTTTCACTGTGTTTGAGAATTGAGAGAGAGAAATGGCCAAAGGCTCACAGGGCCTGGGCTCCGAAGTGGGACATCACGCAGGTTTATAACGAGGCAGCCTCCCAAACATCGTAGTTTGAATGTTTGAAGGCCCTTGATGCTGAGAAAGTGAGGGAGCTTCATCACATGACTGTGGTGCTTGTCTCTCATGTTAATATGCTCTAGTTTTGAGTTGCTGTTTTCTATTTTCCCAGACTGAACTCCCTTCCAGACTTTCTTACGTTACTTTCCCTCAACTTCCTCTGATTTTTTTTTTTTTACTCTTGGTAACAAGTTCTATTCACACCTTTAGCATTCTTCTTGGATTTAAATTAAGTAGTTGCTGGCATATATTAATAAAATAAATAGAAAGAATACCATTTTATGTTAATTTGAGTTCAATGTCTGTTTTTATAAATGCCATCTTCTTAATGTAAAATTCTTTTTCAGAGTTCACTATATAAATGCACTCATTTTCAAGTTATCACAAACATTTAGATTTACATGCTCACCATCAAGAGGCAGTTTCTCTACCAAATCTTCTTTCTCCATTTCTGTGAGTTCCATGTCCATGTGTGGTAAAATTGTGTCAATGCTAGCAACATTCACAATCCCGCCTTTGGAGAAAGGGGAATATAAACAAGATCAAATAACCACAAAATATGACACAAGCGATGTACTACTTTCATAGTATGGTATTCTCAAGCCCAGTGCAGTACGGTTGGTTTGTACAGGGACTACCAGTACGAATGTAGAGTTAAAACCTTTACCTCGGAGCTCTTCTAGGGTATGGGATCAGTTTATATAGTTAACTGCCAAAGGTTATGGTCTAAGTCCTATACCACTTACATAAACGAGAAAATGTCACACAAATGCAGGCAACAGGAAGGTTAGTTAGTTCTTCCTTCCAGTCCAGAAAAGATCACACAGTCCTTCCTCCAGAATAAGTTGATCTAAGAATTTCAAAGCTTTCTTCTGATGTTTTTGCTAAATTAAAAAATGGCAGGTTTGCAAAATCTTCACGGTGATATGACTGACATCTATGTAACCCAACCAGCTTTAGGAAGAAACAGTTACTGACAAAGCAGGAAGATCATCCTCACTGTTTTCTTACCCTTTCTCCTCGGAGGAATCCAGTGTCTTAAACATGCTCCAATTCTTAAGGCTACTTCACATGTATGTGGGAAACAGTTTTATGTGTATATGGGAAATGGTTCTCATGTGTATATGGGAAATGGTTCTCATCATGTGTATATGGGAAATGGTTCTCACATGTATGTGGGAAATGGTTCTCACGTGTATATGGGAAATAGTTCTCACGTGTATATGGGAAATGGTTCTCACGTGTATGTGGGAAATGGTTCTCATGTGTATGTGGGAAACGGTTCTCACAGGTATGTGGGAAATGGTTCTGGTTCTCACGGGTATGTGGGAAATAGTTCTGGTTCTCACGGATATGTGGGAAATGGTTTGCACGGGTGTAAAGCTTACACCAACCACATCATGAGTTCCTCCTGCCACTGTCATTTGCATTCTTTCTGTAGTCTTGTGTTTTTTCATATCAAAACATGAAACTCTTCATTCACTTTATGAGCTATTGCTCTACAACAATAACGAACCATTTATATTGACCCATTCTGTAGAGGAATATTTAGGTTGTTTCACATTTTTGTTAGAAGAAAAAGTACTGATTGCAAGAAAACTGCATGTGTGTGCATGTAAGGTCAAATGACCCAGTAGAAAATGCCCTCCCTTCCACTTCAGAAAAATATGCATATATTTAAATTTCTGTAACTTTACCTAGTCTCTTTTGAAAGTAATGAGTCACTTCATATTCTAGTGATGCATGGTCCCATTGCTTGATATCATTGATAGGACTTGTTTGACTTGACACATTTTTTAAATTGACGTGTGTGTGTGTGTGTGTGTGTGTGTGTGTGTGTGTGTGTGCGTGTGTGTGTGTGTGTGTGTGTGTGTGTGTGTTAGTTTGCTGCTTTTTTACTTAGGTTTTCACGATTGCTGGTGGCATCGAGTGCCATTTAAAATATTGTAAAATATTGACTGATCATCAAATTTCTACTACTGTATTTGCCCAATTTAACACTTTGGGACTTTGATTTTTTTTTTCTTGCTGATTTGTATTTCCTATATTTTACATACCCTTGTTTTTTTTTTTAAATAACCAATGTATCAAAACTAGCAAAATAACTTTATTTTTAGATTTTTGAGGGTTCTCCATACTGGTTTCCAGAGTGGTTGCACCAGTTTGCATTCTCACCAACAGTAAATGAGGGTTCTTCTTTCCTACACATTCACCAGCATTGTTGTTAGTTTTATTGATCTGAAGCATTCTGACTGTGATGAGAAGAAATTTTTATTTTTTTCTTCTATTGAGAACTCTTTGGCTATCTTATCACCAGAGTAGGTCAGTTCGGGCTTTCTCTCAACCATTGCCAGTAGTCTATTGTGGAGGTATCTTTGTGGATTTCTGGGGACCTCTCTAGCACTTTGCTTCTTCCTATTCCCATGTGGTCTTCATTTATCATGGTCTCTTATTCCTTGTTCTCCCTCTCTGTTCTTGATCCAGCTGGGATCTCCTGCTCCCCTAAGCTCTCTTTCCCTCGACCCTTGCCCTTCATTACCCCCACTCACGTCCAGGTTGTTCATGTAGATCTCATCCATTTCTCTGTCATTGGGATATCCCCGTGTCTTTCTTAGGGTCCTCTCTGTTCAGACCCATAGCCTATTTTTTTTAAATCAGGTCATTTATTTTCTTGATTCTTTGTATTTTGAGTTCTTCATATATTCTAGATATTATAGTGGCACTCATATCTTAGTGGTAACCAGCAGCTGTCTAATTAGACATAAGGCCCAATAAATAGAAAGGAAATATGCCTGATACTAGTAAACTAGACAACTACTTGGTCTAGTGAGGTCATGGATTTTAGAAGAGAGATCACTACTATAACTTGCCCAGACCAGAATAACTCCTAACTGCATTATAAAACTTACCCTTATACACATCGATAAGCATAGCTTTTTCCTTTCATCAAAGAAGCTTCTCTTTCCAGCAGAGAGATCATTACAGAAAGCCACAACAGGTGCCGAGATCAATGAGCATGTGACGCAGTCCAAGTGGATACATCTACAGCCCACTCCTGCATTAAAGGTCAGGGGACACAGAGAGGAGGGGCAGAAGATCTAGGCCCATCATTTTTGGTAGTGAGCAGATCTCATCAACTGAGAATGAAGCTAGAGTTGACAGCTCTGAGCCTGGGGGCAGGAGGAGCCAAGAAACTGGGACAGCTCATCTGTCACTGCTGCTTCCTAGTTCAGGGGTGTACTGGAAACCCACAGTAGAATCCCTGTGTGAAGGTGATTAACATGCAGGAGGACCTCAAAGTATGCAGACGGGTTCTCCACCTGGTGCCAAATCTCAGTGCTGTGGTTGCTTCCAGATTCCCAATGCACTGGGGAGACTTCCCCTAGTTAATTCATTAGCTTTTGTGTGGTCCTGGAAGTCTCAGGAGGGTGAGAGAACCCACCCAGCATACAGAATGCAAAACTAAGTGTGGCCAGCAGAGGTTCCTAGTACACAAAGAAAAAAATGACCTTGGTGAAGACAATTCTGGTGGAAGGCAGACACTTGTTCAATGCAGACTTAGCAGCAGCATAACTCACAGGGGAAAAGAAGTCCATGAGTTTCATTCATCTCCCTCCTTTCCATGCACACTACTGCCAGCCTTAAACTTTTGAGAATCAGGGGTTCTCTAACATTTCCTGTCTCGTGGTTTTTTGGTTGTTGTTGTTATTGTTGTTTATTTTTTCCCCTATGATTCCTGGCTTTTTGTTACTACATATTACGACATACTACATAACAAGGGCTTTTACTTTATTGTGTTTTAACGTATTTTTTGTTATTCTTCTTCGAATATTCATGTAGTTAAGTTTATATATTTTTTTATTTGGAGGCAATTTTTTTTCTTTTTCCTGTTTCTAGATTTTTCCTTTTTTCAACTGTCTCCACTGGTCTTTCCTCCCTTCTCCTTCCTTCTTCTCTACACTTAGTAGTATTTGGTTTTATCTTACTTTTTTCCCCTAAATGTTTGTGCACACATGCATGTATACGAGTGTATATATATATGCATGTGTGTAATATATGTGTGTGGGGGTCCGTGTGGGTGTCCGTGTGTGTGTCCGTGTGTGTGTGTGTGTGTGTGTGTGTGTGTGTGTAGGTCATGAAACTAGAAAGGGAGAGAGAAGAGGTGCTCTTAAGCTAGGTGGGAAAAGAGCTGATCACGAAGTATATGTGATAAGGAAGCTGAAAGGGGACTAACCAGGGAACAGGAAGGAAACAAATGGGTAGGACAGGGTACAAGGGGGGCAATGGGAAGAAAGGATGAGAACAAAGTGTAATGACATACACGCATAAAGATGCCTGCGCATAACCCATTACTTTGTACAACTTCCTAAACTATTAATTTAAAAGCATTTTGAAAGAAAAGAATGGTTCAAGAGAATATTTGGTAAAATATGTGCAGAAAATATGTTTGTAAAATATCATCAATGTACTGAAGGATTCTAAATCAGGAGAACACAAAACATACTTCAGTCACAAGCCTTTTCATAGCCACTTACTTTTAGAGGATAACACACCCTCCAGCAACCTATTCTGGTACACCTTGCCATTCGCTGTAAGGACAGAAATCAGGTCACATGATACGATTAAGCAAGGGAATACTAAAGCCTCATCTTTATGATTCACCCCAGAAAAGGTTTCTCTTATTTGCAAAAGAAAAAAAATCAATACAAACTGGAAAAAGTTCTGAGTATGGCTTCCTAGACCCTGGGACAATTATTGCGAGCATGCTAAAATAAAACAAAGATATCTTAGTCCTTCCCTGTCCTGCCTTTAATTTCTCCAGTTTTTCATCTAGAACTTCCTCAAGCATTCACCTTTACATGTAAACCTACAGAGCTTTGAAGCTACTTCTCATTGGAATAAAAAAATAAAAATAGACATATCCTTTTTCTAAGACTAGATAAATCAATGACTGAAGATGCAGATGATTCCAAACTATAACGAAACATCTAGGACTTCTTTCTAAGCTGTGGGACTGCATGGCTATGGCTAAACTATCTTTTTTTTAAGGTTTCAAGTATAAGTAGTCATGGAAGTTTAAATCAAGCAAAACTGGTGGTGCCCCTCCCCCTAGAAACACAGCCTGCATAGCACCGTCCAATGCGTGAAAGCCAGCTTGTAGGAAGAGTTTCCTGTTACCAAAGTGTACAGGGTCTTCAGCTATAGGCTCTTACCATCTAGCTCTGGTGGGCAACCATCAACAGTGGCAGTATTCTGTATTGTTTTGGGGGTCTCTGAAGCCTCCCTGACGAATTACTCACAAGAAGGGAACCTGAGCCTGAAACTAAGATTTTCATTTCATAACCTATGTCTTCTGGAAATAGCATTGTTCACCCACATGAGGGACCTCTGCTCAAATTCTTTTTCTTAAAAAAAAAAAAAGTGTGGTTTTAATTAGCTTACAAAACAGTAGGGTTTCATGTGGCTTCTTAAATGCTATATCTTTTTTTTTTTAATGCTTACCATTAATTGGAAGCATGCTCTCTACTTGTGAGCATTCTTCATCTGTGAGCTCTATTCCCATTTTTTCCAGAGTACTTTTTATGTCTTTGACATTAACTTCTCCTCCTTGAAAATAAAGAAGCAGAATGTAGATAAGAATGTGTGTGTGTGTGTGTGTGTGTGTGTGTGTGTGTGTGTTATGAAAATCTCTAAAGTTTGGAAAATAAAAGCATTTGCTTATTAATCAGCAGCTTCAAAAGCTTCACAAAAAAGTGGCCTGAGACTATTGTATCATCAGTCACTACAAAAATTACTGTTCCTTACAATGTAGTATCTTTAGTAATGGAACAAAACCACAAGGTACACGGTTTAGAGATTCTAAGTTATTTGCAATACCACAGATAGTTGATCCAAATTCAGTAATTCTACTTTTCTTTAAGAATGCTGTTATCCTTAGTTTTATCTAACTACATAATAAATTAGCTCAGTTCAAGGTGATTGTACTCCAGAACATACTTAATTCTACTAAAAAATGAAGAAAATTGACTATTTCAGGTTTATATTTTGTCTATTTGTTGGCAACCTACTACTATATACTAGACATATCTGCATTTTTTTTCTGGAAGGAGATTTTTTTTTGTCTTGACCAGAATGTTATTCATCCGCAGGCCTGCTTGCTGGACTTTGAACTCAGGTCCTTATAACCACATGACTAACAAGGAAGATTGATTCTGTTGACAGACTCAGAACCTTTGTTCAGTATATCCTAGATTTAGGTGGAGTGGTCCTTTCCTGCCCTCTACCCCAACTTCATTAACTTTAACATTTTTACTTGTTGCTTGCATTGTCTTATGATAGTTTAATACCTGGCGTGCTCACAGCATTGTGACTGTGACCGAACCTTTCTGTTCTGTGTTCTCTGGGGATTTCACTTAATGTTAAATCTAATCTGGTTTGATTGCAACCAGAAAAAAAATTCTTCCTGGTGTTCAGATTATATATATGTTAAGGTACAGATTAGAGTATATCTTGGAGAGTAGAGAACTGTCTGTCAAGGCACTACACTGATATATATTAAATATGGGAAACCCAAAGTTAGAGTGTTCATATAACTTATCATTTACAGGACTACTTAGAGTATAAGAGAATGTTAAAATAATTTTAATTTGTCCACTTCATTGGTACATCATCATTGTCTAAAGAAGAAAAACACTCTTATGAAAGATAGTAGATCATTTAGGATTTATAGAACAAGAAATCAACATCATGACCACTTAGTTTTATCATGACAGTGTGAAAGAATTCATCAATAGTACATAAGCTAACAGAGGTGGGTATGGTACAATAAAATGTTTTCCCCCAAAATTATTTGGCCTAAGAGTTGTAGTTTGCCATCTGTTATTTTATTTTTTTATTTTTTTTGGTTTTTCAAGACAGGGTTTCTCTGTGTAGCTTTGCGTCTTTCCTGGATCTCACTCTGTAGCCCAGGCTGGCCTCGAACTCACAGAGATCCACCTGCCTCTGCCTCCCAAGTGCTGGGATTACAGGCATGTGCCACCACCACCTGGCTTGCCATCTGTTATTTTAAATAAACAGAAATATTTTCTGAACTGAAATGGTAAAATGATAGAACAAAAAGACACAATAATCAGAAAATAGCATCAAAATATAATTTAGTGTAGTAACAAGGGACAACAATTTGAATTAATTCTCACCTGTAACTTTTGTTACTGTATCTATCAGTTGATTGAGTGGAATTTTTTCATTAGCTACAAGAAAATTCAAAATTAGGCATGAAATTCAAAATGCCACACATAAAGCAAACCATAAGATGCAAAAGAAGAGATAAACCATAATCCATTAAGTTTTCATCTTTATCTTTTATCTTTACCTCTTTATCAAGCTAAGGAATATTAACCATAGATTTTTATATTTAAACTCCACACATTTGAGGGGAAATGAGGCCAATTTTAATGGAAAAATGAGAGAATGCCATCAGTATTTAATGTGGCCCTTCCACACACTCTACCATTTTGAGAATATAGAAATAAGAGACACTTTATGGTAGATATTTTTACATTTTATCTTAGCCAAAAGCCAAGAAGCGATATATTAAGTGTTAAATATGATTAATTGAGAGCTAAAGAGCTGAGGCACCATCAGGAAAAGACCTTCTTTACAGACAGGATACACTAGAAATCTGCTTTATTCAACTAGGGAAGAGTCTGGGCTGAAGTTAAAGAACTGAGTTCTCAGCAAATAGCAATATGAGGCTCATGAAAATGTGAACATAATTTTTTAAATAAAATACTGTAAAATAGGAATAGAATGATTATTGGACTCAGGACAACATTTTGAGGACTACTAATAACAATTAGTCACCACTTCCCGTTTGTTCTTAAGTCTCTGAACTACAACTTTTATCCTGGTCCTTGTGAGGTTGTTACTAGCGAAGAAAACACCTTGTGACCTTAAGATTTAAAAGAGGGCTGAGGTGGCTCGGAATGTAAAGGTGCCCCGTGGTGGAAGGAGAGCACTGAGTCCTTTAAGCTGTTCTCTGATCTCCACATGTGCATGTACGGTCACGTGAAGAAATTGCGGTCACATGACTGGTAGTTTTGCCTAGCTTTGCAGGTGCCCTGCTCTCCTCTAAGACATGAAGGGACTTACGACTCTTGACCCTAGATGGCAGTTGCTTCATTAATCTTTCTTGCTCCTTTGGTGTGAGCGTCACTCCCAGGTTTTTCAGGACAGTGTCCACATTATCAAGCTTAACGTTTCCTCCTTAGAAAATGCACAAGGATAGAAAATGAGAAAATGTGTTCAAGACAGGAAAAGTGTGTTTTTGCATGCGCACTATTTGAATTCAAAGGTTTTAGTTGTTACTGTAATGAAGACAGAAGAGAAAATGCACTTAAATGAATAAGACTTTTCTGTTTGAACTTCCATTTAGCCCATATAAGAGCATGTAATAACCAATACAAAAACCATTAACAGGACAGTAAGATGGCTCATTGGGTAAAGACACCTGGATCCAAGCCTGAGGACCTAAGTTTAATCTCTTGGACCAACATGGTGGAAGGAGAGAACCAATTCTCTACCACAAGTTGTCTTCTGTAGATACACACACACACACACACACACACACACACGGAGGGGGGCAATGAATCAGAAATGGAATACCTTCCTTAAATCTTCCCTTGGTCAGGTACCTGCCCTATAAATAATTCACAAAATGGGATCTGGGAATCCGCCCCACGAAGTGCTGGGTTACAGGTCACCATCGCCGGTTTTTAGAGTATAGTATAGTATAGTATAGTATAGTATAGTATAATATTGTATAGTATAGTATAGTATAGTATAGTATAGTATTGTATAGTATAGTATAGTATAGTATTGTATAGTATAGTATTGTATAGTATAGTATAGTATAGTATAGTATAGTATAGTATAGTATAGTATTGTATAGTATAGTATAGTATTGTATAGTAATGTATAGTATAGTATAGTATAGTACAGTATTGTATGGGTATATATAAGAAGGCGAGGCAAGTGCAGTTTTAAAAGGGGTGCTTCCACTTCCCTTTGTACTGTTAGAAAATGTATACATAGCATTCATGTAGAAAATTGAAGCATTAAATAAATTCAAAAGCACTTATTAGCAACTGAATTTTAGCCTATGTCCTCCCCAGAGAACACTTGGATGAAGTAACATGAAGTAAACTCACTACTTATAAATATGCTTCTTAAAACATTGTACTTTATATACTGTCATAAGGAAAAATGAAATTCCAATAACAAACATGTACAATTTAATGTGACTTCTTTTTTTATTGAATTCTTAGACTTTGGAGAATCAACTATTTTTTTTAATCTAAAAAAGAACAAAATTTAAAATTGAGTTCACCATTCATCACTGTTGAAATTATCTCTTATTCTACTGAGATCTGAGTAACTTCACTAGATAACTTGATTTACTTGAGTAAACTACTTACCATTTTAAAGACAATCTCTCAATTCTAATTATCAGAATGTTTTCACAATATGTAGTCCATGCAAAGTTATAAAATCAGCAATTAAAAGTTATTAATACAAAATACACTAAAGAAAACAATTATGTTACAGATGATCTTTGATATATCATATGTCATATTTTACCATAAGAATAAATATCTTTAGTATTGGTAAGTTATTTTAAGTATTTCTAATTTTTTGAAATTGCAAGTAATATATTATAGCATTATATAAAACATTTTTATGCCATGGAAAACTTTCAAATGCAGACTGATAATTCAATAAATATTTTCTGAATTAGTTAAAATATGAGGTAACTGTTATTAAATGTCAAATTATAATATTTGTACACATATATATGCATATATTAGTGACAGAAATATATGTTAAGCAAAAAAATGTATTATTATATATAAACTTATATATTGCTCATAGGTGGCTAAACTTGGGCCAAATAGATTCTTTTTTTTTTCCTTCTGGACCTACTAAGGCAGAATATTCCACAAGTTATCTTTACAGTAGAACCAGCTAGGTTGGGAAAGTGAAAAACATGTGTTTCACTCAGCCACTGGCAGTTTTCAGAAACAGAGAGGCAAGACTACAAAATGCAGGGTGCATTGCAGACCAACGTGGCCTTCTCTAATAACTTACATCTCTTTGATGTGTTAAGTGTTACTACAAATGTGAAGTTCAAGGTCCTTCTGTATCTCTCACTTCATCGGGGATCTAAGTTTGAGCCAGTATTTCAGGAGGCTTCACTACACGTACTTCGCAGCATCCTAACGCTAACACCTCAAATGATCAGATTACCACTAAGCAGTATTTAAAACTAAAACGCTGATTCAGAAGAATAAAGGTACATTCATTCTACATGGCCATTCTTTGTCTAACAATCTTTTCTAACATGCCTTGGTTGACCTTAATTTGTTTGAAAATGAATTAGAATCAGTGGCAAGGCTAGACAGAGGATGTTTCTACACAATAGGTACATATTTTCCCTCATAATTCTGTTCATGTTGTGTCAGTAAGAGAAAGAGCAACTCTATCATAATTTCAGGTAGACCGATGAGTTTAAAAGTAGTTTTCTGTTTTAGAAATTGATGGAATCACATCCAGACTTAGTTTTTCTAGTGATTGTATCACTCACTGCAAGCGAAGGAAATAATTAAATGAGACTGGTCTGACAGGTCAAAAACAATAAAACTTAAAGAATGAATAAACAAAAACACATTTTAGAGAACACTGCCCACCCTTTACAGTGACAGAATGAGATGCAACTTTAACAACACGAGCAAGTATTGTCTAAGATCATAAGTTTGTTGGGCTATGTTTCATAGAGACAGCCCCCACTGAAATATCCTCAGGTTAACATATTTAACTTTTACGTATTTGATTTGGTAGTTAATTTACTCCCAATTCGACTAGATTTTGGACTTTATCTCTAGCTCACCAAAGGAGATTAGTTGTCTGGGAACACAGTCTTTGGGCCATGGAGTTTCGCTTAGAAATATGAGAGTACAAACTTAAAGCATAAGCAGCCATGAGTACGCAATTCACTCAGGCCTGAATTCAGGGTCCTTGTGAGATATTTGGAGAACGCTGTTCATCTCATGTAAGAAAGGAGTCTAACATCTCTTATGACGCCTCAACCCTTCTGTCTCTTAAATGTCCCTGAAAATGATGATGGGAACTCAGAGTAAAAGTGCTACTTACAAATTCCTCCCTTTTGGCTCTGTTCTATTTTTCGCTGCTTTCGTCCTGTGTATATCCTTTCTCTTCAGCAGCATTGTGTCTCTCTAATTCAGCCCAAGTCTAGCAGTGACATTGATCATACTCCCACTCAAAATAAAAATAAAGTTAAAGAAAAGCTCAAGAGCCAAAAACCACATTCACTTTGGGGCCAAATTTTCTAACATATTTTGTGTCTTCTTAATGACAAGTGTTCAAAGATCCTTTTCTAGAAGTACATATTCTCTGAAAAAAATCTAAAGCTATCTTAATGCTTACCTTCAACTGGCAGATTTTGTAGCAGGTCATTAATTTCCTCTTCTGCAAGGTTGATTCCCATGCTTTGTAAAAGACTATCCAATTTTTTGGAAGCAGGAGTCCATTCTTAGGAAAAAGAGAATACAAGGAAAATCATTGATGCTGTAATATAACCATTAATACTACTGTGAATTATGATTATAAATCTCATGAGAAAGATCAAGGCTCAATAGCCTGTTCATATATAGGAGATAGGGTCCATAATGCTGTTGGAATTAGAATAAAAATGTTCTACATGGTTAAGCAACTGCCAAATCATCTAAAAAAAAAAAAAGGCTAAAGTGAGTCAACTAGTGGTGATGATGGGTAGCACTTAATTTAGCTTTCTGAACTTCCAAATTATACACCTCTATTGCTAATTAAAACCCACTAACAAATTCCTTTAGATCAATGCTGAAACTGCAACAATGGACAAAATGATCAAAGCATGTCCTCCTAAGCAACAAAGAGTGGACAAAGGGGTAGGAAAGACCATCCCCAAAGCTATTAGAAAGCAGGAGCCCAGGAGGTGAAGGCCGCCATAAATATGTTCTGATGGCAAGTTTTGAACCCCAGTTTGGTCTTTGATGCTGATGATCTCATGTAGTGAAGGGAGCAAAGGCAAAGGTGTGCAGCTGACTCCTGCAACCTTAAAGGCCACACCTTCCAACTGAGAATAAATGAGACGGAATGATTCTCATTTGTTTATGGGTATTTAATTAATGACAGAGATGGCATATGTATATCAACAAGGATGGTATAAGCCTTATGTATGTGTGTTTGTGTGTCTTATGCATTTATATGTGTGTATATGTATGCCCACGCTGGACATGATGCTAGCTGATCACTACCTAATGTGTACATGAATACCTCAACCAAAAAATTTTTTCTAAAATTTTAAAGCAGTAGAACAAATTCCTAAAGAGTAAGACAAAGTAGGGTGTGTCCTTTCAATGTTGTCCACGCCGTCCTTGCGCACATGAGCCTCCTGTCTTAAGCTCACAAGAGCTGGGATTATAGACATGCTGCTATCACAAATGGATACCCATGCAAAATTATTAAAATTACCTTACTTTATATTCACTAATTCCAGGGACATCAATGAGCTGGTAAAAGGATAAATTATAAAGATTTTACAAGGAAAACGGATGAAAAAAGCTTCAGAGTAGAGAAGGCTTCATCAAAATGGAATAGCAAAATACATTGATTCAATTTTGCTACCATAAAATTAAGAACTTCTATTCATCAAGATACCACTGAGAGTAAAAGACTAGACAATGAAAGAAGGTATTTCTAATACATAGTAACAAGGACAGGATCCTGACAAGATGTATGTTTTTCATAACACAGTCTGAAGAAAGATAAGTAATCATAAGGAAGACATGCAAATGGCCATTGAGATACAAAAAGATGTTCACTCTTCTTAGTAATTACAAAAATATCAATTAAAACCACAGCCATATACCAGTAACACATGCATCAGATTGGCAGAGGTTTGAAAGACAGTATAAGTTTTAGAACAGATTAGAAGTACCAGTAAGTTTCATACAAGCAGTATGGTATATGACTTCTGGTCAAACGGAAGTGATGCTACATAAGCATTAGCAATGTGAGTCCCAAACATGTACTCTAGAAACTCATGCTTCCAGGGCACCAGGGTATTTGTACTATTTGTAATATAATACAGGGTATTATAATATAATCACTATTTATAGAGGGAGGGATCATAATAATAAAAAAAGAAAACACGGCTGTATCTAATATGGGGTTGGTGTAAAGTTAGACATAATGGAATATATATGGTATAACTCAATTTATAGTGTTAAAAATCAGAAAACAGCTATACTATCCAATGATACAAATATATGTGGAAAAACAAGAAAAGCAAAGAAAGTATTTGTTATAATTGAAGTTAGGGGCTTTCTTTGGTGTTAAGGAATATGGCTGGTGCTAGGATGCAATGGGAAGATCTGTGAGGAGCTGGCAAAGTATTACTTCTTGATACACATCTTTCACTTGATTACCATTTCTGTGTATATAGTTCTATGACTGAGAAATGAGTTGTTCTTTTCGTTATTTGTTTTCTGTTGTTACTGTATTTATGTTTTGTTCTGTTTTGCTTTTGAAACAAGGTCTCTCTATGTAGCACATGCTATCCTAGAACTTTCCTGTAGGCCAGGCTGCTTTCCACTCTAGAACCTTCATTGTAGAGAGACGTGATGCTTACAAGTTGTTCTCTGAGTTCCACATGCTTGCCATACATTGTATGCATCTATCCCTACACACAACACAAATCAGCTACAAATGTAAAACCTTTAAATAAACATAATCAGGCATGCAATCTGTCTGTATTATTAATTTTCAAGTTGTTATTATGTTTTGGAAGTAACAACAGTATAAATAAATAATAGGATTGTGAAAAATAATATATAGATTAACTAAAAGAAAAAAATCCAATCAATGCTCTTCCTTTATACTTAAAAGTTAAAAGTTTGGACAAAGACTTTCATTTTCTTTTCTTGACAAAAATAAAAAAATATATTGGAAGGCTGGTGTAGCAGTGTATGCCTATATTCCCAATATTTGGGACATAGAGTCATAAGGATCACTGCAAGTTTGAGGCCAGTCTAGTCTACATAAAGAATTTTAAGCCAAGCAGGAATACATAAAGAAATGCTGCTTCAAATATAAGCAAGTAATACAATGGATACTTTTTAAAAAGAGTATATGGGCTACAGAGGTGGCTCCATGGGTAAAAGCACTTGATTCACAAACATAAGGAATTTAATTTGAATCTCAGAACCCATATGAAAGCTACAGCCCAATCTCATAACCTAAAAGCTGGTAGGCAGAGACAAGAAGATACCAGGGGCCCACTGACAGCCAGTCCAGCCAAATCAATGAACTTCAGGTTCAGTGAGAGACTCTGACACAGCGCGCGCACACACACACACACACACACACACACACACACACACACACACACACGAAATTGAGGAAGACCCTGAACACCAACCTCTGGCTTCCATACATGCCCACTTGGACAAGTACACCCACCTTCACATACATGCACATGCACTACTATTTACTTAACTTATTAGTTAATTTAAAAAGAATGTATTAGACATAAATCTAGAATACAAAATTGTAGTGGTGTGGGAGCTTGTTCTCAGGTTCCTCGTGGCTTTACCCAGCAGGTCCGAATAGAGGATGATCAGGACCACCGGGCCTGAGTGCAGGTGTCTGAGATGGTCTGCACTTGGCTGTGCTGGGGGAGGAGGTCTTTTGCTCCACCCCTTGGCGTCTCTATAAAAACCCTGGACCAGAGACAGTCAGGGCCCGTTGGAATAGGTTCCAGGCCCTCTCGAGGCTATCCTTTATTTTCTATCTGTTTATCTCTGCGATATTCTCTGCAATAAATCCTTCTATCTAATATTTCCTGCTGCTCACACTCAAGAAAACTCTGGGGAACTGTGGGGGTGGTGGGTAAACACCTCACATAGTAGGTAGCCATTCCAGTTTTGATCTGGAAGTTCCAACCCCCATTGAGGCTTTGGCAACTGCTACAGAAACAGGCACAAAGAGTGATTGGCACATCAGCTGGGTTGTACATCAAAAATATGATTTCAGAAGTTGAGACCTTATGATTTGTCACAGAATCACTTCAAGTCATATTCAAATAAAATGTTAATACAGTAGAATGGAGAAAGACTTATTTCAGTCATTCTACTCAGACATTAGCATTTAAGGCTGGCACTCTGCAGAAAACACTCTTTATGATTTCTTATTTTCTAAACTTCTGAGAAATTCTCATCCATTTTGATTTCTCATCTCTCCATTCCTCCTTATTATCTTAAGGATATTCTCTCACTGGATTAAAATTTGAGTAGAACCAGGTGGTGGTGGCTCACACCTTTAATCCCAGCACTCAGGAGACAGAGATAGGCGGAACTCTGTGAGTTCAAGGCCAGCCTGGTCTACAGAGTGAGTTCCAGGACAACCAGAACTACACAGAGAAAACCCTTCTTAAAAAAAAAAAAAAAAAAAAAAAGCCCTAAATAAAAAAAAAAAGCCCAATAAATTACGACAATTCTTTGTCCTACTGGCAGCTTGAAAGACCAAAAAGGCAGATTATCCATAAACCAAAATATAATGTGAAAGCTTGGATTTTATTTATATAATAGTGGGTAAATATTGAAAAGTTAAAAACCTTTATATTTCTCAATACATAAATTCCTCACAAATGTGCACAATTATAAGTCCTTGTTGGCTGTGCTACAGTATGAGTGCTTACCATCAGCTTGTTGACTTTTCATGCTCTCTCGTTTAACTTTATCCCTGTGTTCTGACTTTACATCTTCTGGAACTTTCTTCCTGTCTTCAATACCTAAATCTTTTGCTTCAAACATTGGAAACATAGACAGGTAAGAATTTGGGGTTTATACAGAACATTTTATTCATTGCAGAGTGTTTGGGTGATTTTTCTTCATTGTGAATTGACTACTTTTTTTGTTGTACTTCATCTAATGTGTTAAGAACGTATATAGTCTATATCAAACATAAAGCAAAATTTGTAGGACATACTCCAGAGAATAGAAACTTGTTAAAATATTGTTATGAAGTATTTAAAAAACATTTGCCGTTGGAATGCAGATCGTTTACATTTCAAATCTAGACAATTAAACAAATGCATTTCCTTAGTAAGCAGCATGGCCAGAGATGGATTCATTGAACTGTTTTGCTTTGTTTTCGTGATTCTTGGAGTTGAACAGTGTGTGTGCACATGGTAACAAGAGCTGTTACTGGGCTGCACCCCAGTCTTAGTAAATTTCTTACTAACCTACAACTGCTGTGACAGAATCCAACAAACTACTGAATGAAGTCTTTCCATTATCTGTTAAAAAAAAGAAAGAAAGAAAACAACAAGCATCATTTACTTATAATGATGAAGAGTTAAAACTGTAAAGTTGGTAAACTTGGGAAATCAAGACCAATCAGAATAGATACACTCTGCTCACTGGACTCAATCACAAGTATTGAGAATCACTCTATGTTAGGCAAAGAGCCTTTGTTTTTTTGGGACAGGACTGCTTTGAGAACACAGTTAAGTGCCCAGGCCACTTCTCTGGGATTCTAGGGGAATTGCTTGTGACATCCTCAGCTGTATATCAACCTTCTGTCCGAAAAAGTCACATGTCTCAGACAGGCATCTATGGTGAAGACACTGTATTATTTTTTCACATTGTCCTAGTACTTTTTTTCTAGTTCATCTTAACCTTACCTTAGAATGGCTAGACACACAAACATGCTAATAGTTAGGAAAATGGGTCTATAAGTTTCTCTTGAACTTTTCAAGTAGAAAAGGAAGGATTTAAGAAATGCTTCATTCCTTTCTCATTCATTTGGTCCATGTAATAGGTGGGATGGATGGGATAATAACATCTTTTCAACTTATTTGTTTTATTGTATGTGTATGGGTGTTTTGCTAGCATGTATGTATGTGCACCATATACATGCAGTGCCCAAGGCAGTCAGAAGAAGGTGTCAGATACCCTGGAACTGGAGTTACAGATGGTTGTGAGTCACCATATGGGTGCTGAGAATCAAACCTAGGTCCTCTGTAAGAGCATCCAGTGCTCTTTATAACTGAGCCATCTCTCCATCCCTGAAAGGATAATATTTTAAGAAAAATTATATATTCTAATATTTTCTTTATGTATAAAGAACTCAAGAAACTAGACATCAAAAAAAAACACCAAATAATCCAATTAAAAATGGGGTACAGATCTAAACAGAGACTTTTCAACAGAGGAATCTCAAATGGCTGAGAAACACTTAAAGAAATGTTCAACATCTTTAGCCATCAGGGAAATGTAAATCAAAACGACTCTGATATTCCATCTTACACCTGTCAGAATGGCTAAGATCAAAAACACTGATGACTGCTTATGCTGCAGAGAATGTGGAGCAAGGGGGAAACACTCCCCCATTGCTGGTGGGAGTGCAAACTTGTATAGCCACTTTAGAAATCAATACGGCAGTTCCTCAGAAAATTGGGAATCAACTTACCTGAAGATCCAACTATACCACTCTTTGGCATATACACAAAGGACCCTCAATCATACCATAAGGACACTTGCTCAACTATGTTCATAGCAGATTTATTTGTAACATCGAGAACCTGGAAACAACCTAGATATGCCCCTCAACTGAAGAATGGATAAAGAAAATGTGGTACATTTATACAATGGCATATTACTCAGCTGTTAAAAACAATGACATTATGAATTTGCAGGCAAATGGATGGAACTAGAAAAAAAATCATCCTGAGTGAGGTATCCCGGACCCAGAAAGACAAACATAGTATATAATCACCCATAAGTGAATATTAGCTGCAAAGTAAAAGATAACTATACTACAATCCACAGACCCAAAGAGGCTAGGAAACAAAAAGGGTACAGGGCGGGGGGATGCTCAGACCTCCCTGGGAAGGGGAAATAGAAAGATTTCATGGGTAGACTGAAGGCAGGTGGGGATGGGAACATGAGGGATCAGGTTGGGGTGGGGGATGAAGGAGGAGAATACTGAAAGAGACAACTGGAAAGGGGGGCAGCATTTGGAGGTAAAGTAGAAACCTGGTGCAAGAGAAATTCCCAGCAATCTTCAAAGGTGACTCCAGCTAAGACTCCTAGGAATAGCAGATGTATAGCCTGAGCCTGAACTGGCCATCTCCGGTGACCAGGTAAGACTTTCAATGGAGGGATTGAGACACCAACCCAGCCACATAACCTTCGACCTACAGTCTGTCCTGCCTATGGAATGTGCTGGGGTATAGGTGGCACAGAGATTGAAGAAGTGGCCAACTAATGACTGGTCCAGTCTGAGATCCATGCCAGAAGAGGAAGTCCATGCCTGACACTGCATGGAGTGCCAGGACCCAGAAGCTGGAGACATAGGATAGAACCAAGCACAACTAGAGAAAAAAAAATCAATGTAATGATGCCTGTTGGGATCAGAATGGCTCTGACCCCTCTAAGACTGCCCCCACCTCCCCTGTTCTGAGTGTGCTGAGGTCAGGCTGTTCTGCAGATGTTTTGCTGTTTGGTATATCTCGTGGTTTGGCAGCTGTGGTTTCCTTGGGGCACGCTGACCGTTCCTTGACCCTGGGTGCTTGATTAACAATTTTGTTTGTTTCCTCCTGAAAGGGTATATAAGATGGGGAAGAAAGAATAAAGACAGTCCTGATGCTTGCAACTTGACTGGTGTGTGCTGTGTTCATCCCAACTTCCCTCGCCAGGTTTCGGGCCCAATTGCCATGCCGGCGCGACAGATGCCTAATGATGTTCTGCTATACTCATAAAGTAGTGCCTAGCCCAACTGTCATCAGAGAGGCTTCATCCAGTAACTGATGGAAACAGATATAGAGACCCACAGCCATGCATTAGGCCAAGCTCTGGGAATCCTGTTGAAGAGAGGGAGGAAGGATTATAGGAGCCAGAGGGGTCAAGGACATCATAAGAAAACTCACAGAATCAACTAACCGTGGCTCATAGGAGCTCACAGAGTCTGAACTGACAACCAGGGAGCCTGCATGGGACTGCCCTAGTCCCTCTACATTTATGGGACAGTTGTGTAACTTGGTCTTCTTGTGGGACTCCTAACAGTGAGAGCAGGGGCTGTCTCTATCACTTTTGCTGGCTTTTGGGACCCTATTCCTCACACTGGGTTGCTTTGCCCAGCCTCAATACAAGGGGAGGTGCTTAGTCTTACTGTAACTTGATAAGCCATGTTTTGTTGATATCCATGGGAGGTCTGCCCTTTCCTGAATAGAAACAGAGGAGTGGATAGGTGGGGGGAGAGGGAAGAAGGAAGGGAGAGGAGAGGAGGAGAGGAGGGAAGGGAAACTGCAATCAGGATGTAAAATAAAGAAATATTTTTTTTTTCACTCTTGGCAATGTTTTCTCTATCTTCTTAAAATTTTCTGAATTTAAATTGTTTCTATTTATGTCCATCTCATGGAACATCCTCAAAGTTGTCTTTTCCTTAAACCTTTGGAGCAATAGTAGATACAATCATATTACCAATAGAGATAAATCAAATTGCTGAAACGTAACTTTTAATATCAAGAGATGGAACTTGCTCTTGTCTTACTCTTGTCTAAATAATATCTTATTGAAAACTAAGAACTTCAGGGGTTCTTGTGGAAATGTTACTGTTATCAGACGTTCACAGGCAATCTCACTATATCTTACCATCAACTTGCAGGTTTTTCATTAGGTCACTCATTTGATTTTCTGAAAGTTTTACATCCATAGTTTGCAAAACAGACTCCAGTTTATGAACATCAATATCCTCTCCTACAGAAAAAGAATGTAAGCAAACTTTAGTTACTGTCTTAAAGGCAATGCATTCAGATCCTTATAATGATTCTAACACACAAAGACCAAGGCCCAGGGAAGTCTGCCCAGCTGTGCCAGAGACATCAACACCAGGATGACATCCAGAGTAACTTTCCTGATCTGGTTTTCATTAGCTGGCTGGTTAAGCACTGCTTAAGAATGCATAGTGAACAAATCTAAGACTTATGAACAAGAAGTACCATTTGTGTTTATTTCCTCAGTGGCCAGATTGCCTGTGTCAGCCAATATAATAATGTATGCAAAGTTTTTACTTAATTTAGTTTTTTTTGAAAGAGCTAACCTGGTATCTAATTATTTTCTTTCTACCATAGAACATGCATGGTTATTTGTAAAACTCCAAATTTTTAGAAGAAATGTACACGTGGTATCAGAATACAGACAAGGGTGGCAGAAATTGCAATCTAATTATTAGAAAGTTGCACAAACATACAACACAGTGATCTCAAATTCTTCTGCTTTTCCTGTACACATTCCACTCACCTTCAATGGCTCCCACACTATCAGTCAATTTCTTTTGGTAGAATTCTCGAATATCTGTATGAAAGGTACAAATCAGGTTGCCAGCAATTCATTGAGTCATTTTAAAAGCCATAATTCATAATGGTAGGCATTAGGATTTCTCCCCAATGTTTATAACATAATTGCATAATTATAGAACGAAAAACCCTTCTATGGGGCCTCTACACCCATTCATCTGTCTTATCCCTCTTAACATTCTTCCTACCATTAATTTTTTTCATTTCTCCTCTTTAATTTATTCCTATTCAATTTATTTTTTTTCATTCTTTCCAACTAATCCTGGGGATGCTCAATCATTGGTTTCTAAAGCCAGAATAGGCAGTCTTTTGGCTAATGGCAGAATCAGTGATTGACAGAGCAGACAGTCTGAAAACTTTTTCATAATGTAGTTGAACTTTCTTTTAAAGGAGAACTACTAGAAATTTACTTTTAAAAAAATGGAAGTCTTTTCCTTTTTGAAAATTTTCTGGCAAGTAAATGGCATTTTGCATAAAAATGGATGAACATTCTCACAGAACAGGTATAACTATAAATTATCTTAAATTCTATGCAATTTAAAATTCTTACCATCAACAGAAATATTTGCCATATCCATGCTTCCTCTAGGCAGATACCTTAAGTGCAGTATACTTTTAATATCAGCAACACCAACCGTTTCTCCTTCTAATGGTAGAAAACACAGGTAAATAAGACTAACGAAAGACCTAAGAATTCTAAGCACATGCAGACTTTCATGCTTACCCTGTACTGACTGCCATATGGACAGTAAGAGCACAATGATGCCTACCCATTTGTTAGTGACAATCATGGGAATGTGATTTATTTTCTGATTCCTAGTAAAAATAATCATAATGATGGAATATACATGATATTACTTAATGATACTGTCATGCATAGGTCCAATCATTTTCTTTAATTATGAGACAGCCTATGCCTATTATTTATTTATTTAGAGATAGGGTCTCACTAAATAGTCTTAGTTAGCCTATAATTCACTTTGTAGAACAGGCTGGCCTTGAATACACAGAGAGCCTCCTGCCTCTATCACCTAAGTACTTGTATTAAAGACATGCACTACCACACCCAGCCAACATCCTTTTTTTTTTTTTTATTCCAGATAATGCTTTCTCTGGGCCTATGCATGAGGAAGGGTAGAGCCAGTAAAATCTTCCCAGGGTAAAGAAAATGCCATCATTGTTTCATACAGAATTGCTGAACTAGACAATATTTAGCCAGGCCCTAAGATATTAGATACGACTTTCCATAATACAAATGTCAAAAAGAATCATAAATAGATGATTAGATAATTAAGTATATTAAAATTAGGTTAGAGAAACTGGATTTTAGACTCATAGTATTTTCTTACCAACCTTTTTCAGCTTTTATTGTATCCATTAATTTGTTGACATCAATCTCCTCTTTACCTATAAGAAAAACTATAACTGAGAGACGGATAATAAAAACATTATTGCAAAAACATTAGCTGAATTTAGAAGCAGGTATCTACACAACTATAAAATATTGTCGCTAACATAATAACATAAAATATTGAAGTCCTTTCTTCCCCTTCGATTAAGGACCAGGAGGAAGATGACCTACTACTGTCTCTTTTATTTGACATTGCTCTAGAAACACAGGCAAGGCAAGAAGAGGGCAGGGGGAACAAAGAAAAGCACTGTGATGTTGGAAGGGAGGAGATGAAAAGTGTCATCATTTGCAGCAGAAAACCACACAGACTAGAAAACACTATTTCAACTAATGAGTGAGTTGAACAAAGCAGTGGGATGCAAGACTCATACAAAAGTCAGTTTGCTGCTGGATGCTAGCAGTGAGCAATTGGAAGATGAAATGTTAAGATACAAGTAAAGCTGACAAAAAATGCCCAAGTCTTCTGATCTAAAAGTTACAAAATATTGTTTAAAGAAATAAAAGTCTTTCATAAAAAGAAAGGAGCATTGTGGTTATTGCTAAGATAACCATACTTAATCTCTACTGTCCCCAAATACACACACACACACACACACACACACACACACACACACACACAGAGAGAGAGAGAGAGAGAGATATCTCAACACTGTGACTATGTCTATTCTCTCCAAATGAATTTACAGATACAATACTATTTATGTCAAAATTACATCATTGTCTTTTGAAGAAATTGATAGTCATCCTGAAAACTGAAATGGAGATGCTAAGGAACAGTAAAGGAATCTGGAAAACACGGAACAATGTTGAAAAGACTCACTCTGAAGCCACAGTAACTAACACAGTGATAGGTCTATAAAACAGAACATTCAGAAACTGACTCATATTTTGAATAATAGTTCAAGTTAATTTAATGAAGGCAGGAAATTATTTTTAAGAGTTGGTGCTAAAATTAGTAGCTATCTACTTATAAAACACTGACTACTATCTTTCATTTCATACAAAATTAACTGAAAATATATCATACAATTAAATATATCTTATATGATTAGAAAATATCTAGAAAAGGCATAAGTCACTGAGTGACCCTGATGTAGGCAATGATTTTTTTCAGTAACATAAAAAATGCACTAATCACAAAGATTAATAAGTTGGACATTATCAAAATTAAATTTTTTATTTAAAGGCAAGTTTAGGAAAATGCATCAGCAAATCATAGACTTATAGAAAATATTTGGAATACCTATATCTGACAATGAATATGTAAAATAGACGAGAATATATAAAGCTATCCAACAAATAAACAATAAAAAGATGTTCTGTGAGGACAATGATCTATAAGAGCCATACTTTTCGTTTCAAATGAATGAGTTTGTTGGGTATATAGTGAGCAAATGTAAAAGAACACATATCAACTAGCACGTAAATAGAAAGAGAGATAGAAAAACACCATCAAATCAGGCACTTAAAACATCCATCAGAAGTGACTAGAGTAGTCCCGCTGGGAAACAAGCAAAGGTAATGTTATCCAGCTGATGGCTGAGAAAGTCCTGGTGAAGCCCTCATCCTGGAGTTTTGGGTAAAGAGATTTCCATGCCAAGCAGAATATTCTCTCCATGGATGGCCATTGTGTGTATATGCCAACCACAGGCATGTTTGTGTCGTGGGATAAACAATTCTAACATCTTTTGAAAATCTCTGGACAATGTCTTTTGGGCATTCTCAAAGGTGTAGTGTTTTTAAGACCCTTAGCTATTTGCTGTTTTCCTCTCCCCTTTTCAGTTAGCAGGCCAGCCTTCCCCAGGACAAGGAATTTTAGAGAATGCTTAACTAAACATGCTAGGGTCTGAGACAAGAGAGCTGCCCTCTTAGCTCCCAGAGTCAGCTTTCAACAAACTTCAGCAGCCCATGGCAATTTACCAGCATTATGCTTATTATAAAAATAATCTAATAGAAATGGTCAGAAGACCTAAGAGACATTTCATTAAAAATATTATAATAAACTATATTAAAATATTTTAGATATAAATATACTAAAACATATTATATACATATATTAAAACATATTTATATATTAAAACATTTTATATAATAAATATATTAAAATATTTTATATATCAAATCTATTTTATATATTTAAATACATTTTATATATTAAATATATTAAAATAAAACCAACAAGAACATGAAAAATATTTAAAACATATTTAGTCATCTGCAAAATGCAAGTTAAAATCAGAATAAATTATAATTTCATATATATCATTTAAAATGAAAGCTAGCAAAAAGAATATTAGGCAAGGATGTGAAGAAACTGGAATTGTCAAAGGGTTGTGCCTAGTCTTATTGCATCTTGTTACATAGTGTTCAGTGGAATCACTGGGAGGCCTGCTCTTTTCTGAAGAGAAACAGAGGAGCCGTGGATCTGGGGGAGAGGGGAGGTGGGGGAGTGGGAGGAATAGAGGGAGGAGAGGTTGCCATCAGGATGCATAGTATGAGAGAATAAATAAAAAGAAAAAATCTACATATACTCTATAATATAGGAAGGTTCTACTCCTAGGTACTTATCCAAAAGAAATTAAAATGCACTCCTGCTAAAAGTTGTACATACAAATGGTCCTATCAACCTTAGTGGGAATGGCCAAAATAGAAAGTATTACATGTCCATCAATAAGAGTATAAATAAATCAAAGTATATTCATGCAATTGAATGTTATTCACCAATAAAGGGTAATACAGTCTACATGCAACCACATGGCTGAATCTCACAGTCATCCCTAGAAGGACATAAAATACATACTACATGCATCCATTTCCATTAAGTCAAAGATCTGAGAAATTCAGTGAATGGTGAAACAGATCAAAGAGTTATCACCAGAGTCCTGCTTCCAGAATAGCACTGTGAGGTGCAATTTCCCCTAAGGAACATCCAAAAAAATCAAATGTCTGGAAATAGTCCAGGGGCTAACAGTCACATTAATGGTAAAAGAAAAAACAAAACACAACAAAAAATAGCACACTGGATTACATCACAATTTGAAAGTTTTGCGCTACAAATAACACTATCAAGAAAATAAAAAGACATAAGAAAATTGAGAAAATATTGGTAAAGCAAGTTTTTTAAGTCAATAATAAAAGGACAAGAATCTAATTTTAAAATGAGCAAAGGATCTGAGCAGCCATGTCTTCAAGAAGTTAAACAAACAGCTAATGAGCACATGGAGATATTCAATATGATTGTCACAAGGGAAAATAAATCAAAGCCACAATGGCATACCACTCTACACTTACTAGCATGCCTAAATTGTAAGAATAAAAAGAATCAGAAGAGATGCAGAAATCATAACCCACACACACATTTTTTGCAAGAATGTAAATATGCAACACTCAAAAGACAATTAGATAGTTCCTTAGAAAGTTAACCACACTTACCATCTGATTCAACAATTCCATGCCGAAGAGTAATGGAAAATGTTTACAAAAAAAAAAACTGTACACAAATAGTAAAAGCAACACGATAGACAAACAATGAGAATGACCTAAGGTTCCATTAACTGGAGATTTCATAAAGACAAAAGGAAGTGTATCCACAGAGGAATATGATTTAGTAATAAGATAGAATGCTGCTATCTGGATGAGCCTATAAAACATACTCTAAGTGAAATGAACCCATCATGAAAGCCTGTAATCCTCCAGGATTTGACACATCCAGAGCAGCTTACGACGAGAGGAAATACACTAGCAGAGGCCTGGGCTTGAGAAAGGGAGGTGGTGTAGAAAAACAGGAGGGCGATGGCTATAAGGTAAGAGTTTTCTTTTGTAGCCGATGAAAATGTTCTAAAAGTAGGTTGTAGTGGCAGTCTTCAACTTTGAATACACTTTAAAAACAATAAACCGCAGTCTAATATTTTTCATTGCCTCTAATTATATAGTTGTTTGCCTAGAAAGAAATAAATGAAAAAAAAAATTCCCCCAAACTCAATAAATAAAACATACTCAGATAACATAAACATTTCACATTTTATTATAGGACATATACTATATCAATTTAAAATTTTTCAACCAAAATCATACTCTCTTAATTCACCATATTGAATCAAATATTTAATGAGATTGCTTATCTGTGCTTACTGTATACTTTGAGGGAGTCACTGGCCCTTGAACACAGAACCTAGACCTTTGAAAACTGCCACATGAACCAGCTTCTGACAAGATGATATAAAACTAGCCAGCATAGTCTCTGCTAAAAGCTCACATTATCATGGCTGGTAAGACAGCTCAGTGGTTAAGAGCACTGGCTGCTCATGCAGAGGACCCAGGTACAGCTCCCAGCACCCACACAATGGCTCACAAACACCTGTAACTCCTGTTTCAGAGGATCCAATGGCCTCTTCTGACCTCTCCTGCAAGCCAAAGGAAAATGTAATAGAATTCAGCTTCTATCACAAAAGCTACTACTTGGAAAAGTCAAGGACTTTTCCAAAGGTCAAGCCATGGCTTAAGAAATCTTGGTGATATTTTAGCTTTTGTGTGTGTGTGTGTGTGTGTGTGTGTGTGTGTGTGTGTGTGTATAAGCTGATTCCTGTAATGATTTCTTTGCATGCTTGTATACTTCCAAGAACTCATAACAGTGTATTCTATCTGAAATACCTATCAAGCAACCAAGGTCAAATGATCTCCTGAATTAAGGCAAATTAAGCTCAGACCCTCCTTTTCTTATACAGCCTTAGTGGTATTTATACTAACATTATAGACTCCTAACTTTTTACCTAACCACTTCTAGGAATGTAGATTGAGCACATAAATTCCCTTTTTCTGATATTAACCGATCTTAGCTCTTAGTTGACCTCCTCCTTTACCACTCCCCTTTTGGGTTATAAAAGAAAGCCTGACAGTCACTGGCTGAGGAAAACTCTTGTCTGCCTTTATGACCCTGTAAGAATTCAAGCCTGGTGACCTTGCTTTAGCTGGAGCACTGCTGTTGCATGGGTATATAACTGTAAACCTCAGAGACTTAGGGAGGATTTTGAGGATTTTCACTGGAGAACTAGAAGAATGAGATGGAAGATGAGGAAGAGACAGATGGGGAAGAATGAGATGGGTAAGAAAGAGATGAAAAAGACCTTAGCCGGGCAGTGGTGGCGCACGCCTTTAATCCCAGCACTCGGGAGGCAGAGCCAGGCGGATCTCTATGAGTTCGAGGCCAGCCTGGGCTACCAAGTGAGCTCCAGGAAAGGCGCAAAGCTACACAGGGAAACCCTGTCTAGAAAAACAAAAAACAAAAAAAGAAAGAAAGAAAGAAAGAAAGAAAGAAAGAAAGAAAGAAAGAAAGAAAGAAAGAAAGAAAGAAAGAAAGAAAGAAAGAAAAAGACCAAGATGAGGCAGAACTAAGATAAGAGAATTACGATAGAACTTAGAGGGGGCAGCAGATAAAGGTAGAGAGAAATCAGGCAAAAAAGGAGGTAGGCATGAGAACAGAACTGAAGCTGTGTAGACTGGATTTTATCCCAGAGGAATAAAATAAAGTAGACAGTCTAAAGAGCTCAGTGTACTTAGATTTTTTCCCGAAAATAATTCTTGCCATTCATAGCTTCTCTTCTGGGCCCCTGGGAAGAAGATTATTAAGACTGGTCCTTAATAATATTCGAGAGACCTCCACAGGAACCAGGCATACTTGTGACAAACAGACATACATGAAGGCAAAAAATTCATACAATAAAAATAAAGATATGAAATTTTCTAAAAAAACTCACATTTTATAAAGGAAGGGCAATGCTCATTTGCAATACAATGAATCAAGTCAGAAAAAGTTGAGTGAGCATTAACTCCCAAGGTTTAGTTTGTAGTAATCAGACAGTAACACAGAAGCAGCAGTTAGTTTAGGGCATAGGATCCCCAATTACTAAGCACATTAACTTACCACAGGACAGTTTTCATTGTGTTAAAGGTCGCTTGAATTCAGGGTATCCAGTATCTCTAATACATGAGAAATTGAATGCTAACAGCTCCCACCCACATAACAACTATGACAACCAGATGTGTCTCTGCATAATAATTGTAAAACCCAGTATAAAAAGCAAAGCATATTTCAGTCAAATTCCACAGTAATAAATAAAAATTTGGTTTCTATCAATTGCTCTGATATCTAAGGTCAATCATAAAAATATGACATAAATTAAGATATATAATACAAAAAGACAGTGTTGAAGAAAACTTAGTCCATAAAGCATTTGCCATGTAAGCGTGAAGACCTGAGTTCAATCCCCAGGACACATATAACAGGCATGATAGTGCATCCTTGCAATCCCAGCACTGGTGGGGTGCAGACGAGCAGATCACTGGGGCTCAGTGCCATCAAGTTCGGTCTACCCAGCAGGCTTGCAGCCCAGTGAGAGACCTGCCTAGAAATACAGGTGGAGGGCTGGAGACATGGCTCAATGGTTAAGAGCACTTACTGCTCTTGCAGGAGACTGGGGTTTCATTCCTAGCTCTAGGAAGCTCTAGGAAGCTCTAGGAAGCTCTAGTAAGTTCAGTTTCAGAGGATCTGATGCTCCCATCCAACCTCCGTAGGCACACACATACATGCAGGCAAAAGTCCACACACGTGACATAAATAAATCTAAAAGAAATGTTTTTTAAGGATCCTAAAATAAATAAGGTACACAGCACATGAGGAACAACACCCAAGGTTGTCCTCTGGTTACCACAAGTATGTGCAAACATATGCATCAAATCTACACACACACATACACACACACACACACACACATATCCACACACATGAGTATACACAACACATGTAAAGGTAAATGAATGAATAAATAAATAAATAAATCTGAACTTTTTCAGGATATAGGAAATAAGTGTTAAATGAAACAAAGAGCTGGAGACAGTTTTATCCTTCTCTCTTGCTGTTCTTGAAGATTTTGTTATTTAATGAAAACTAAGACTTACCTTCATATTAGGGATAAATGCTTCCCTAAGCTCTGCAAAATGTCTTTTTGGAACAGAGCACACGGGGTTTGGAGAGCCCGTATTCATGGTCGCAGGTACAGACTCTTCAAGGGGACTCGTTTCTGTGACACTCACCTATAAGGCTATCTGACAGCTTCTTGAGTTCTTTGTCTGAGAGTTTAATCTGCATCTGTCCCAGAATGCTGTCCAAACGGCCCACATCAATTTTTCTTCCTTAGAAAGCAAGAGGAATGGAAGGTAAAAAAGACAGATTATTTTTTAAATAATTCATTTCTGGCTATTATTAACTTGATTGAGTGTTAATAAGGTAAGATCTATCATTTCTATCTTTTTATTGTAATTTAATGTTTTTATAGGACTATCAGAACTTTAACTTGGCTTTTCTAGTTATCCAGAAAAAAAATCAGTATGATAGGTAAATTAAAACCTATTCCTTTTAACTTATTTTGGGATAACCTGAGGTAGTAAAGCACAAGTGTATTTTGTGGTTTAGAGTACAATAATCACAGATTTTATACTTTTAGACATAACAAAAAACTACCATCTGTCACCTGAGCTTCCAGGCTTTTTATTTTTTAATGGAGTAACTGTTAATCCTTAACTGCAGTGTGGACTGTATGTCTCTTAACCTGATTTTTTTTTCAATTTAAGTTTTTTTTAATCTCATTTCTCTTCTCCTGATTCCTATCTGTTTTCTTTTCCCTGACGCTTCTCTGCACTGGAAACTGTCACAGTGAAAGAAGTTGCTGATAAAATGAACAACACGGCTGGAGTGGTGTCTCAGCCATGAACAGCTCTTGTTACAATGTCATGAGACCAGAATTCAGATTCCAGCACCGACATAGCTGGCTGGACCCCCATAAACACCTGAAACCCCAGTTCCGAACAGGGTAAAAACAAGAGGACTTCTGGAGCTTGCTGGCGTCCAGCCTACCCGAGAAAACGTGAGCCTCTGATTCACGGAGCTGCTCAAAGGACTGGGTGAGGAGCGATAGAGAACCATCCCCCTGCACTCTCTTCTAGCCTCTGCGTGTGCACACAAGCATAAACACCTGCTTGTGCACAGTCACACTCACACACATGGACACTCTGTTGGATAGCAGTTTGCTCAGAATTGAAATATCCCTCTGCAAGAGAGGAGAAGGCTCTTTGGACTTAGAAGGTGAACAAAATGTCACATGTCTGGGAAAGCAGGAACTCGGCATGATTCTTGAAGGCTCTGCCTCCCAAGTGCTGGGTTTAAAGGCCTGTGTCACCACCGCCTGGCTTAGTACTTCTTAAGATAAAACAATAATGCCTCCTAAAAGTTTCTTTTGAGTGATTCTCTACTTAATTAGGAAACAGGATTGTATGGTAAAGGACTTGGGGAAATCAAGCTGGTACTGACTCCGAAGCCTTCGCACTGATGACTAGCTTTTTGTTTGTTTGTTTTGTTTTTGTTTTTGAGACAACATTTCTCTGTGTAGCCCCGGATATCCTGGAATCCCCTCTGTAAACAAGGCTAGCCTCGAACTCACAGAGATGCACCTGCTTCTGTCTCCCGAGTGCTGGGATTGAAGGTGTGTGCCACCACCACTTGGTGCCAATTAGCTTTTAATGGTGTTGGAAGGTGTCACAAAGCTGCTGAGGGGAAATGTCATCCACAATCTTACACAGTTGCAGATCCTTCAAATTGCAATAACTACTGGTCCAGCCAAAAGATGCCCAGTGGTGCACTAGTGGCACTAAAATATCAGGAGTAACCAACGAACTCTCTGATTGGTCTTAAAGTCCACGTAATAGGAAGGACCTCTTGCCTAACCAAGAGGCGATGGCTGGAGAGGCCAGAGGCTCTAGAGGAGAACCTACTATAACCATTTAAAACCAGATGCAGATTAACTGCCTTCTAACCATTTCTTAGTATGGTTCTCACTCTCCCACCAAAAAAGATGCTTTTCACGGCAGACAGAAGCTATTACAGAAAACCATAGTAAATTCAAGTGCAGAGAATAAGCAACTGTTGAGTGCCTATTCCCAAATGGGATATTGATAACACAATTCCTATACGCTAGGCTCAAGGAATCTCACAGACAAGGAAAGAAAAGATTTACAAAGCCACAGGACCAGGAGGACCATTGAGAAATAGTGTCTTCTGGACATGACAGGGATGTCGTACCCAGGAAAACCCCAACAATATGGTCCCTGCACAAGATCACACCAGTCTACATTCTAGCCACAAATGGCGGAAGAGCACACAAAGGCCTGCCTCTAGTTGAAGAGCTTTAGGCAGTTGAGAACTGCTGGGGGAAGAGAGATGGTTTTCTTCAAGGATAAGCCCTCTGCTAGGCTACCCATCCCCAGGTGGTCAACCCTACACCCAACTACATATGGACAACACTAGCTGGTCTCAGTAGGTCATTCATGTACATACACACACACACACACATGCATGCATATATGCATATATATATATAATCATAAAGACATCACTATAAGAGAGGGTAAAGGGGGCATACAGGAGGTGATGAGGAGAGGTGGGGTAGATATGATGAAAATATATGGTACTCATGTATGAAAGTTACAAAATATTTAAAAAAACTAAAGTCAATACATTAGCTATTTAAAAATAAAAAAGAATTGAGCTGTAGAAAATCTTCTAAACAAACAAATTCTGCTGAAAGAAAAAAAGACTTGTCATTTCTTAGTCTCACCTTCAATGGGCAGGTTATTCACCAATTCCGAGGGTTCCTTAATTTTACTTTCCATTTCCTCATATTGAGAACTTTCTTTCATGTCAACACCAACACGTCTTCCTTCAAAACAAAAGAAATACTTTTGGAAATATTGTGCATCATGTGGCACAGTTTACTAACACACACACACACACACACACACACACACACACACACACTACATTTTAGTGTTAGACAAAGAGACTCAACCCTTGTATATGCCCAGTGGATCCTGAAAGCCTTTCCTGAATTCTAGAATGACCTATGGGTTAAGGGTGAAGCAAAAGACCATGTAACTGTAAATCCAGTTGTTCCATGGAGGACTGGTTGCAGGACTAGCAGCAGAAAACAAAACACAGAGCTGCTCAAACCCCTTCTAGAACATAGCACAATACTGGATGCACCCTATATGCATCCTTCTAAATACTTTATTTATCTCCAGATTAACTTTAATACCTAATGCAATGTAAGTACTATGCAAATACACATAGCCATGTATGGCTATTAAGTGCCCAGCATAAACTTGATGAATGAATGAATAAATAGTGAAAAACATCACTTTATATTACTAAAAGAAAAGGAAAAGGTTATTCTTTTTTGTTATGTCAAAAACATTAGCTTCAAGCCCCAGTTCTTTCGTGGCTACAGTGCTATGGAGTCATTTACCATAATCTGGTAACTTTGAGGTTGATTCCTCAGGTGTCAGTTTGAAAGCCATGTTTCCAAGTAGACTGTCAAGATCACTGATATCCACTTGCATTCCTACAAAAGACAGTGGCATGAGGAGGTTGAAATACAGTCAAAATAAAATAAATGTAAATCTCTATGTATCATGGTTCTCATATCATTATAAAAAAGGTACCTCAGCCGGGTGGTGGTGGCGGCGGCGGCGCACGCCTTTAATCCCAGCACTTGGGAGGCAAAGGCAGGCGGATCTCTCTGAGTTACAGGCCAGCCTGGTCTACAGAGTGAGTTCCAGGAAAGGCGCAAAGCTACACAGAGAGACCCTGTCTCAGGGAAAAAAAAAAAGTACCTCAAGCAAGGTCCTTACGTGTTTGAGGGAGTTACTAATAAACTGAAATCAATCTGTTTGCTTTTATTTAATACTGAAATTAAACAAACGGCCAACTATATGTCAAAAGAGAACTATGAAATAACTAAGGTTATCTATAGCAGCTAGATAGCCAATCTCAAAGTTGTAGCATAAATGTTTGAACAAATGGTAGGGTTTGTCTGGTCACTAAACCTCAAGCCACGTGAGCTGCTACTCTCAACAGTTTGTTTCCTTCTCTCCAGCTGTGATACCTATGTCAGTTTTGTTACCTCTACGGCTGACATTGAAAGGCACCTAAAATAAACAGAACATCTTTTAAAAAGAAAAGAGGAAATCACTTAGTACAAGCAATGCAGTATAATATTAAAATTAATTATATAAATAATGAGACTGACAGCAACAAAATTAACCAGAAAGAAAGAACAAAGGCAAAGCAAAGCACTTCTGCTAATCTGGCTTATTTTATGAATATGGGTGTTTTGTTTACATGGATGTCTATGCACCAGTCATGTGCCTGGTCCTTGTGGGGGACAGAAAAGGGGGTCAGATATCTTGGAACTGGAGTTATGGGTGCTGAGAATCAAACCTGGGTCCTCTGGAAGAGCAGCTAGTGTACTTAACTACTACGCAATCTCTCCAGCTCTAATCTGGGCTCTTGATTTGTATTTACTTCACTTTCAATAACTTTCACACATTGTTGTAACCTATTCTTATACACATCTCCATTAGCTATTAGGAAATACATATCCCAAATGATGGCTAAGAAGAGTTATCATGCTAAAGTAAACAAAATGCCTTATTTGTAGTAAACAAAATGCAAAGCATGAAATTACTTTGTTCCTAGAATGTACCCATCTCAAAAGAATATATAGACCAAATTATTACTACAGTAAATGTGTCAATTATTAACACCAAGTAGGTTAATGCAAAAACACTTCCTTGTTTCATATTTTTTCCTACTACACTCGCCTTTCCTCTATCAGTATAGTCACACCACTCTTCCTCCTCCTCTTTCCCTGTAGGTCTTAAACCAGTACAGCTCAATACAATGAAATGTAAGTATCAGCATTCCTTATCCCCGGTGGCAAGATTTATGATTTGAAATGGCATAAGTATGTTTTAGTAAGTGACAATTTACACATTTCTAAGTACTAAAGTTAGCTGTATCTGAGATTTAGATATTTACTATTATCTCTTATTTATAAAAGTTACATAGTTATTCATAGGTTAGTAGATAATGCAAATTTCTAAGCATATAATCACAGCTCCCTTATAATTCTACGGACATCAGTAATGCTGACTAATTCCATTGATGACTACTCTAACTCTCTTGAAAGCATATCAACTGTTTGGAAATTTAATCTACTATTGGAAATGTTCACCATGAGTTGGGAATGACTTCTGCTCCAGACGCTCTCTAGACGCTCTTTCACTCTCCACATCTTTGATGGCATTTTCCACATCACTGACATCAATTTTCTCTCCTCCAGAGTAAAAATAGAGAAGTATGAAATGTTTTCTAACTATTATAATCCCAAATTATGAATAATGAGCTAAGGCATAACAGTTGCTAAACAATAAACATTAAGTTTCAGATACAGGGAATTATTTCAATTTTAGAAAATTTGTCACCATAATGACGGGTATGAAATAATATCTCACAGTTAAAGTTCAAGTCACTTAAAGGTTATTTGTAAAATTGATACAAATATATATGCAATTTCGTGTTTGTAATTAGGGTATAAATCAAGAATGAAAGATTTAAGGAAATGTCTACATGCTTAAAAAATAAAGAGTATGTTTCTAAATAAACCATACATCAAATATATCCCAAGTGAAAGTAAGAATATATGTTTAATCTAATGACAGAACTGTGGAATAAAGCAAAGATATATTGAGAAAAATTAGTCTTAAATGTATATGCTAAAAAAAATGAAAAGACAAATAATTTAGATTTATTCTTAAAAAATAGAAAAGAACAGCAAACACACTTTCCCCTAAAAATAGTAGAAAACAGACAATAAAAGCAAAGCCAGGATTTCCAAAACAGAAAAGAAATTTTAAATTTATATTGCTCAAGGTTGAATGTTGGAAAGATGAACAAAACTAGTAAATACCAGTACCAAATGACAAAGAAAGAGACAAGTTAAAGAAAGCACAAATAAAGATTATCACCATTGTAGCTAGAGTTTTCCTGCCTTGCCCACAGTCAGGACAAATCTTTGTCACCCGCCAGTCCCACAGCCACTCAGACCCAACCAAGTAAACACAGAGACTTATATTGCTTACAAACTGTATGGCCGTGGCAGACTTCTTTCTAAACTGTTCTTATAGCTTAAATTAATCCATTTCCACAAATCTATACCCTGCCATGCGGCTTGTGGCTTACCGGCATTTTCACATGCTGCTTGTCAGGGTGGCGGCTGGCAGTGACTTCTTCTGCCTTCCTGTTCTTTTATTTCTCCTCTCTGTTAGTCCCGCCTATACTTCCTGCCTAGCCACGGCCAATCAGGTTTTATTTATTGACCAATCAGACAGAGCAACTTGACATACAGACCATCCTCAGCACAGCCAAGTGCAGACTATCTCAGACACCTGCACTCAGGCTTGTGGTCCTAATCATCCTCTATGCAGACCTGCTGGGTAAAGCCATGAGGAACCCAAGAACAGGCTCCCACAGGACATACAGAACATCCCACAGCACACCATTGACAAAGGAGACATCACCACCATTCCCACAGACACTAAAATACTCATAAGAATGTTATGATTATTAGCCGGGTGGTGGTGGCACACGCCTTTAATCCCAGCATTCGGGAGGCAGAGGCAGGCAGATCTCTGTGAGTTCGAGGCCAGCCTGGTCTCCAAAGCGAGTTCCAGGAAAGGCGCAAAGCTACACAGAGAAACCCTGTCTTGAAAAACCAAAAAAAAAAAAAGAATGTTATGATTATTATACAAGCAATTTCACTATTTAAAATAAAGGAATAAAGTCTTAACAAAATACTATTTGACAGTGATGGAAGGAATGTAAAATAGCTTGATAGTTGAGTCTTATATTTATTATATAACTGGTAATTTAAAATCTTCCCACATGAAATGTTTCACAGTGTAATGTAATTGAACATTTCATCTTTAATGTAATTAAACACAAACTCCTTCAGTTAATATAAAAGAAGGAAAACTTTTCTATTTTAATTTTATAGAAAAGACTATCTCAAAATCTAACAACATTAACATTACGAGAAAAATATATGACTAGAGAATCAAACACATACATTCATCAGAATGCATATGCCAGGGTAGTTTTTAATCAGTAAATGAGCTATAACTGCCTCAAATTGGAAAAATTCCTTGATAATAGAATATAAGAACAAATTTTTATATGTTTATACAATGGAATATACAGAAATGTATTCAGGCACAATCAACTAATTAAAAATCATTCCATATAGCAAAGATAATCATCACAGATCCCTATTTGATTATAATTTATTTGTATTATACAACAATGAAAATCAATAAACCACTGCTGCATACAGCACTATGAGTGAATCTCAGAGAACAACATATGACACAATGTTGAATTTAAAAAGTCAACATTATGTCATATGTTATTCTCTGAGATTCACTAAAAATTAAAAATAATGGACTAATTAAAATAATGGACAATACAAATTAATGGACTAATAAAAGTAATGGACAAATTAAAAAATATTGGACTATAGATTTGTGATTCTATTTATATAAAGCTGAAAACTGGGAAAATGAATAATTCTGTGGTCTGAAATTTAGTTTAGTACTTTCTTGGTCTCCATGGAAGTAGTTTTTGAACCCTCTATAAGTAACAAAATGGCAAAATGATTGAATAGAGATGTTGTGGTTGTTTGAATGTAATTGGCCCCCATAAGCTCATAGGGAGTGGCACTATTAAAAGGTGTGGCTTTGTTGAAGTAGGTGTGGTCTTGTTGGAGGAAGTGTGTCACTGTGGGGGTGGGCTTTGAGGTCTCCTACATTCAAGCTATACTTAGTTCAGTGCACTTCCTGTTGCCTGTGGATCAAGATAAAGGACTCTCAGCTCTTTCTCCAGCACCATGTCTGCCTGCACACCTCTGTGTCCCACCATAATGATAATGGACTAAACCTTTGAAACCATAAGCTGGCCCCAATTAAATGTTTTCCTTGAGAAGAGTTACCGTGGCCATGGTGTCTCTTCACCGCACTAGAAACAATAACTAAGACCGACGTCTAGTGCTCATCTTCTTACTGAGGAAAGAAATGACAACAGCAAATAGAGAGCTGCCTTTTGAGGAAAGCAGCACTGGACTCCAGCAAAGGAGAGACGGGAACCCTATAGGCATGAAAATCTGGGGACAGGACAGCAGGGCAGCAACCTAAAAAATTTCAGAAACTGTAACTCTTGTTCTCAAGTCAGAAGACATATTTCAGAGGGAAAAGAAAGAGAGCGCCCCAGCGGACTCACTGCAGGAGGTACCAGCAATGCCAGTGAGACAACAGTGCCATGCAGGACACACACCTACACCCAGGCCTGCTATTTTGCTGCACATAAGTACCTTGCATGAGTTAAGTTGTTAACCATCAATAATTACCATGAATTAAATGGAATAAATTCCTTGATTCAAAGATATCAACAGGTTACATGGATTTAAAACCAAAGCAGATAAAACCCAAGACCAGCAATATTTTTGTGACACATACACTACATGTGTGCCCAGTGCCCACAGAGATCAGAAAAGCATATTGGATCCCCAGGAACTGGAGTTAAAGATGGTTTTAAGCCACTATGTGAGTGCTGGGAATTGAACCTGGGTCCTCTGGAAGAGTAGCCAGTGCTTTTAACCACTCAGCCACATTTCTAGCCACTGTAGTGGCTTAGAGTTTATTTTGTCTTAGAGTCTATTTTGTCTGGTGTGGTATAAAAACTCCTGCTTCAGTTTGATTTCCATTTGTGTGAAGTACCTTTTTCTCTCCTTTTACGTTTAGTTTGTGCATATCATTATTGGTGAAAGCAATGAAGAAACATGAGTTAGATGATACAGTAGCCCTAATGACACTGACGGAGCATTTCATCTAACAGCTGCAGAGTACACATTATCTTCATCAACACACAGAATATTCTGCAGGGAAGAACTGTATTACACCACAATGTAACTCTCAATATATTATCTTTTTTGGCAAAAGGACAAACACTAGAACCTTAAAACACAAGGCACTTTGGAAATTATTCAAATACACAGATTAATATCATGCTATTTAATGAACAGTGGGTCACTAAAAAATTTAATGGGAAGTTAAAATTGTTTGATGTGTAAGTGTGAGTGGAAGCACAGCGTGTGGCACACGGCCGTGAGCCAGAGGACCTGCTAAGGAGGAAGTTAGACCATAGGCACCAGCACCCAAGTCAAAGAGGACGAGTGCAGACAAAACACCTGGTCAAGCATGTGGTCCCCGGAAGGAAAGAATAAACAAACTCCAAAGGTAACAAAGAAAATCTAAACCAAAGATCAGAGCAGAAAACAAAATACAGACTAAAAAACATTACATAGCATGAGTGAAATCAACAATTTTTTTTTACAGAAGACATCAAAATTGGCAATTCTTTACATAGACTAGTCAAGTAAAAAAGATTCAGATAAAATTATAAACTAAAAAAGAGACACTAAAAATATCACAATTGCAAAGGATTACTAGAGACTACTATGAACATCTGCATGGCAATAAACTGGAAAACTTGAATGGAAAAATTTCTGAAGACATATAACCTGCCAAACTGAGTCATGAAGACACAGAAACCTGCACAGACCAAAGATGAGTTAGTAACACTGAGTCAGTGACGAGAAGCCTCTCAAAGCAAAATCCAGAACTACTCAACTTCAGTGCTCAATTCTACCTTAAAGGAAGCACTAATAACCTTTTTCCCCTCAAATTATTCCATAAATATATAAGGAAGGCAAATCTTGTAATTCTATATCTGGAATCCAACAAGACAAGGTTACAATGGCAAAAACAGAGAGCTGAAGGCCAATATTTCTAATGACTACAGTTACAAAAATCTTCAAAACATGACTAGCAAATAAAATCCAACAGCACATCAGAAAGACAATTGGCCATGTTCAAGTGGGATTTGTCCTAGGAATGAAAGGTCATTTCAACATAAAAATCAACGAAGACCTTTAATCCCAGCACTCGGGAGGCAGAGCCAGGAGAACTCTCTGAGTTCGAAGACCGCCTGCTCTACAGAGCAAGATCCAGGACAGGCACCAAAGCTACACAGAGAAACCCTGTCTCGAAACAAAACAAAACAAAACAAAAATAACAAAGACATCACATTAACAGAGTAAAAAACAAAAACCATCCAGTCAAATGTCAATAGATTCAGAAAAAAAGCATTTAGTAAGATTCAGTATTCCATCATATAAAAAAGATACATTTCATACAGAAGGATACCACTTCAAATAAAGCTTTGTCTATGACAAACCAATGGCTAGCTCATGCTGACCAAATAATCAGAAAGATCATGTAAGATCTGGAATAAGACAATGTTGTCCATGCTCACTCTTTATTCTCAACATAGTTTGATAGGTGTTAGAGTAACTAGGCAAGAGAAAAAATAAAAATCCTACAAATAGTAGAGTTGAAATCAAATCATAGATGTTTACAGGTGCTATAATTCTATATGCAAAAAGGTCTAAAGATGATGCTAAGTGTTATTAGAAACAATAACAGAATTGTTTCTATTTCAGCTAAGTTGTGGCGTATATAACCAACATGGAAAAGTCAATAGTATTTTTATATACCAATAACAATCTTTCTGAAAAAGCAATTATGAGAGCAATTTCACTCATAGTGACAGATTCAGCATGAGAATAAGTTTAACAAAGGAAATGAAAGACCTTTACAATAAAAATCATCAAACATTGATGCAAGAAACTGAAAAAGACAAAAAAAAGTAAAGACTTTTTATATGCATGTCTTAGAAGACACAATAAGACTGTGAAAAGTTCAGATCACTCAAAGTAATGTATAGATTCAGTGCAATCGCGACCAAAATACCAATGGCATAATTTAAGAATTTCAAAAAAAAAAAAGCTAAAATGCACACAAAAGTAAAAAAGACCACAAATAGCCCAGCAGTTTTACATATAAAAAACAAAGTTAGACGCACTGTACCACTTGGTTTCAAGACATACCACAGAGCTACAGTAACCAATGTAGCATGGTGCTGGCATAGAAATCCAGGTATATATTTGAAAAAAGATGGAATCACAGTCTCAAAGAAGTTCACATGCTTCTCTTTGCTGAAGTGCTATTTGACAACAGCCCAAATATGAAAACAAATCAGGTGACTGGATAAAGAAATGGGGCAGGTACACAGAACAGAAACGTATTGGGCATAAAGAATGAAATACTGTCACTGGTAGCAGTGGAGGACATTAAGTCAAATCAAATAAGAAAATCAAATACTGCACATCTTTCTTATAAATGGAAGCTTGAAAAGTTCATTTGATTGTAGAATAGTGACCATTAGTTAGGAAACATGGCAGGGGAATGATGATAGGGGTTTAATAATGGTATCAAAACATAAATACAATGAATAAATTCTAGTACTCCACACTGGGGTGACTATAGTTCACAATAGCCTATTTTATGTTTTATAAAGAGCTACAAGAACCAGAAAGTTCCAAATATAAAGAAATAATAAAGAGGTTGGAATATTAATTACCCTGATTTGGTCAGTACATTTTGGGTACATGTGTTGAAATATCAACTTATCATAAGTAAGTACTACTATTACATGTTAATTAAAAATAAATGATTTTTTAAAAATATTATAAAAATCTGGATCTTTAAGCCTTTATTTAAGATGATACAACATTTACATATAACCAATACACATTATCTTTTATCTTTTCAGACAACTCTACATTATTGGTAATGCCTAATAAAATGTAAATTCCATATAAATAATTGAGAGAATATTACTATGTAAGAGAATAATATTATTGAGATACTAAAAGTCTATACTTTCAACACAGATGGATTTGTTTTCCAAATACTTATGATCACATGATTGGAGCAGTGTGTAGAAGTTATAGATATAAGGGTCAACTATAATTACCTCCAAATAGCCAAGCAGAATGACTATGAAGTAAAACTAGGATCCTCTAGATTATTGGTAATCCACCTACCTCATCGTCTTAAGTGGAGGTTAGTAGGAATATGGACAAGTTCATTTGGTGATAAATTTTAAGCTGGCCACATAAGCATATGTAATAATTTTATATCATATTTCAATAAAATATTTATCATATAAAGTATAGCATAGTGTGAAGAATTAGAGACTTTACTTTATATAACTTCTCACTGACCTGTGATGACTTGTAGTCCATTCACCAGTGAGTCCAGATCAGTTGTCCCCTTAGCTGTAAGAAAACATAAATTCAAGCAAATGAATTTTAAATAATGACTCAGGAAGTAGCTAAAGTTTTATTTCATGCATCATTATTTAGGTTAACTTCGATTGCATAATCCTTTCATTTTCAGAGATTGATTCTTTGTTAGTAAACTGTCCCTTGACCACTAGACTATATTCTCTGGACCTGGGAAAATTATATTCTTTCTGGGCTATGATAGTTCCTTGTAAGCATGATGTAAATTGCCATGTATGCAGCTTAATTCTCTGAAGATTCTTAATTCTGGGAATGCTATCACTCTTTGCCCAGAAAGACAAATGCCATTTGTTCCCTCTCATACATAATGACAAACATAACCTCTAACTAACTAAAGATGGGAGTAAATGTAGGCAAAAACTAGGAAACTAAAGAAGACTCATGGGATTACACATTGTGTGTGTGTGTGTGTGTGTGTGTGTGTGTGTGTGTGTGTGTGTGTGTGTGTATGTGTATGTGCACGCACACACATCAGAAGACAGCTTCCAGGGGTCAGTTTTCTCCTCCCTCCACCTGGCTTCTAGAAATCAACTCAGGTCATCAGGCTTGGCAGGAAGCCCTTTTATCCACTAAGCCATCATCTTGGTGGCCTGAGACTATAACATTTAAACTATAAAATTTTAAGAAGCATTTAATTTGAAATGTTACAAGAATACCATAAAGTTGAAAGAGCTGTATATGAACAACTTATGCTTCCTATCTAGGATTGACTATTAATACTTGGTTACATTTATTTTTTCATAGATTGCTCCACCCGTCTTTCCATTCTATGTATGGTAATCTGAGGTAGAACAGGCATTACAGAATGGGTGAAGCAGATAATTCGTGATGTGAAAGAGCAAGAACAAAACATGTTCCATTAATAACTTAGGAGATAACATGAATGAGGCAGTGAATGAAGAACTAGTAGACCAGACATGGAAACATTAAATTTCATTTTAAATAATCATTTCTATGGAATATCCAATAGAAATGTCTAACAGCCCTTCACATATCCCTTCCTGAAACATAGGACAGAGGTCTACATAAAATTGATCTGCATGGAAGTAATTGGTAAAGGTATGAATATCAGTAAGATTTCCAGAGACAGTATGTAAAAAAGAATATTAGACATGAATAAGAATGACATTGGGAGAATGAGATGGAAATAGAAGAACCAAAATTTCAACGCCAAAATTATCACTAATATCAAAGACAAGTGAGAGCTCCCATAAGTAATAGAAAGAATAAAGACTAATGAGGCAATTGGGGATACATAGCCTGAATCAGCCATCTTCAGCGTCCAGGCAAGACTTCCAGTGGAGGGATTGGGACACCAATCCAGCCACATAACCTTCGACCTACAGTCTATCCTGCCTACAGGACGCGTTGGGATAAGGGTAGTGCGGACTGTGCAGGTGGCCAACCAATGACTGGTCCAGCCTGAGATCCATGCCACAAGAGTAAGCCCACACTGCCTGGAGTACCAGGACCCAGAGGCTGGATGACCCAGAGACCTAGGATAGAACCAAACATGGTTGGAGAAAAAAAGCCAGTGTAATAATGCTTAATGATATTCTGCTAGTCTCATAAACTATAGCCTAGTCCAACTGTCATCAGAGAGGCTTCATCCAGTAGTTGATGGAAACAGATATAGAGACCCACAGCCAAACAGTAGGCTGGGCTCTGGGAATCCTGAGGAGGAAGGGGAGGAAGGATTGTAGGAGCCAGAGGGGTCAAGGACATCACAAGAAAACCCACAGAATCAACTAATCTGGGCTCAGAAGACTGAACCAACAACCAGGGAGCCTGCAAGGGACTGACCTAGGCACTCTGCATACACGTGACAGCTTGGTCTTCTTGTGGGACTCCTAACAGTGGGAGTAGGGACTGTCTCTAACTCTTTCACTGGCATTTGGGACCCTTTCCTCATACTGGGTGACTCTGCCCAGTCTCGATACAGGAGAGGTGCTTAGTCTTATTGCAACTTGATAAGTCATGTTTTGTCAATTTCCATGGGAGGCCTGCTCTTCCCTGAATAGAAATGGAGGAGGAACAGTTAAGGGTGGGATGGGGTGGGGCAAAGGTGAGGTTTAGGGGTGGGGGCTGGTTCATTAATGAGACAGACTATGGCAAGTTCCTGGTGTTCTTAGATACACCTGAGTAGAGGTCAGAGTCAGAAGACAGAAACTCATGGGAAGTGTGGAAAGGACACACACTAACTTCTACTCATTTTCCTTCTTGCTTCCCAAACATCCACTGCTGCGGAAAGTGGTCTTAGAGTGATAGACAAATGCTTTATACTAGATCTAGATTTAGAAACTGAAGACAGCCTTTGCTTTTAGTCTATAACTGGATTTTCGGAGAGTATGCATTATTTTTATTAGTACAAAATGAACTAGGTTTCAGAAATCATAGTCTATAAACTTCAAGAAGTCCTGAAGATTGTTTTTCTAAATCAAAAATTAGTTACCATCAACTGAGAGGTTTCTTTTCAGCTCTTTCACTTCTCCTTCGGTGAGCTCAATACTCATGTTCCTGAGCATGCTGTCCAAGTCCCTGATGTCCATTGTTTCCTCTTAGTAAAAAGAAAAAAAAACGGAAGTTCTCACTAATGCTGAAATGTCTCTCATTCTTGCATGTGAGTTATAACTTTTTGGCAAGAAGACAATATTCAATATGGCTAGAATTAAGCTTACTCCCAACAATTGTTATTGTGGAAAAATAAACATACCACAAATTTCTGAAAGTAACAAAATCACCTTCCAGTGCATTATTTCTATGATAAGAAATAGGAAGTTCTGCTGAGATGAAAAGAAAAATTATTATGCTGGAACAAGAACACATTGGTATGAGCATTTTTCTCTACTATTCATTATTTAATAGAATTTTCTTCAGTAACCTAACTTAATTTCCAGTTTTCCATTGTATGAAATGATCTTATCTGCCTCACAGACTTCCTGTGAGGATGAAGTTAGTCACATGAGAAGATCTAGAACTCCGCCAAGTACACATCAAGTATGGGATGCATTTTTGATAACTATTCTGAGTCAATATAGGACTGATTCTCTATTTTAATGAAAGCTACATTCATTGCTATATTAACAACAGTCACTGATGATTTCTCTACTCTATGAGTTCAAAGTCAATGCTGATGTGAGAACATGTCTCAAAACAAAAAGTTAATGGTTCTTGAACAATACCTGAGGCTGACCTCTGGTCTCCACACACACACAAGCATCTACATACAAACCAACGTGCAAACCTACACACAAGGACGCATATACATAGAGAACACTTACAACTTCCTGTAACAAAATGAGTCAACTAGAAAAACACCATTCTTTTAAATAAAAGAAGTTGGGTTACTTTAATGAGCAGAGTTAAGTTCAGCCATTAACCTTTTGGGACCTTTAGTCACAGCCAGAATAAGTGCAAAATTGAGCAATGAGTTTCATTCCTTAACATATATTAAATCTATCTCTATCTTAGTCTGTCTTTTGTTAAATTTTAGTATGCTGTTCATACACACCCATCAAATATTTTTTTTCTCTTCATAACCACTTCCTGATTTTTCCCTCAGCCTAAATTCCCTATTTTCTATATTTAGACTTTAGGTCTGTCACCATTTCCATGGCACTGTTAGGTATTGTTTAATTTAGATGGTTAAAAACAGTGAGTGAATGGTTTATTAGAACCAATATACTAAATATGTTTATCTTACAGAAGCCTCACTGCAAAGCTCCTTTGAAAGGAAATTCGGCAACTCAACATTTTGCTTTCCTTATCTGTAAATTGAATTGGTATGTTCCCTAGAATACTTTGAATGTCATTGGAATTAATTTTTCTCTCATTTGAAAAGCTAGGAATAGAGCCCAGAAAGATGCTTAGGAATTCTTTAACAGAAGGCAGAGCAAGATGGCTGCAGAATAACACTCTCCATCCATCTCCTTCCAGAATCACCAGTCTGAATGGTTATTCACACATGCAACTACCTTCACAAGAACTAAGGAAATCAAGTGAGAAAAGACAGGAAGGAGGGAGGAGATAGACCACCCCTTTCCTGAAAGCACAGCATGAGAGAGATGCCTCCCACTTGGGAAAGGATTCAAAATTAAATATGCTCTTCAGAATTGGAGTATAGTACTGGACAAAGCCTTGTGGCCACTTATTAGACTTGTGGTCATGGACCAAGCACGGGACCTGTCTTAGTGGGCAGCCAAGGGACTATCTCCACCATGCCCCTCCTCAAACTTTTGCTAGCACAGCTTAACCAGTTACTGGGGGTTGGAACAAGGAAGCAAACACAGGAATTTACCTTGGAATTCAGGGTTGGGTAACTGCAACCCAATGTTGAGCAGATCTCACCAGCTCCTGTCCCCTACCTATGGATAAAGCCTCCAAAATTGCCTGTGTATCAGGCAAAGACCAATATCAGCAATTAGATGGGCTTGGATTCTGCATAGCATCATCCCTAGCCACCTGTAGGGGTTTCAAGCCATGTATACAATCATAGTATCAATCAGGTCATAACAGAATAGACCTTGTTCCTACCTCTGCACTGCTCTGATTTCAGTGAGCTGTGGGCAACAGGTGTAACCCAGTGTTTGAGCATTTGTAGCCCTGAGATTGCCCTGCCTCTCCTTTCTAAATTCTGAGGCAGTACAGCACAAAGAGAATCATTCTCTGCTTTAGGGAAGGGAGAGAGGTATGGTTTTCTGCTTTGGTGACTAAAGCTGGACCCTTACGATGAAGCCAAGACCTGAATTATCAGGACACAAGTCAATGGCTATGTATAAGGCATCTGGGCCACTCTGGCCCTGGGGTGGACTACTCTTTTCTCTTCCAGAAACTGCAGATTTGGGATAAACTTGGGCTTACAGCAGTCTCTAGTGTCGAAACAGTGACAATACACCAAGTGTGACCTGGCAGTCAATCTGGGTTCGGGGCACATTTCGTGCTGAAATAGGAGTCGTGATCAGCACAGAAGACAAGTAGCTTGCTAGGATTTCTAGGAGGAGGAAAGTCAAGTTATAAGGATTGGAGTAGAAGCTTAATCGTCAGTGTGCAGATAATGATGTAGGTAGGCCCCAAACCTCCAAGAACTGTAGGGAACCATGCTGAAGTTATATGGACAAGATGAGGCCCCAAAACCTGAGGCTAGGGTCTGAGGAATGGACCAGTAGGTGAGGTTTGCAGTACACACATGATACCTGTGTTTGGAGCCCCAGAGCTCACATAAAAGCTGGATGCTGCCCCATATGTGCGTAACCCAGCAGGGTAGACAGAAATATCCTGTAACCTAGGTAAGGTGGAGACAGGAATATCCATTGGGCTCATTGGCCAGCCAGCCTAGCCAGCTGGTGAGCTCCAGGTTCAGTAAGAGACCCAGACTCAAAAAAAAAAAAATGAGGTAAAAAATTAGAGAACGACGAGGAATACACTTGATATCAATCTCTGGTTTACACACACACACACACACATACATACACACACAAGTGATGGATATGTACAAACTAAAATAAATTTAAAATAGCTGTTTTTAAGGAAATTTAAAGAACTTTAAGAAAACAGAGAATTCCAAAAACACAACAGAATGTTTTTAAATATTTTTAAACAACCAAACAGCAGTCCTGGCACTGGAAAACAAATTAACAATAAGTTGGGAAGGTTCAAAGTCAGCTGTGAGTTCAGTTCAACCAAGTCTATACTGATGGCTAAAGAAAAAGAGAAAATTCAGAGAAACAGGGGAAATTAGGCAAATTGCAGGCTGCTGAGAGACTGTCTCAAAAAAAAAAAAAGACAAATGACTCTTAGAAATGACATCCGAGGCTGTCCTCCAGCTTTCACACACACACACACACACACACACACACACACACACACACACAGACACATGCGCGCGCACGCACATGCACAGACATGTGCAAGCATATGCACAAGAACACAAAGACACAGGTACACACATATAGTTTGTTTGTTGTCTCTGACGGGGTCTTACTACACAGCCTAGCTTAGCCTCCAAGTACTGGAATTGTAGGCATTTATGACCATGACCAGACAAAAATATTTTTTTATTTATTTTTGCTATTTTTAATTTTGTGTGTGTGTGTGTGTGTGTGTGTGTGTGTGTGTGTGTGTGTGTGTGTGTGTACTGTGCTGTAGATGTCCATGGATGCCAGAGGCATAGGATCCCCCGGAATTGGAGCTACAGGCAGTTGTGAGTCACCTGATGTGGGAGCTAGGAACCAAACTTGGGTTTTCTGTGGGAGAAGAATGTGTTCTTAACAACTGAGAAGTCTCTCTAGCCCCTCACAAGACATTCGTGTCTCATCTCTGTATCAACTTATTACCTGGAACAGGTAGTACTTCACTCAATGGTTTACTAAGACGAATCACAAAGTCCATAACAAGATTCACAATGAGGAATTTAATTGTGAAGGAAAATGTAAGACACTGACATAATTTTCAACAGAGTCCTATTTCTGCAGCCCTTCCCCAACTGTAAGTAAATGAGAAATGAGCTCTCATAAAACAATAGTACACATATCCTGTTTTTATTAAAACACCACAGTGCTAAGCCACATCATGGCATTAGATCAATTACATAAGCGTTTAAAAATATTCTTCTCCAAACCCATCATTTTGATGCTCTCCCTGAGCTCTCAAATCTGTTCTTTTTTACTCAAAGAAAAAAAAAAATGAAACTTACAGAATGTCTAGCAAGCCATGCATCTTTTAAATTACAGACAACAGAAAGTTATGTTCAAACAAGACATCAGTTGTGGACATAGGATGTCCAGGATCAAGGTGCCTGAAGACTCGGGGTCTGGTGCCAACATTGTATTTGACAAGAGTTGTCCTGGGTAGTTTTTTGTCAAATTTTTATTGACACAAGCTAGTTTTTCGGGAAGAGGGACTCTCAATTGTGAAAATGTCCCCACAGATTGGCCTGTTAGCAAGCCTTTGGAACATTTTTCTTGATTAATGATTGATGTGGGAGGGCCCAGTTCATTGTGGATGGTGCCACCCCTGGGCAGCTGGTCTTGGATTGTGTAAGAAAGCAGGTTGAGCAAGCTATGGGGAGCAAGCCAGTAAGCAGCACCCCTCGGTGGCCTCTGCTCCAGTTTCTGCCTCCCATCTTCTGACTCGAGCTCCTGGCCTCACTTCCTTTGATGAACGACAGTAATAGGGGACTGTTTCCTTCCCAAGTTGCTTTCAGTCATGGTGTTTTAGCACAGCAATAGAAACCAGGTGTTCATGCACTGCCTCTCAGAGCCTGTGAATCAGTTCCCACATGTATTCCCTAGAGTAGTAGTACAGGGAAGAACCATCTATTGGGAGGAATTCCTAACACTCTTCCTGGGTAGAATCCTGGCTAGTCCAAATAGATGGCTTCTAGTTGTAGGAGAGTAGACACTGCACCTTGGTTGGCGATGGCAGCATTTGTTGGGGGCTAATCAAGTTTCAGGAGCTGCACTGAGGAATACAGTAGTACTTTCCATCAATTACTCCAATCCCTTCTAACAACTTGGCCAAAACATTCAGGGGTTGGTAGGATGAATCCCAAGGTTCCATATGACATCAGAGTGGCTGGTCCTGGAGGAGCTGGAGCACATCCTAGAGCACAGGAGCAAGCAGGGAGGTCTCGTGTTTAAGATCATAGTGCCTCCCATAGCTATTTGTTCCATCTTCATATCTTTTGCTCTCACACTGGGGCAAGTCCCGGTAACTTCTTCCTGCAGGGCACCAGACCATTTGTTGCCACTAAATTTCTTCCGCACAGTGCCTGCACTGCTCCTCCTGCATGAGCGCCAGCTGCTTCATTTTGAACCTCTTGGTGGTGCAGTTCTTCCATTCTCCAGTGTTCTTGGAAGTTCATCAGATCTTGCCTACAGAATCACTTGGTGCTCATTGTAAGCACCTCTGACTCCTCCGGCTCCAGGGGCTCCTCCGGCTCCCTGGCTCCTCCAGCTCCTCCAATTCTGGCTCCTCCAGTTAGTTATTGAGACTCCTTATTGCTGTGGTCCACCTGGCCCAGCCGATGCTCTTCCATCTCAATGATTGTCTTTTAGCACATAGCATCCTCATACTCAGAGGATTCAGGCTCTATAAATCTGGGTGGTTGCACCACCTCCTTCTGAAATTGCTGACGGTTTTTAAAAACATCTTTGTTGTTGTTTGTTTTTTGCTCTTTGGGAGGCCCTCCACCCAGCTCCCAAATAAATCACATACGTTGGCTAATTCTTAATTACGAATGCCTAGCCTTAGCTTGGCTTATTTCTTGCCAGCTTTCCTTAACTTATATTAACCCATCTACCTTTTGCCTCTGGGCTTTTCCCATTCTTACTTCTATAAATCTTACTCTTACTGCGGCTTGCTGTGTTACTGGGTGGCTGAGCCCTGGAATCATCCTCCTTCTCTGACTACTTCTTCACTCCTCCATCTCGTTTTTTTCCTCCTCCTTTCCCCAGATTTCTCCTGCTATATTCTCTCTCTGCCTGCCAGCCCCACCTATCTCTGTCTCCTGCCTTGTTATTGGCTGTTCAGTTCTTTATTAGACCACCTGTGGTGATGTATTGTGTCCCCCAATATACTGTGTCTCACAATAAAATTTACCTGAGGATCAGAGGAAAAAGCCAGCCTAGTAAACATAGAAGTCAGATAATAGTAGCACATGCCTTTAATCCTATCACTTGGCAGGCAGGGATCTGTCTGGATCTCTGTGAGTTCAAGGCCACACTTGGGAACTGAGCCAGGCGTGGTGGCACACACCTTAAATTCCAACACTAGTTAACCATGGAGGTGTAGAGGTCTGTATAGACAGACAGGAAGTGACAGAGCTGGGCATGAAGAGGAAGTGATGTAGCTGGACAGAGAGAGTAAATTAGATGGCAGAACAGCAAGGCATATAGGCGTGGGTAGACAGGAAGTCTCGCCTTTGGAAGCTGTGGAGTTAGTGAGGTGAGGTTAGCATGTGGCTGTTCCTGTTCCTCTGATCTCTCTCAGGTTTTCTCCCCTATATCTGGCTCCATGTTTTCTATTAATAAGATCATTTAGAAATTCGTCTACAACCATCAGGTGTTTTAGACAGGCACAGTAACACAGCTTCACAGAGTTAAACAAATGCAACATAAACAAAAGTAACAAACCTTAAAATAATATTCTACTACACATCTTCTCCAAAAGTCCCTCTCATCACCTAACTGGTCCACAAGCTGCACATTCAGAGGCTGAGGAAACATGATTAATGAGAAGGGGCCTTCACCACATCTGGCCAGAGATTTCTAGGCAGGTAACTTTTAACACATAAAGTTAATCCTGGGCCAGTGAGAAGGCTCAGTGGGTAAAAATGTTCATTACACAAGGCTGATGATCTAAGTTTGATCTCCAGATCTCTTAGTAGAGGGAGAGAACCAACTCCCAAAAGTTTCCTCTAACTTCCACATGCACTCTCTGATACATGTATCCACATACATGCACACATATAAACACATAGGTGCATACACATACAAACAACAAACATAACTTTTATTCAAAAGCTAAGTGCCAGAAAATTTCAAATTTTCAATCTCCTAGCCTCAGCCTCCTGAGTCCTGGGATTATAGGTATGCACCACCATGCTTGGCAAAAGCATATTTTCAAAGCATTAGTATCTCCTCTACTTTGTCTGGTCTTCTTACCTGAAACACGTGGAACTGCACCCAGCGGTTGGCTAAGTTGAACTGTGAAACAAAGTACAAATCATAGAGACCACTGTGAGATTCACAAACAATGCAAAATTCTTCACTGTGAAACAATATAGGCAACCAACATGATTTTCATTATAGTCACATTTCTATATTTCCATCCCATACCATAAAAACGTGAGAACTGAGCTCTCTTAAAGTAGCACACATATTCTTTCGTTTGAAGCATTACAATGTTAAACTACATTAGGCATTAGGAAAATGATTTAAAGACAGGAGTAAAGAGATGGTTAAGAGGTCTTGCTGCTCTTGCAGAGGCCTGAAGTTCAGTTCCCAGCACCCACATCAAGCAGTTCACTATCACCTGTAACTCCAGCTCCAGGGCATCCAATGCCCTCCTCCAGCCTTTGTGGATACCTGTACTCAATGCACAAACCCACACATAAGCATACACATAATTTAAAAATAACAAAATAAATTATTTTAAATTAAAACATAATCTCCAAACTCATCATTTTGATTTTTTTCTCTTGAGCCCGTTAATCTGATTTGTTTTAACCTCAAGGAAAGGAAGAAAATTAAATTTAACAAATGTCTAGAAATTCATGTTTTTAAAAAGTGCATAAAAATTAAAAACTTATTTTTGATGAAAAAAAAAATCAGTTTGCAGATACAAGAGGTCCAAGATCAAGTTTCCAGCAGACTCCGTGTCTGGTCACCACCCTTCTGTTTGACAGACACATGCAAGCACTGCACTGCACAACCTGTGAAGCGAGGGATTTTAACGTAGGAAAAAATTAAGTCTCAGAAAAGTTTAAAGCTTTGGCTTTGTGCCATAAATCCTACAGCTTCAGCCTCTGAGTGCTGGGTCTAAAAATATTTTTTTTAAGCATTAGTTCATCAACTTCTTCCTGGGAACAGCAGAATATCACTCCATAGGTTACTAAATTGAACTTTCCCATCAACCGTAGGGCAAGGTACACATCACAAAGACCACAATGAGCTTCCCAAACCGTAAAATTACCTCCCCACTACACACACACACACACACACACACACACACACACACACACACACACACACACACATCTGAGGACAGAGCCCAGGGCCTTATGTTTGCCAGGCAAGTGATCTACAACTGAGCTAAATCTGCAACCCTTGTGAAAGTTTTAACTGTGAACAGAGCATATGAGATTAGAAACTTTCAGAGTCCCAAATCAGCCCTTGTTCCATTCCACCAAATCAATCTGGAGCAACATCTAAAAGCAGCACCATCTGCCACCAGTATTGCGTGCTTGTGCATGTGTGTGTACAAGGACATGGGGTACTCTTGGTGTGCATATTGATGTTGTCTTTGATCCTTCCCCATCTTATTTATTGAGACAGTCTTTCACTGAACCTAGAGCTTATCCACTGGCTAGCTGGATTCTCCCGTCTATACATCCCCACATCGAGATCACAGATGCAGGCCTCAGGTCCACATGCTTGAATAGTAAGCACTTAGCCAACTGAGTAATCTCCACAGCCCCACACCAGTATTGTTTAAACTGATCATAGCCACATTTATTCTTCAGCAAGGACCTTTATTATTCTCATATTTCTAACTCCCAAATTATTTTCACTTGTACTTTTGCCTATATACATACTTTTTTACCTCTAATGCACCATAAAGGACAGACACTCCCCTGTACACATTTTGTAATTTTCTTCTTCAAAATGCAGCATAAAGTGCATGGTTTTATGTCTTTGGCTTTAGATCAAGAAACACAAACTACACTAAATACCATAAAAGTGGGGCTTATTTCAGCTAGAGAGAATCTATTCAGGCAGGATTATCTTAAGATGTATTCAACTGTCCTTGGAGGCTCAAATTTCAGGAGTGTGAGGTCAGAAACCCACTATCCCGTGTTCTAAGGAGCGTGTCTAGCATGCTCACCATTACCTTGCCAATTCTGTGCCACTCCTCCAGATGTTTCATCAGAGAAATCCATTCCCATTTTCTCCAAAATGGTGTCAAGGTCACTGACATCAATCTTCTCCTCTTAAGAAAGAGAATGAACTTTGAAAAATGTATTACAACTCCATAGTCTAAAAACAATGTCCATACATCATCATTACTATGTTCAAAATTTATCCAAGTAGAAATGAGATTTGATACCAGAATCAGACGGAAACTTTATTCCATTCAACTGATGTTGATGAAACATCTACCTGGCCAAAGTTCTAAAAGGAAGCCAGCTGCAAACTTCAACTCAAGCATCGCTCCAGGCATCGCATAACTACCAAGTCTAAGGCAAAGCCAGTTCTCTGTTACTGCCAACCATGCCACCTTTTTCTTTAATAGCATTACTGCTTTCCAAAAAAATTCTTTTTCTGTTCATTTCTGCCCCACTTATCAAAGAAATGAAAGTTCCATGAATACAAGGACATAATCTGATTCCATACTGCATCCCTTACACCTAGAGAGGCACCTAGAACTTCAAGACTCATTAAAGACTGACTGAATAAATTATCGAACTGAAAGTAAACAATGCAAGACTAAAACTTTAGCTACATGAGTAGGATTATCTTTTTGTACATACTATCCAGAAAATGGTCTATATGGTTAACAAATTCTCGGTTCCTAGTAAAAACCTGTAATGAGTACTATTTTCCGAAGTGCAAAAGACCAAAGTGCTGTGTATTACATCTATTACACAGCTTATTAATACAGATTAAGATTTCTTATTTTAGACATAATTTTGCACTCACCTTCTTTTTTAAGACGATCAATTTCATCCAGAAGTGTACTTAGATGTACCTTTCCATCAGCTATAAGAAAAAATCATTTTGAAAACAGAATGCCTTACCTAGCAAATCCACTAATATACTTTAAATATATAAAACTAAGGTTTGACTCTGCATCAGGCCACTGCTATGATAGAAGAAGAACCAGATCCTACCAGGAGCCTCAGTCTAGAAACAGTGGGTCAACTCTGTTTCTTGTCTCCAGCACTTCTTGCTTTCTTCTCGCTCCTTCTATTTACCAATGTTCTCACCTTTTCTTTACCTGTTTTCTTTTCCTAAGCTAAGTCACTCCCAGTGAAGACACCTGCCAGTTATACCACAGAATCATAAGACACTTTTTAATGAATCCATATCACATCTTGATCTATATATTTTTATTTTTGTACATTTTAATTAAAATACAATTACATCATTGCCCCCTTCCCTTTCCTCTCTCTGCCCATCCCAAGTTTCCCCCGCCAACTCCTTTCATGTCTATATTTTAAAGCCTGAAAGAATGAAAATTAACCTTTGAAACCTAAAGCCACATTAATTCAAACAATTTCCAAAGTACTTTTCTAAGGATGGCAAGAGCTCCGGATGGTGTCAAGACACATATTTGTCCATTGCTGGATCATCTGAACTCTTCAGATGGATAGGGCAATGCTTTGATAAATTCAAATTCAAGACTTAACCTTTCTGAATGCATCACAAAGCTTCAATACAGAGAAATAAATGTAGTTTCACAACTCCTCATACATATGTCTAACTCCCTTGGCTAATATCCACAACAGCAGAAATTCTTACTGTCAACTGGCAGATGTTCTTGCAGACGCTGCAATTCTTTGTTTGTGAGTTCCACTCCCATCTTCTCCAGGGCATTGTCTAATTTTGTGGTGTCAACCTTTCCTCCTTAAGAAAAATGAGACAAATATTTGTTACAGAATTCATAATGGTGGGCATACAGGTACACATATAATGTTTGGGAACATACATTCTATTTCTGAACATTTGCTTCCTGGTTTCAAAGTACAAAGCAAGGCTGTCCAATGAAATGCTTTTCAAAGTTGATACAAAATAAATGTCCTGCAGAGACGGCTCAGCAGTTAAGAGCACCGACTGCTCTTCCAGAGGTCCTGAGTTCAATTCCCAGCAACCCCATGGTGGCTCACAACCATCTGTGATGAGATCTAGCGCCTTCTTCTGGCCTGCAGGCATACATGCAGGCAGAACATTGTATACATAATAAATAAATAAACCTTTATCCAGGCGGTGGTGGCCCACATCTTTAATCCCGGCACTCAGGAGGCAGAGACAGATGGATCTTTGTGAGTTCAAGCCCAGCCTGGTCTACAAAGTGAGATCCAGGACAGACACCAAAACTTCACAGAGAAACCCTGTCTTGAAAAAAAAAAGTCCAAGTCATACAGAGGACCAGATATCATTAATCCTCTTCAAGATCATAATTATACCTGATAAGACTAAAACTAAGTCTTAAAATGTGAATTTTAAAATTTGTAATTGCCTACCAATAAATTACATCATGAAGAAAATGATTCAATTATTTTGATCACTGGTTATTAACTGAACTAGAAATGGTATTTGCCCCCTCTAATTCAATCAATTTTTCTGAAGTTCCAATTGGTTATTCAGCTACTAAAATAATGTGATGACTGAGATTAACATTTCTATGCAGGTCTAAAAAAACTGAAAGCCAGAGTAAATATGTGATTTAGAAATAGATTTTTAAAAGATCTTAGAAGATGTTCAATGCTACAGTTGTATAGATTCTCTGCTGCGGAAGATACTCAATATCAATGGATATAAATTATCTATCCATCAATAAAATAGTTATCACTTTATAGCTCAAAATAGTATGAATGAAAAGAAAAAAACGCACAGTCAAATTTTCAATGCATAATATATAAGAGATTGAAAGAAAATGTACTGAAGGATGAACATTGTAATATTTTACTTTGGTTTTTAAGTTTGAGTGATTTTCTTTTGTCCTTTTTATTTATTCTACATATCTCTAAGTTTGTATATTATGAATATGCATGTTTATAATCACAGATAACATTCAAGCATTAAAATATTATCACAATGGCTTAAGATTTTAATTTCATGCCTATTACTCACTTTTAAGAGTCTTGATAGTATCTATCAGCTCAAGCTGACTTATCTTCTTATCAGCTGTGAGAAAAGATTCAAAGATTCAACAAAAGCAGTACTGATGACTGAAATTCAAACGCAAAGCACTGTAACTTCTCAAAGGCAGTATAAACAGCAAATCTGCAACATGTGATTTACTACTGCCCACTGAGCCATCTCACTGGCCCTCTCTTAGCAACCTAATTCACTGTCACTCATTTTGGTTACCATGGGTATGGCAGATCTCCTGAATTAATTTTTCTTGCCAAATTGAAGGTTATTTCTAAAGTTTATCATCCTAGTACATGTTGAGTATATCGTTAACTATTATTTTGCTGTCTATTTCTTTCTACGAGTTTAACTTCTTTTAGCTGAAATAAGCCCCTTTTGTTGAAAGTAATTTTTTTCATCCAGAATATTTTGGGCATGGTTTCCCCTCCCTCATCCCCTCTCAGATCTTTCCCACCTCCCCACCCATCCAACTCCATGTCTTCTTTCTTTTTCTTTTTAGAAAACAAACAGGCCAGTAAACAAACAAACAAACCCAAATAAAGCAAACAAACATAGAAAAAACATAGAAGGAAAATGCAGGAGAAATACATACACATGCATATACGCACACAAAGATTCCACACATAAGTGAAATCAGGTGGTATTTGTCTTTCTGTGCCTGCTCATATCCTTGTAAATGCTGTCCTTCAGATCTATCATGTTATTGTAAACGACAGAATGTGTTCCTTCCCAAAGGTTGAATATAGTAGCCTACTGTGCAGATTTATCATATATTTATGTTTGTTCACTACAGACACTTAGGTGAATATAGTGTAGATACTTTCATGGTATCTGACTCTGACAAGTATGTGAAAATGTACTTAGAATTTAAGATAGTTCATAAATCACAATCAATAGTCCTTGGTCCAGTAACTTTTCGAATACAGAGGACAAGACATAAAGCCATTCACAACCAAGAAAACCTTTGGCAGCTCTTCTACACTATGACCTGCAGGATGAAGTACAGACTTTCTGAGATAGAGCTTTGCCTACTTCTGTAGCTCTAACTTGATAAAATAGACAAGCAAAAAAAAAATCTTCCTCATCTGATTCAATTGCTTACCATTACCTGAAAGCAATCAGTATTTCCTTCTACTTCCCTTTCCTTACCATCATTCCAAAAAAATATTGGGGTACTTTTCAAACTTCACTATGTAATTTTCTTCATATTTCCACTCTGCTTCCAAATAAATTATACATTATTTGCTAGCAGACGTAAGTTTATTTCTTCTTGTGTTTCTTGAGCCTAGTATAGCTCCTAGCATAGCCATGGAATAAATGAGCAAACTAAAAATAAATCACAAGAATTAGACCTACTTCTTTTACACTTACTTTGACACTGCTAATTCAACATAGATGAGTATGGATAACTAATATTTATTACAGACCTCATTACTTTTTTACTCTTGAAATAAGTAAAATAATTAGACTGGGGGGGGGGCTGGAGAGATGGCTCAAAGATTAAGAGCCCTGGCTGCTCTTCCAGAGGTCCTAAGTTCAATTCCCAGCAAACATAGGGTGGCTCACAACCATCTGTAATGAGATCTGGTACCACCTTCTGGTGAGCAGGCATACATGCATGCAGAATACTGTATACAAAATAAATAAATAAATAAATAAATAAATAAATCTTTTAAAATCTAGACTATTATACATCATGTGCTAGGAACATTTCATTTACTGCTGTGACTATATAACCTAAATATTTTAAATGTCATAAATTCTACAATACAGTTGTTCTTAGTAACCTGTCTACAAAGCTTCAATGGAGCTTGTTTTCCATTTCTCTACCTATCTCTATGTCCTTCCGTCTTCTTTTCTCTGCTTATGTTAGGCTTCCTAATGACCTCAATGGTGCTTCTGAGTTAGCTTGTAACATCCAGGATCCAAGTACTTTCTACTTAATGAGCTTATTATTTATTTAAATGTCCAAATTATAAATAAACATATACAAACACATTCCCTCCTTTACTACCAGACATGTCTGTATACTTTGAAGGTAACCAAATAATCAATAAAACAAATATTAAATATAGTTGTGTGCTATCAATATTCCTTATAACTAATTCTGAAAGTCATTTTTGAAAGGCATCACAATAATTGAAATGCTCACCATGGACAGGGAGATGGTTTACTAGGTCATCATATTCTTCACCAGAAAGCTCAACACCCATATCATCCAGGAAGTTGTGCAGATTAGTAACATCAACTTTTACTTTGACAATATAGAAAAACAAATGATAAAAATGTAATTTTATCATGATTTCAATGCATGAATACACAATGCTTTACTGTTGTAGAGAACTAAAAGGTGAGAATTGTTCAATAGAATAAAGGGCCAAAGAAGAAACAACTCTTCATAATTGATCTTTACTGGATCCTGGTAAATGACTAAGGACAGTAAAACTGAGTATTACATAATAACATAAACAATTATACATAAAATATATATAAATGTGAGTTGAAAGTAACAGTTTGAGAACAAATCTTAAATTGGTTACTATTAAAATATTCCATACATTGAGTTTTCTGTAGCTGTTTTATAAGATCACAGTAACAATATAAACCTTCATTTTTATCATTCAGTAATCTTTAAAAAAATAGATTTTTGCTAAAATGAAATGAACACATAAAATAGGAATTATTTATTTCCATAAAAGTCATCTCATAAGTAAGCCTAATATCTGGCAATGATGACAGCTTCTCTTCTCATTCTCTTCCCCAAATCCCCTAAATACAATTTAAATGGTTTTTCTGTCCCTTCCACTCTGGCACCCAGCGCCTGTGTCAGAGAAAATGGCAGCACCTGACTTTGTGACTGACTTATTTCACTCACATGATGACCTCAAATTCAATCCATTTTCCTAAAAACATGATTTTGTTTCATTTTATGGCTTAATAAGGCTTATTATGTGAAAATCCCACTGTTTACCTACTCCACCACTGATGACTGATTCCATAATTTGGTGACTATGATTAGTGCTATAATAAACATGATATACAGGCATCTTTATAGTAAGCTTTCTTTTACCTAGGAACCCAGTCATGGTATGGCCTAGATCCAGGGAAGTTTTGTTTCTAACTTCCTGGAACTTCCATACTGCTCTCTATAGTGACTGGACTAGTTTACACTCCCACCACGTCAGGCCACATTTTTGTCATATTTTTCAACCACAGTGTTACTGTGTCAAATTCAAGAAGATATGGTAATCTAATCAGATATTGACAAAAGTATAAAACACTGAGCTTTTCACTAAATTTTCAGAAAAAGTTTTTATTAAAAGCATGCAATTTATATACACAGGTAATTGGTATTGTTATTTTTAAACAAATTATCGTAGAAATATCTTAAAATTTCCCTAATTCTAATTTGGTAAATATTAATAGATAAAGCCTATATGAACAAAAGCTCTTTAGGATCTTTAATGACTGTTAAGAATATGAGAGTCAGATAGCAAGAGGCTTGGCAGTCACTACTACAAACACATCAACATACAGTAATATATTATTTAAAGCTATAGAATTGATTATGAAAGAACTAAGGCCAGATGCTTTTAAAAGTGGCTTTCTGAAGGAAAGCAATTTTGGAAAGATGCAAAAAAAAAAAGATTTCTTTTCATTTTTAGCCTTTGCTTGCCATTTAGAATTTTTTATGTTTTTTCCCTTTTTATAAATTTTATGCATACAGGTGTTTTGCTTGCATGTATGACTTGAGCCATCTCTCCAAGCCCCCGCATCTTGGTTTTCAATCACTTCAATAAGTAGTAAACATAACCAATTTAGTAAAGAATTAATTATTATAAAGAAATATTTTTTAAAAATGTTGGCAAGAAACTGGGGGAATAAAATATTTATATATTCCTGGTGGGGATATAAATTATTCTAGCCACTATAGAACTCAGTATAGCAATTTTTGGGGAAAATAATCACAAAAAACTTTCATACGGCCCAGATTTATATTTCTAGGCATATGTCCAAAAGAGGTAAAGCCAATTATAATTGGCTCCATGTTTATTGTGGCTATTAGCAATAGCCAAGTTACAAAACTAGCAAGTGCCCATTGATGGATTAATATAGAGAGAAATGTGATTGATATGCACAATGAAGTTTTATTCCACCATTAAGTTTGGTTTTTGTTTCTGTTTTTGCTTTTTGTTTATTGTTTTTTGTTTTTTGAGACAGGGTTTTTCTCTGTTTAGTTTTAGTGTCTGTCCTGGATCTCGCTCTGTAGGCCAGGCTGTCCTCAAACTCACAGAGATCAGCCTGACTCTGCCTCCTGAGTGCTGGGATTAAAGGCGTGCACCACCACTGCCCGGCTCACCATTAAGTTTTTTTTTGTTGTTGTTGTTTTGTTTTGTTTTTGTTTTTGTTTTTATTTTTATTTTTATTTATTTATTTATTTATTTTGGTTTTTCGAGACAGGGTTTCTCTGTGTAGCTTTGCGCCTTTCCTGGAACTCACTTGGTAGCCCAGGCTGGCCTCGAACTCACAGAGATCCGCCTGGCTCTGCCTCCCAAGTGCTGGGATTAAAGGCGTGCGCCACCACCGCCCGGCTACCATTAAGTTTTATTAGCAATAAAGAAGACTTTTTTTTTTTCCATTTGGAGTAAAATGGATGAAACTAGATATCATCATATTAAGCAAAATAAGCTATAGTCAGAAAAATTAGTCTCACATGTTTTCTCTTGTGTGTCGAGTATATAGAACTTAGAAAGAGGAACAGGACATAAAAGGAGGACTTGTAGGGAATAAAAGAGAATTAGGAAAAAGGAGAAAAGACAGGGTAAAAGAGATGGTGAATCTGATCCAAGTATGTTATATGCATGTATGAAATCATCATAATAAAACCATTTACTTGTTATAATTAACATGTACATTAAAAGAACCAAATCAATACAATAAAAAGAAACTTAAGATAAATGAAGATGGAAATGAGCTCAGTGCCCTGACCAGTCTCATTGGCAATCAATGTCGCTCACCTTTGAGCATCTTCATGGCCCCGATAAATGTTTCCATATCCACTTCTTCATTATCTATAAAGTAAAGTCATATATATAGCACTAATACTCAAAAAATAATTTGTTTGGCCATTTGCATAATTTTCTCTAGAATTTCTCCCTCCCTTCTAGTTCCATTTCTCTATTTCTATAACAGAAAACCTAACAGCACCTGCCTCAGAGCACTGAAAAGCATCGAAGTGCTTAAGTCCATGCCTGGCACATGGTACATCCTCAATAAATGGCAAACATTTTTATATTGTAATATAAAATTGTATATATTGTAATACTTTTGAAAATAAGGGAATCGGAGTCTATACCTATTGTTTCAATGTAAAGAAGAAAAGTAACACTATACATCTTTTCCCTAAAGTTTGGATATAATGATGGTGATGATGATGATGATGATGATAATGATAACATCACATTGAAATGTGAAATCTAATATGCTGAATTTTTAATATAGTCTTTAGATGTAATACATGACTTTGGGACTTATAGAGCCTTCACAAAAAAAAAAAAAAAGCTTATGCCTGAATATATGGAGACAGAAAAATCAGTAGTAGTCTATGTTTCTATTTTCACATTTGGAGGTCTATTAAAATAAGTTATTGGGATATGAATTTCATTTGCAAAGTTACAAGTCATGTCAATATAGACTAATATTACTCTCCAGCCTCTATACATTCCTGCTAATTATCTTTGTAGAAAGAAAATCTGAATTATACAATGTGTTTGTCAGTTTTATGTCAATTTAACACAAGCTAGTCATTTGGGAAGAGGGACTCTCAACTGAGAGAACTCTGTAAGACTGGCCTATAGGCAAGTCTGTTGAGTACTTTCTTGATTAATGATGGATGTAGGGGAGCCTAGCTGATCCCACCGTAGGTGTTGTCAACCTTGGGCAGTCTGTCGTGAGTTGTATAAGAAAGCAGGCCAACCAAGCCATGAAGAGCAAGCCAGTGAGCAGCACCCCTCCATAGTTTCTGCTTTAGTTGCTACCTCCAGGTTTCTGACTGGAGTCCCTGCCCTTTCTTCCCTCAGTCATGGAACGTAACCTAAGAGTTGTGAGCAGAAATGAACATTTCCTCGCTATGTGGCTTTTGCCTTGGTGTTTTATCATAGCAATAGAAATTCTAACTAAGACAGAAATTGTTACCTGAGAGTGGACTACTGTGGCAGGACTGACAATGCTGATATGGGGAGAATTGTGGGAGGACTTTGGAACTTTAAGTTAAAAAAGCCACCGTGTGTTCAATAAAAATCATACCTAGGAAAAAACTTAAGCAAAGATATTGAAGACCTTTATATTGAGTCCATAAGGCACTGAATAGAGAAACTATGGGAGATACTAAAAGATGGGAAGACCTCCCATACTGATAGGGTAACAGAAATAATATTGTAAAAATTACCATATAAACAATAGCAATCTACAGTTTTATTACTATTTGTTACTATTATAAAAAAGAAACCCAGTGACATTCTTCACAGAAATGGACAAAATAGCCTTAAAATTTGTATGGAAACACAAGAGACTCTAGATAGCTGAAAACAACCCTGAGCAAAAAGAACAATCCTGAAGGTATCTTAATTTCTAACTTTAAACTATACCATAAAACTATATTTTAAAAAATAGCATGGTACTGGCAAAAATCCAGATGCATGACCAATAGAATAAAAATAGGCTGAAGAAGCTATATCCATTTGATTCTTGACAATGGTGCCCAAAAACATACATTGAAAAAACTATCCCCTCCTTATCAAGTGGCAACTGGTGCATGAGAAACTGGATATCCACATATAGAATACACCATCTCTCCATCTCTCACCCTGTACAAAAATTAGTTCAAAATGGATCAAAGACCTTAAGGTAAAGCTGACAACCACTGGAGGGATGTTGAAGAGAGGGACAGATAGCCTTTTAAAAGGTGTGCTTTAGGGAGTAATTCTCACCTGGTGGTAGAATTAAGCAGTTACTCACATCTAAGTTTACGGCATCTCAATCTATCAAGACTTCTGTAATTCTGTAATGATTGTTTTTGAAAAGAGCTATCTTAGGTGACTTAATTGGTATGAGAAACTCCCCAGGGGAACCTCAGAACAAATAAACTCAATAATGTTAACTACTATGAGTGGTTTAAAGCCTCACCAGGAGCTGGCAAGTGTTCAAACAGAACCTGCTCCTCCTCTTCATTGAGTGTTAGGTTCATGTCTTTCAAAACTTTATCTACAGTACTGGCATCAATCTTTTCTCCTAAGGAAACATGACATGATAGAATTAAGGAAGATATGAAATCACATAAAAGTAGGATGTCTATGTGAGTCCTATATACTGTTTGAGATATAAGAAAACTGTGGCTGGGTCTCTGTTACACTTTATAACATGAATCATCACAAAGTAAAATAAATGTCTAGAGATGTATTTCAGCAGCAGAGTAGTTGCTTAGCATGAACAAGGTCCTGAGTTCAACCCCTAGAACTGTAAAGACAGTAAAAGGAAAAATTTTAATTCAGTATAATACCTTGTCTAATTCACTGTGACAATACAGAACAACTAAGTCTAGAAGCATCTTTCCTTAAAGTCTTAAAGTTATAGTCTTTACTTAGTAAATGAACAATTACTAAAGTTAGTTTTCATTAACATCTCTCATTTTTGTTGGTTCTATTTTGCCAAGATCTAAACTATCACAAATGGCATGTTGCTTCTAAAACATAGCATCACTGTTTTCTTCGACATAGAATAGCCAACAGAAATGAAAGGTCTAATAAATAAGCATCTAGTGACAAATTTACATGTAAAACCAACTATTCAACTAGTATTTAAGAAATAAAATGGGTATTTTAAATAAATGTGTTGTTTCTATGTTTTGCCAAAAGTGTGTGTGTGTGTGTATATATATAGTTTAAAATATATTAAAAGTGTATATATATAGTTTAAAATATATTAAAAGTGTATATATATATATATATATTGTTTAAAATATATTAAATGAATATTGTCACAGATAGTATTATTAGTCTAAAATTTCAATTTTGGAGTTGGAAAGATGGCTCGGTGGTTAAAAGCACTTGTTGCTCTTGCAGAGGACCTAAGTTTGATTCCCAGCACCCACATAGTGGTTGATAACCATCCACAACCTTAGTTTCCAGGGGATTTGACATCTTCTTTAGACTTTCAAGGGTACCAAGCACATATGAGGTATTCTTACATACATGCAGGAAAAAAATCATACATAAAATGAATAAATCCAATAAAATCTTTCAATTAAATTTTACTCATTCTTACCCATAGCATAATATCCAACACTGGCTAGATATTAGGCAGTTATTTAATTAGTTAGCTAGTTAACTAATTAACTCTTCATTTACCTGTAGATTCCTTCCCATATCTTATCCCACCATTTCCGTCTCTTTATTAGCAAGTATAAAATAAGAAACTAGATTGAAAATGTAAGTAATAGTTCTACCAACCTTAATAAAATCATGAATGTTAAACATGGCGATACTGAAATGTATAAAGTAGCCCAAAATATGACTTCATTCAATTCCAAATAAACATAAGCATGGGGAGCCTCCCAAAATCATTACCAAAGTTTTGCTTTTGTTTTTGTTTTCCTGGGCTAGAGCAATGGCTCAGCAATTAAAAGCATGTGCTGTTCTTACAAGGGGCTTGAGTTCAGTTCCCAGCATCTACATGATGAAGCTCACAACCACCAAACTCCAGCTCCAGGGAGATCCAACACCTCTGTGAGCATATAATTTTTTTAAAAAAAATGTTTCTTAGAGATAATGAATCACACATTCTTCAAATGTGTAAACATACATCAAAAATCAATACACAAGTTTCTCAGTATCTTTCATAACTCATCAAGAAGACATTAGGAGAAATATATAGAGAAAACATTACTTAGCAAGTGTAAGAAAACAGGAGCATTACATATTTTTCTTTATTATCTCACAAAATACTGTCAAGTAGTCCATTTTAGTAAGCTACTACTCTGAATAGCTTACACTAAAAAAATTTGGCCTGTGACTTCTAGTCCATTAGGAACTCTAAAAGGTACCAGTATATACAAGCTTTTTTGAGAAGCCACCGAAGGGAGAGTGTAGAGAAGATGTGTTGTTGTCTGAGAAAAGTCTCAGACCGTCCTGCAGCCCCAGAATCATGTACAAGAAAACAAAACTCTTTTTCTGATAAGGTGAAGGAAACAGATGTTGGTGAAGGAAGGAGGAAAAAGCTTCCAAGCAGCTGGCAAGTCAAGCCAAGTGGCAAAGTTGCCCATTTACCCAGTGATCTGCTGGGGGCTGATAGGGGTAAACATTATTTCCCTATCCCCCAATTCCCACAGAAAAAATTCAGGGAGGAGGAAAGAAAAAGAGAGCATTTCTATTTTGATTTCTCACTTCCCAAGCTCCAACTGAAGACTGCCTTCAGTCTAATTGTTGTCCAATCCATTTCTCACTCAGGCACCAGAATGAGTGAGTGTTCTAATGTACAAACTTTATTAACTCAATCCCCTTTAAAACTGATTCCTTGTATTTTTAATTCTAACACAGAAGATTGCTCACAATTAAAAACTGCATGCAATATCAATAATGTTAACATGGAGGGAGTAAAATTTCACAGGGTCCCACCCCTACACAAAGAACTACAGGGAACTGCTGACTGTTGGAAGAATTAGCCTCTTCCAGGAATGAGTGCCCTAATTGATTGTCCAATGCAGAGTGGTCAGCCTTGAAACCATACACACTCAAACAACAAAAAAGGACTCAGCATGTTGGATTTATATATATTTGTGTGTGTGTGTGTGTGTGTGTGTGTACACTAAATAGTTGAAGTATAGTACTAAGAAATTCCCTCAAAGAAGGCATTTCTACAAAAAAAGTTTTCACCATAATGATTTTTGGTTTGTCAAATTTGTGTCAATCCAAAGTCATAAGCAATAACCAAATATGTAAACGTTAAGCCCCTGAGAAGCAGTGTGAAAGGGACATGATTGCAGCCTAAAGTAAAAATTATTCATCCCACTATTACTGTAGGCATGAGAAACAGGAGCTCATCGGAAAACTCAGAAGGCTGAAACAACTCAAATATTGTGAACACTGAAAAAATTAAATAAAATCCTTATCACACTGTATGGTACTGTCAAAAATTTTACCAGACTGAGTTTACTCACTCAGAAAAAAAAAATACAGAACAAAAGAGGCACATACAAAAAACTAACCAAAGAAATAAGTTAAAATATCAAAAGAAAAATCCAAAGAAAATTCTTTTAATAACAATAAAACTTTTCTCTTGTTTCTTAGTGAAGAACTATAATTTAACATTAAGAATTCATATTTATCATATGCTAATATGTCTCATAAGTATACTTTGGTTACAACCAAGCAATTTAATTCTAGGTCTGGCTCATTCTTTTTTTTTTTTTCAAGACAGGGTTTCTCTGTGTAGCTTTGCGCCTTTCCTGGAACTCACTTGGTATTCCAGGCTGGCCTCAAACTCACAGAGATCCACCTAGCTCTGCCTCCCAAGTGCTGGGATTAAAGGCGTGCGCCACCACTGCCCCGCCTGGTTCATTCATTTTAACTAATGTTACTTTTACCTTCATGAGGCCCTTAGTGGAAAACTGCAGTCATCAAGATTCTGGTGTCCAGACTAGAAAGAAGAGCTAACTAACAGCCTCCTGTTATGCTGCTCTTTTTTAGTTGTGCTACAGATTAAACATGTATGGCACAAAGGCATTAAAAATTGAGCCTTTCATGGTGTTAACTGGGCTTATAATCATCTGAAAAGGCCCTCTGAGATTTTTGCCAGAGACCTACAACATGTTATTAACTGTCTCCACTCAATGGGGAAAAAACAAACCCAACTTACTTTCGGGAGCAGATGAAAGCTGTGACTTGATCAAATGGTTCAGAAACTCGACCAAATCCAATGTCCCATTCTCTAAAAGGAAAAATGTCAGAGAACATGAGGAAAGTCAATGATAAGAGAAAGCAAACAGGCAACTGTAGTAACTGCTCCCCTGGAAAATACTCTCTAGGCTTGGCTTTGAAATCTGGAGATATAATCAGTCAGAAAGACAGACTCATGGTATCATTCAGACATATACTAACCCTGCATATCCTGCTTTGCAAGGCATTGCTGAAAATAATTAGACCATGGATAATAGCAACTGGAATCTCATTAAGTGGTAGGTAGAAGAAGCCTAGGCTAATCCATGATGCAAACACACCTCTGCAGATCTGGAAAGTTCAAGAAGACTCATTTCACTGAGTAAAGGTACTTAGAACATTAAGTACTTACCCCTGGGTGTCACGTTCTTCAGGGCTGCCTCAATCACATCTTGGGGTAAAACAACCCCCGCATTTTTCAAAATGGAAAGTAGATCATCAGAATTCACCTCATTTCTCCTAATGGAGGCCAGAGTTTTCAAGGGACCTTGCATTTCTAGGTGCAAAAAAAATAAACAATGTATAAATTTCAAAAACACTGAAATATCCTGAATAATAACCATCATGTCTATTATTTATTGCAGCCTGACCTTGCTAAACTATGAGAAGTGTTTTGCATGTAACATCTCCTAATTTAAACCACCCCTCAAGTGGGGAAGTCACTCTCAAATTTCCCTTGACTTATGAAGTAAGAAAGGAAAACAGCTTTGGAAAGACTGTTCTGTCCCTAAATTCAGTTATTAATTGTGAAGTCAAGTTTAAAGGTCAAAGTATTTAATTTATAGTTATCTATGATAACTAAGTCACTGTAGATATTTAAATCTGAGAGTTAATAATATATACACACACATACCATATATACTTATACACATATATATACTTATATATGTGTATAAGTATATATGGTATGTTGGTATGTAAGTCATGAAAGAAGGAAGGAGACCATGAGAGGGGCAAAAGAAATCTTATGGAATGGGAAGAAGAAAGGAGTAATAGAATACATGTATCATAAACACAGAAAGGGAGATGTTGGAGGAAGGGAGGAGTCAGCAAAGAGGGGATACAAGAAATTAGAGAGGAGAATAGATGAGGAGCAATAAGAACTAAGTGGCTATGAAAATTCCATTAATGAAGCTTATTGCTTTGTATGCTAATTCCCTTGAACATCTAATAAAAATTTTAAATTAAGTTTGAAAAAATAATATTACGTAAAGAGCAATCTCAGAATATTGACTTACACTCTTCAAGATTTCCTAAAGTAACTCACTTGCCAGAAACTGGAAAACTGCTGGCCAGTGAGCTGGCACAGTGGGTAAAGGCACTTGCTGCCAAGTCCGACAACCTGAATTCTCTCTCCCAGACCCTCATGGTGGAAGGGGAGAACTGACTCCTGTACATTGTCCTCGACCTTCAAACATACATTCTGCCCATACAGACATGCATGTAAATCAGTAAATGAAATGTAATTTAAAACCGAAAACCTAGTCATAGTTTGACTACCCTCAAGTATTTATTTTCCTTAAAGTGAATTGCTCACATGCATCAATACACAAAAATACCACATAAGATGGCATTAATATGTCGATAAAATGTAATATTGACTTTTGAAATTATATGTATAAATTATTTCCAAATACAAAAACTCTTAAGCTCTGTAACCATCATTTCATAAACACTAACTCCGTAAGAAGTTTATGAACAATACATCTATAAAATCTATCTCATCAGCCCCATTCTGAAGGATCAAGGGTAAAATACATAGACTTTTGAATACATCCCAAATCTTGGATCTGAAGATGAATTTACTTTTGTAGCTATCCAAAGTGAACCTTGAATGAAGTTCTGCTTCAAGTTCAGAAAGACAAAGACTAAACTTTAAACTACCTCAACACTTCTCAAGATATGGACTACTCCAAACAGACCCAGAGAGTCCAGAACAGTTGTAGATTTATAACCTAGTATCAATTAAACTTTGACAATTCAAAAGTTACAAACACATCTCTTTAAAATGGAGACAGTAATTAACTAAGTATATCAAAGCCAGATTATATCCAATGTTCCACTGGGGGTAGTGGATTAATGGGAAAACTCTCATGAGAGAATTCTCTTAAGTTTTAGTACTTTTCCTTATTCCTATATGTTTCAGCAGCGAAACTCATAATAAAATCTCCTTTGAATAAAGAGCTAATAGGATGAAAAGGAGGAGGGAACAATAGGTTCACTCCCCCAGGATTTCAGTAAAATAGCCAACTGGTCATCCATCTTGTATTACAAACTTGGACAGAAAGATGAATCATCCAGATAGATTTGGGGTATTTACTGTTTATTTAGTGACACAGAAAACATAAATCAAGAAAAGCTCATGACTGGATCCCTGTTGACTCTATAGCCAAAGCATATTTGCTGTATAAATGTGTGTTGCTTAATAAAACTAGAAACTTCACAAATGCAAGTAATGGAAATGAATCTACTCCCTCCCAAGCTGTCTTTTAAGAATTCCCACTTACTTGAACTTTTAGTAAAATATGGTGTTTCTTTCAACTTTGTCAGCCAATCTTTTAAATCCGCATTCCCCTCCTCTGAAAATGAAAGAATGGGCGGCTTTTGGTTAAAAGTTATGTATGTTAGCCGGGCAGTGGTGGCGCACGCCTTTAATCCCAGCACTCGGGAGGCAGAGGCAGGCGGATCTCTGTGAGTTCGAGGCCAGCCTGGGCTACCAAGTGAGTTCCAGGAAAGGCGCAAAGCTACACAAGAGAAACCCTGTCTCGAAAAACCAAAAAAAAAAAAAAAAAAAAAAAAAAAAAAAGTTATGTATGTTTACTTAACTTCCAAAACTAAAGCTATTCTTGTGGCTTTCTAACTCTGGGTCTGGGATACACAAACTCAGAATGACTGAAAAGCAATCTGGTTAGAGTAGCTCTTAAAGTCTTTCTTTGGGAGAGCCAATGAGCATGATACATGAGTTTTACCTTAAACCAACTACAGTGGTTGCTTTGGAGTGCTTCTCCCAGATTTTATAGTCTCTGGTTTTTGGCATTACAAGTCCCACATAATGATTACACTTTCATGGTGATAATTCACTCACCAGAAAGTAAGTACTGGACATGAAACTCAACCATGGTATCTAAAGAAGACTCTACCTAAAATGCGTATACATATCAGACAAGAATGTGTACAGTCCTTTGTTTTAATCAGTCATTTATTTGGAACCTAAGGAGAAACCAGCACCACCAGGCCTCCATGTAAGGTAAGCAAATGATGGCAGGAATTGAAAATCACCAACCTAACTCTTTGAGGATTCTGGGGAAATCAAATTGGATTTATTTCATGGAATTGATATAGCTTCACAGTCTCTGACCAGTAGTAACCTGTTATTTAAGTCTCAAAAAGTAAAGAGATGGGAGGAGAAGGGAAGATTATATTTCCCTAGAATGCTCAGTATAAGGAAAAAGAAAAAAAGTTCCATCCAGTCTGCAAGGGAAAATCAACTGTTGCTGAACTTATTACAATTAATTCTGAATCACCCAGCTCCATGGATTTATGAGTGAAACTAAATACAGCTTTATGTGGACTTTCAATAAATGACTCTGGCCAGGCAGTGGTAGTTCATGCCTTTAATTCCAGGACTTGAATGGCAGGTGGATCTGTGAGTTCAAGGGCAGCCTGGTCTACAGAGTAAGTTCCAAGACAGCCAAGGTACACAGAGAAACCCTGTCTTGAAAAACAATAGATAGATAGATAGATAGATAGATAGATAGATAGATAGATAGATAGATAGATAGACAGATCAATCGATCGATAGATAGATAGATGATAGATTACTCTGAAAATGAAATACATACTATCAACAGAAATGTCTGATTCCACCTTCTGTAATTCTTCATCTGGAACATGAAGTCCCAGGCCTTTGGAAATAAGTTTCATATCATCGATACTAATTTTTCCACTGGCGACTTTGTTCAGAGCCTTTGCAAGTTCATTAGCCTCTATCAAAAGGAAATATTTTCAATTTAGATACAATTAAATTCTAAATAACAAACTTTAAACTCTAATTCAAAAGTTAGTATGGACAGTTGCATTCTTTCATTTAGTGGCACGATAGCCCAGTTCGATTTGCATTAAGTAGTTACTTGCTCTAAATATGTATTTAATCTTCACTTAATATACATCAAATAGAACCAAATGTAAGACAAATTCATAGAAGAAATTAAACTTCAGCTAATAATTGAAAACTAATGTTAATGGAAAGGGGAATTTACTCTCATGTACCTGTCTCCATTCTATTTAAAAACAAACACTTTAATAGGGGCTATTATAATAATAATTGGTATAAATAATATATTAATAAATTCAAAGGAAAAAAGTACCAAATAAAGAAAATAAATGTAAAAAAAAATCCCTGAGGAATATATAGTGACCTATATAGTTAGTTGTATATGTATGTACTGTACTTTAAGTAGCTTGTCTAAGAACAGTCAAGAAAATATGAACTATCTTCAACAAAGGTGCTAAAGATGTGCTAAGAAAAGTCTCCTCAGTGAGTGGTTCTGGGAAAATCACATTGCCTCCAAAAAAAAAATTAATGCTTAAAAATGAGGCTAGAGCCGGGCGGTGGTGGCACATGCCTTTAATCCCAGCATTTAGGAGGCAGAGGCAGGCAGATCTCTGTGAGTCTGAGGCCAGCATGGACTACAGAGTGAGTTTCAGGAAAGAAGCAAAGTTAACACAGAGAAACCCTGTCTCAAAAAACCAAAAAAAAAAAAAAAAAAAAGAATAAAGCTAGAAGTCTATCTCTGAGAATATACAAACATCAATTCAGAATGAATTAATTTAAGGCCTGAAACCAAATAATAAATAATAAATAAAACTACAATAAACAGGAAACTAAGAATTAATAGTAAAGTTGTGGGTAGATGGTTAATAAGTAACATGCTTGCCAAAAAAGCATGTGGACCTGAGCACCCATATAAAAAGCAGACACATGTATATGCAGGTAGGAATGGGAGGGGCCAGGAGGATCCTTAGAGCTTATTGGGCAGCCAGTCTAGCTAGATCAATGAACTCTAGGTTCAGTGAAGGAGACCCAGTCTCAAAAAATAAGGTAAAGAGAGGTTGAGGGAAATACCCAATGTTGATCTCTGGTTCTGCACATGCACATTCACATGTGTGTATACTGAGAGAGAGAGAGAGAGAGAGAGAGAGAGAGAGAGAGAGAGAGAGAGAGAGAGAGAGAGAGAGAGAGAGAGAGAGAGAGAAAATTAATAAATAGGACTGGGGTATAGATTTGGTTCCCCATACTACTAAGGAAAAGAAAGGAAAGAAGGAAAGGGAGGGAAGGAGGGAGGAAAGAAGGAAGAAGGGAGGGAGGGAACGAAGAAAGAGGTTAATAAACAATGTTAAAAACCTGACTTACATACACATAAGAAGCTCACCTTCATCTAAGCCCTTACACTACTGTGTTTCATTTATTCAATAAGATAAAATATTAGCTATATTTTGTGTGTAAATAGACAATCCCTTTCAACAATGATGGCTCTTTTTCTAAATTCTAAATGTACACAAAGCTTCTCAATTATCCTCACCTCTAAAATCCTGTAGACGCTTATTGCTCTTCAATGCTAAAAGAGCAGTCCTTTGGGAAACGTCTCCATTTTCTATAAATAGAAAGGCAGCACAAAGATTAAATTAACAGTTAAGAAACATGATGGATATCCATAGTGAGCTACATCAGTTTGCTTATTGCCCCCTTCGAGCATGTTATATAGTTTTCTGTACTGTGGACTTTTGTCCAGAATGCTACCCACCATGCATCTATTCAAACCCCACTCATGTGAAAACCAGTTCATCGTTTACTTTCCTTAAAACACTTCCCTTCAGCCTGCATTCCTCCTAACTACTACTCTATCCCTTCCCTTTCTATCACAGGCTAATTTCTGGAAAGAAATGGTTTTATTCATATCTTCCAACTACCAGTGGCTAGCTTCCATCAACCACCACTAAACCTGTTCTTATCAAGTCTACCAGTTGACTACTTACCACCAAGCTAGTGAGTACTTCCTAATTCTTGTCTAATTTAATATTTCCCGCCTTCAAACTGACTTCACTTTCCTTTGTTAATACGGCTACCTCTTGATTTCTTCCCCATCATTCTGGTTAATTCTTAAGGCCCTTATAACTACCCTTTCTTTATCACCGCTACTTAACCGAGGGCATGCCCTGGTGCTCTGTCCCTGGCTTATTCTCACTTTACCCAGCATCTACACTTAGCTGTCTTCTAATTATGCACTATATGTGGATTGCTGTGGGATGGTCTGTATGTCAAATTGTTCTGATTGGTCAATAAATAAAACACTGATTGGCCAGTGGCCAGGCAGGAAGTAGGTGGTCAGGCAGGAAGTAGGTGGGACAAGGAGAGAGGAGAATTCTGGGAAGCAGAAGGCTGAGGCAGAGACACTGCCAGCTGCGGCCATGACCAGCAGCATGTGAAGACGCCGGTAAGCCACCAGCCACGTGGCAAGGTATAGATTTATGGAAATGGATTAATTTAAGCTATAAGAACAGTTAGCAAGAAGCCTGCCACGGCCATACAGTTTGTAGGCAATATAAGTCTCTGTGTTTACTTGGTTGGGTCTGAGCGGCTGTGGGACTGGCGGGTGACAAAGATTTGTCCTGACTGTGGGCAAGGCAGGAAAACTCTAGCTACAGTGGATGACTTCAAAGTTTCTATTTCCAGCCTGGACTACTGTCTATTGCACATTTTCAGCTTTCTGTTTACAAAAGTATCCTAATATAAATGTTTCATCTTTGGGTTAAAACCTGAAGGTTTTCCTGTATCTCACATATGAAAAGACATCAGATATTCTGGACTACTTGGTGTCCCTTAATACTGCTTAATGTTTACATTTTGTACACAATGAACTTTCTTACCTAACTCTTTGGATGTTCCTTCCCTGTGTCTCCGAATTTTGCCAAATTCCAACTCATATTTCAGATTCAACTCCAAAGTCATCTCTTCTAAAACATCTCTGTTGACTACCCTATCACCCCGTGTGGATTTGGTTCCCATTGTATGTCTTCTTATACAGCAAGCTTCATGTTGTATAGCTGAAAATGACCTTGAACTTCTCATCCTCTTGCCTCCCCCCACTGAGTGCTGGGATTACAGGGCCATTCCACCACATGAGGTTTCTACAGGACTAGATCAAACTCAGGGCTTCAGGCAAGGCATGCACTCTGCCAGCTGAGCTACATTTCTAGCCACCACCCTTTTGTCTTCCATGTCTTATCTCACCAAATGTTTTCAAAATGCAAATATTTTTATTTATTTTATATGCTGCGTAGTACATAACCCCTGACATATTAAAGGCACTGAATGTCAGGTTGATCACATTGCACAACATGAGCTGGTTCTATTCACATAGATGACACTAGATCCCTGATGTGATGCCGTGTAGTGCCCCAGTCAATATAACTAACGGAGCAATGCCCAAGCTCATTTAATGATGAATAAAAGAAAAATGTCCTAGGAATTGGCTTTATTTTGCCAAGTTTTTTATTTTCACTTTATTATGTTTTAAATTTTTTAATTTTATTTACTACTGGTATATATTCAACATACAAACTGACACATAGTTTCATACCATGTATTTATAATCTTATTTTTTTACATTTACTTTGCTACCATCACCCTCTGGTTCTCCCCATACCCCACCAGCCCCCTTCCTTATCCTATATAGTTCCTTTCTAACTTTAGGAATCAATTTTTTTAAAGTACACACAATAGCTTCCAAATTTGAAAATCCTCTGTCCTATTGTCTGAAAGCTTTGGAAGTTCTCACCCAACCTCATGTCATAAATATCTCAACCAGAGCAGAAAGACCCCTCTTTTTCTTCCTAACAGTTTCAAATAACCCCAGCCCTCCCAGAGAATCACTTTACCTTCCTTAATGTTCACCAGGTGTTCAAAACAAATCTGCCTTAACCAGTGGCATCAATAAATGAGACTTTAAAGGGTGGTGTTAAAAATGTTCATTAAACTTATTTAAGATGTTCTATTAGCCAGAGTGGCACTGGGCATCCACAACCTCAGGAGTCAAGAGTTTGAGATAGCCTGGGATACACAATTCTAGGGCAGCCTGGACTACATAGACACTGTCTCAAAAGCTCAAACACACAAAGGTATTTATTAAACTTAATGTTGATCTCAGAAGAACAATTTTGTTAAGGCAAACAGACTGACAGTGGTTATACGTACCATCAGCATTAAGCGTTTTCTCTAACATCTGCTGTTCCTTGGGTCTTAAAGGAATATTGAGGTCACTAAAAGCATCTTTTAAGTTGGCAACTTGAATTTTGTCGGAGCTCATCAACGTGGTAGTATTAAGGGCTGTTTGTATATCTGAAAGCAAATGGACAGTCAAAGGCACTTCATATTTTTTCTTTGTAAATGCTTTTGTGTTCTATGTGATGAATAATAATATGCCAATAATTTATGCAGCTTGCCAAAAATATAACACAACATTGTCTCCATGGTTCCAAACCTAATCAAATTAGACATCAACTCCATTATCCTGAGTATTTCCTTGAGGTGACCAGTTGTTTTGATCTCAGTATGAAAAACTAACAGGAACTGAAGGGCTGGAGTCTGAAGAAGGAAGACCACTTAACTTAAGAGTTAGAGACCAGCCTGGAAATAGATTAAGACTCAGTTTCAAAATGAACAAATGAATAATGAGAATTGGGCATGGCATTAAAAATAAAAGAATCCCAGTGTTTAAAAATATAATTCAAAATGGCCGGGCGGTGGTGGCACACGCCTTTAATCCCAGCACTCAGGAAGCAGAGCCAGGCAGATCTCTGTGAGTTCAAGACCAAGCTGGTCTACAGAGTGAGATCCAGAACAGGCACCAAAGCTACACAGAGAAACCCTGTCTTGAAACCCCCCCCCCAAAAAAAAGACACTCAAGAAAATAGAGACTAGCAAAGGACTTGGAGAAAATAATTGCTAAGCATGTATCTGATAAAGCACTTACATCCATAATATATAAAGAAATAATAAAGATAACCCAACTTAAAAATGAGGAAAAAATATGAACCCAAAGAAATATAAAGAGAAAAGCAAAGAAATGAAAAGATTTCAACATCATTAGTCACCAGGAATATACAAAGAAAATCACAGTGACACACTACTCAGACTTGTGAGAACAGTTACATTACTACTAATGTAATTACTAATCACAATTAACAAGGATGTGGAGACACTGGCATGCTCAAATACTTCCACTACTGATGCCAATGGATAAAAAAGTTTGTAACCACTTTATAAAACAGTTTCTCAAAAACTTAAACATACATCAAAATATGGCCCAGTCATCAACCTCTTGGTAATTAACCAGAAGTAAAAGCATGCTTATATGACAACCTTAACATGTATGTTTGCAGCAGCTTTTAGGTGAAAGCCCCAAACTAAAGACATCATATACCACCAAGTCAACAGATAAACTGTACTATACCTATAAAATGGAATAGTACTTGGTAATAAAAGAATGAGTTACTAAAGCATGTCAGGCATTGATAAACCTCAACACTACTGTGCCATGTAAAGGAAGCTACCAAAAAGGATTTAAATTCAAACATAAATCTTTAGTGACAGAAAGACCTGTGACTGCCTAGGGGTAATAAGTAGAAAGAAGGTAGAGAAGGCAGGTGACATTATCAAGAGATGTGGAGAAAATCTGGGGGTAGAAAGTGTTTATTACCACGCACAGGCCAACACTTCACCAAATCGGGCAGTTTAAATATAAAAACATAATTTTATGTACAAGTTATTTTTCATAATGCTACTTCAAAAATAGTATCTTAAGACAATGAAAGCCTTAAAAAGTATTTGAAGTCAGACGGCATTTACCCACCTTCCAATACAGAATCTGGTTTATGTGTACTTAAGTTCTCCAAAATCTGTTTGACACTTACTTCATCATTTTCTAAAAAATAGAAGGTCATAATTATAAAATGGCAAAGTGCTAGTGCTACTAATCACTAAACGACAGGAGGTGGGACAGGCAGGTGCCAATAATCCATCATTAAACAACTATGACAGAAGATGGAAATAGCCAAATATTCTAACTTCTGAAATGTGACAGGATTAAAACCAGAGCTATCTGAGATAGCTCTACCAAGAATCTCTTCCTTCCAAAAAGTTTTAACTATTTTTATTTACTACTTGGCTTAAAAATAAAATATAAATTTTACATATGAATATAAATATGTATATATGTAAAATAGACTTGATCTGGGAAACACAGAGTATGACTGATAAATATCCCCAGGAGAAAATAGCATGAATTTTAATGCATTTTCAATATGTCTACCTTCTGTTATAATCTTCTAGCCCATCTATCTATGTATGCCTTATTTTTTGTTATATCTCAAAGGCCAGTTTGTCTCTCAATTGGAAGAATAACTTTAATCAGAAAAACAGAGAGAGGCCTGGGATATGGCTCAGCAAGCCAAGTGCTTGCCATGCAAGAATGAGGACCCTAGCCACCAAGTAAACACCAATTGGTGTGGTGGCTCACCTGTAATACTAGTTTGTGAGAAGTGGAACAAGGGATCCCTGAGCAAATATATAGCTAGACAACCTGAATTTGCAAGTTCTGGATTCAAGTGAGAGATCCTGCCTCAATATCCAAGGTGAAGAGTGACTGAAGACACATACATGCAAACACATGTGCATACAGGCACACAGGTGCACAAACAGAGGCACACACATGTGCACAGACACAGACACACAGAGAGAGGGGGGAGAGGGAAAGGGGAGGGGGAGGGAGAGAGAGAGAGAGAGAGAGAGAGAGAGAGAGAGAGAGAGAGAGAGAGAGAGAGAGAGAGAATGTGGGCAAGGATATGTTGAAAAGGTAATCCATACATGAAGGGTAGGGAAATAAATTAATATAGCCATTATACAAGAAACTATGGAGATTCATCCAAAAATTAAAATAGTACAAAAACAGTACTACTATATGATCCAGAACTCTAATTCTGGGTGTACACTAAGGAAAATTGAATCTGGATATCAAAGAAATAGCTGCATGCTTGTGTTCATTGCATCATTATTCAAACAGCCAAAATATTAAACAAGTGTTAAGTGTGTGTTAATAAATGAATAAAGTAGGTAGGATGATCACACAGACACACACAATGGAATACTATTTGGCTTTCAAAAGGAAAGTTTGTCATTTGAAACAATAGAGATGAATCTGAAGGACAGTGCATAAAGTAAAGAAAACTATGTAGAAGATAGAGCATGGGAACTCTGACAAAGAAAAACAGTCAGAAACAGAGTAGAATGTAGGGGAAGAGGCTGGGGGTGGAAGAGTGAGAACTAGAGATGAGTAGTTGGTGACAGGGAAGAAAGTTTCCATTATACATGGGCTGGAGTTCAGGAGGTCCACTGTACCGTAAATGACTGTAATTAATAACGATACATTCTACTTGAAAATTGCTGAAATAGATTTTAAATGTCATCAAAAAAATTATAAGGATGTGAGACAAGGAATGGGTTATCTTAATGTAATTACTTTACACAACATACATGTACCAAATATCATTTTCCAATTAAGAAATAAACATATTCACTAATGAAATATATTTATATATGCAACAGGATTCCAAGAATGTAGTAAGACTAAGAATTCATTAGGCTTCATACAGATTGGTACTTCAAGGAGTATGGGAGAGGGGAATCAATGAAACTAAATATGTCTGAAAATGCCAAAGGGAAATTATTATGTTTAGCTAATTAAAAAATATATATAACAATAGGGGGTTAGGAGGATATCCAACATTTAAAAAATTGCTGAAGGGTCTAGAGAGAAGATTTGGTGGTTAAGCACTTGCCATGTAAGGGTGAGGAACCAGTTGAGAACCCAGAACTTTCATAATGCACATATATGTTGTAGGATATTTGTACACGGTGTGAAGGTGTATTGCTGTGATTGGTGTAATAAAGAGCTGAATGGCAGATAGCTAGACAGGAAGAGGTTAGGTGGGAATTCCAAAGATAGAGAGGACTCTGGGAAGAAGAAAGGCAGAGAAGCCAGGAGACACAGAGAGGAAACAGGAGGTGCTAGATGGAAGAGAGGTAATGCCATGTGATAGTATGTAGATTAATATACATGGATTAATTTAAGTTTTAAAAGCTGGTGGAACAAACCTAAGCTCATTATTTGGGAGCTGGCTGGCAGGACAGAAAAAGACTTGTTACATTTGGTGCTCCAACACGGGGCATGATCACACAGATGGAGAAGTCAGCCAGCACCACAGGAGAGCACTCCTAACAGTCAGCTGCTGTTCTTGGGGACTCAGGAATGCTCAACAACTTCCCAAAGCGGGGTCCATAAATGCAGCTCCTGCCCATACCCAACAGCATGAGGCTAGGTTCTCAGGGAAGGTTGAAAAAAATCTCTAAGCAGATACAGTATGCTTAAAAATGTACTTAGATGGCACATTTAAAACCTTTAAAAGTTTGTGTGTTTTCAGAAAAAAAAAAAAAGATACCAATGAAGACAAGCAGCCTAGGTGATCCAGACTCAAAATGCCTCTGTTGCAGTTTCCTCAAAATTCTGCATCCAGAACAACTTCAAAGCTGCTAGCTGAGATGGTCCAGCCTCACAGACTACTCCAGCCAAGACTTCAGATAAGCTCTACACCTTCCCATCACACAGAAACTACACAAAAAGTAATACAGCTAGCTCTCCCAGGACTTTATCATTATCTTCATTTTCTCAGGGTCCCCTAAAGATGTTGTCACCCCCAGACAGTGGGAAGTAATTTAAAAAATATGACACCCACATTCCCAAGAGGTGGGGTGGGTGGTTTTTGGTTGTTCGGTGGCTATGGATGCTTGTCATCATTTAGGGGGGTTGGTTGCAAATTGTTACTGGTCATAGTAAGAGAGGAAACTAAACAAGGGAGGTTAGATTCAAGGATCTCTTTCTGAAAAGAAAAAAAGGGGGTATAGGAATGATAGAGTAAAAGAGTAGATTATTGAATCTACTTTTAACTAAAAAGCAACTATTAATCTCAAATATTTCACATTGGTATGGATTTTTGTATACAAATTTAAGGTTATTTTCATTAGAAAATACTCTACATATGTTTCTACTCTTGTTTATATTTCTGTGAGTTAAAAAAGATTTTTCTACATTGATACAAATTTAAGGTTATTTTTTGTTACACTGTACATATTTCTATTCTTGTTTAAGGTACTGTACATATGCAGCTCATTTTAAAATGTAATGTAAAGTTCTAGTCCTTGAAAGCAATTTAGGATAATAAAGAAAGACAGGTTGGTAGTCATATATAACAATCACACTTATAGTAATGTTAGGTATGTTTTTAAGGTCAAACAGAGATATATTTTAAATAGATAGATGGCCATCAAATACTTCAAAGACCTACAGAATATGACATTTAAAATGTTTTAACAGCATAAGGCTTTTCATGACAGCAAGACATGTCTGGCAGCACCAATCTACTTCAAAGAAGGCTATGGGCATCAAAGAACCCCTATATAGAGTTTGCTTTCATTTGTGGCAAAGTTAGCCACTGGGAAAAGAAACTGCCCTTGCCTCAATTGCTGACATGGTCCAAATTGAACAAGCAGGACACAAAACAAGGCAATTGTCAAACTTTGCAAAGACAAGATAGGACAGTCCTTCAAAATTCCTGCTTCAAAAAAATGTCTGCCAGATATTCTAGGCCTGTAGACCAAAGATGGATGCCACAGCATTACAGAGAAACCTTGGGTGACTGTCCAGGCAACCAGATGTCTCTGTTGTTTCTGTAGTTTTGGAAGTTGTGTGCTCTCTATTTAATGTTTACTCAGGTAATATTATATCCTTATCGGGTCTTAGATGGAGCTGAAGACTAGTTATAGTTTTACATAAAAATGTAAAATAAACTTACATAGAAAAAAGTTTATAAGGTTGAGAAACATAAAAGCTTAAGCTGTTTAAGAAAATGTTTTGAGGTCTAAAAAGATAGTTTTAGAATGGTAATACAAGTTATGATAGAAAATGGTTTAGGTATAAAACTTTAAATTCATCAAGATAAGATAGACAATTGAGTATTTTCTCTGATTATTCCAAATACAAATGGATTGGACATTGTAGATGTAATTCTTACCTGATAATTGCTCTTATTGTATATAGTTTTACCATGTTAGAATTAAAACCTTTCCTATTCATTGAAACAAAAAGAGGGAAATGTGGTGGGATATTTGTACTATGATTGGTGTAATAAAGAGCTGAATGGCCAACAGCTAGGCAGGAAGAGGTTAGGAGGGACTTCCGGAGACAGAAAAGACTCTGGGAACAAAAAAGGCAGAGAAGCCAGGAGACACAGAGAGGAAACAGGAGGCTCTAGATGGAAGAGAGGTAATGCTACGTAATAGAATGTAGACTAATATAAAGGGGTTAAATTAAGTTATAAGAGCTGGTGGGACAAACCTAAGCTAAGGATGGGCTTTCATAATTAATAAATCTCTGTGTCATTATTTGGGAGCTGGCTATCAGGACAGAAAAAGACTCATTACACATGTATACATCATCATCATCCATCATTGGGGTAGATTATACAGCATGTGATCTATATCTCAATATTTAAAAGACACCAAATAATTGCAAAGAAGAAACTGTACAGTGAGAGAAGAATTTAAAAAAAATTAAAAATTAAAAAAAAGAAAGAAGAATTCACCATTGAATGAGGCCTGTCTCAGGATCTCCTGCATTGTATTGTAGCTTATTGGAATTCCAGCACTCGTGAGATTGGAGATCAGTTCATTTGCAGGCATCGTATTATTTCTGATATTATCAAAAGCTGTAATCTCTTTCAATAAACCTGCAAATATTGGAGGAAATGAGAACAGATGTTGACACTGAGATCAAGTCCTTTTTAATCCTTGGTACCCACAGTTTACAAAAGGAGATAGGTATATCTTTAAAGAAATTCTGAGTCAAAAAGCTTTTAAAACACATCGGTGTGTTTTTTTCCTTAGAAATCAATTAAACAATAAACAATATCAAACAGTAGTTAGGCATAATTTCTGAGGAAGTTCATTTTGGTCATTAACTGTTTGCTCTCAGAGATGTTTCTGCTACACACATCACTGTAACACACACCAGCAGTTGAGCTTGCCAACAGCTGGGCAGCTGTTCAGAGAAGAAGGTCGAGAAGCAGAAACAGAAGCCAAGGAGTTGAGGGAAAGAAAACAAGGAAAGAAACATCTGGTGCAGACTAAAGAGTAAGACCTTGTCTTAGACTTCAGGAGCCTTCCTCCTGCACAGGCATGTCTGCTAGCTTTCCTGCACGGGACCTTTGCAGTGCTCTTTCACAACGTGCGTCATGAGTGGGAGGATAACCACATGGGTATTCATAGAAATGAGAGGTAATATGCCCCTGGGGTAACGGGATATTGCTACTATATAGCATACATATACTGAGACAAGTAATTTGCCTTAAAGAATCATTGTAGACATGAAATTCTAAATAATTAATTATACTCAAAACACAAATTAAATATGCTAAGAAATGAAAAGTCTGGATATAACACTTAAAATAAGACAGAGGGAACTCTGGGAAAATACTAAAAATAAAGATAAAACAAAATTTACTTCAGAAAAGTTTAAAATACCATAAGATGATTTAAAAATTTTGATTTTATTCTTTTAGTATGCTTACTGGTGAATGATGTTGCTGGGCTAGATGAGTCAACAAAAGAACCAATTGTTTCTTTTAAGACCACTTCTCTTTCTGCAAAGTTAAAAAAATGAGTCAATTTAAAACTTACAACAGCAGGAGCTGGAGAGATTGCTCAGTAGCTAAAAACATTGGCTGCTCTTAAAGAAGACTAGGGTTCACTTCCCGACATCCACATGGCAGCTCATGACTATCTGTAACTCCCGCTCCAGGGAATCTGACACACTTCTCTGACCTCTGAGGGTATCAGTCATGCATGTGGCATACCTACATGCATGCAGGCAAATATTCATACACATAAAATAAAATAAATCTTTTTTTTTTTCAGAGACAGGGTTTCTCTATGTAGTTTTGGTGCCTGTCCTGAATCTCATTCTGTAGACCAGACTGGCCTCAAACTCACAGAAATCTGCCTGGCTCTGCCTCCCGAGTGCTGGGATTAAAGGTGTGCACCACCACCACTGCCTGGCTGAAAATAAATCTTTAAAAATGTATTAAGGCAATAATTGTGTTAGTATTATTCCACTCAACTATCAAATTTCTGTGATCACAACACATTGGTTAGACTGAGAGAATGCAAATATGTGCATGGTCACACCTCCCACAGTCACACAACATACAGACACAATACACAGATTCAAGGGTTGGGGTTTTTTTGGTTTTTTTGTTTTGTTTAGTTTTGTTTTTGGTTTTTTTGTTTTGTTTTGTCTTTTGAGACAGAGTTGCTCATTTTTGTTTTTGTGAGACAGGGTTGTGCAGCCCTGGCTGTCCTGGAACTTGCTCTATAGACCAGGCTGGCCTCAACTCAGAGATTCACCTGCCTTTGCCTCCCAAGAACTAGGATTAAAGACATGGGCCACCACTGCCCAGCAAGATTCAAGTTTTATAGAACAACATTTACCCTTACCGCCTGTGATATACTCTAAAATCCTCTACCCAATTTCAAAGTATTCCATTTCCCTTTTAATGCTATTCAGGACCTATCACATTTATTACATAACTCATGTGAACCCACCCCCCCATACACTTTTAGAACTCATACACAGAAGATGTATATAAATTTTCATTAAAGTAGATATAAATAGGAGTAAAAGACAACATGTAGATCCACTTTCTACAAGGACATCATTGTTTTGAAATCTGGTGACAAAAAAGAACAATGTCCTTGTTTTCCTACTGTTAGTACTCCCTGTTCAACATGGAAGCAAATAAAAACTATGCACCAAAGCAAATGAATAGGGCTGGTGAGGTCCATAGCTTGGTGGTATATTGAATATTTTAAGCTGAATAGATAGATCATAGGATGGATACGGAAAGAACACATCCACTGGATGTGTCCATAGCGTCTGAACCAGGCCAGGAGACTTTCAGGTGAGAGATGCCCCACATACAAGGATGCAGCACCCTCATCTCCAAAGCCAGAAGGATACTGAAGGAACAAAAGGGAAGAGGGGTCAGGGTTTGGAGCTCTTCCTGTCTCATATGCCTCTCTCACACTATGGCATGGCTCTTGAGTGGGAGAAGGTTCCAACAAAGAACTGCTCCGTCATTGGGTTACATTTAACTACACTAAAGCAAAGCAAATGGAATCCTGGGACCACAGCAGTTAGATGCCTGGATTAATCCCCTGACAAGAACTAAAAACTCTAAATGAAGTAAGTGTTTCTATGTCTTAAACACTCAATGTGCTTCCCAGTAATGAATTTCCAGCTCCCCACTCCTGGCTCCCCTCACTGACAGAGGCTCTAACCCAGTGATGCATTTCCAGCCCCCCTCCACCCCTCCACCCTACCCCACTCCCACTCCCACCCCTAACCTCCCACTCCCCACCACCACCAGCCTGGCTGTCCTCACTGACTAACCATGAGGCTCTAACCCAGAAGCATAGCAGCTGTTATTCACCCAAAGTATTTGTAAAGACTAAACAAAAAACTGACAACTTTAGTTTGTATTTTCAAAATCTCAGTGTCTAGCGTCCTCCTGAACTGGAAAATATCCCTCCTTCAACTTATGAAAACTTCCCAGCATTTCAACACCCAAGAAAAAATATCAAAAATTGGGAAATGTTCCTTTTTTGAAGGTGGCAAGCTTGGCTTTTCTCTCAGTATACCTCTAGGGGTCGCTCTCTTGCAATTTGCAATACCCTTCCATATGTATTCCTTTTTAATCTATGTAGAAGTCTTTGAACTTTGGGAATTTATAGGTGATGTTTCTCTCAGTATTGAAAGGTCATCAGCCACACCCTCTTAAATAGCTTCTGAACAGCCACCCTTTCCCTCCTGTGTATTGAGGAGCATTAAAAGTCTCTGTTTCTTACGCCTTGAACTCTTTCCTATATTCCAAATCTTTGTCTTTATTGGATTCTCTATAGAAGGAATGTTTCTCCAGCCTTACCAAGCTCCTGCATTCCCGTGGTCTGCTTATAGAATAATCACTCAGAAGCTTATATTAATTATAACTGCTCGGCCATTAGCTCAGGCTCATTACTGACTAGCTCTTACACTTAAATTAACCCATAATTCTTATTTATGTTTAGCCATGTGGCTTGGTACCTTTTCTCAGTTCTGCCTTGTCATCTTGTTTACTCTGTGTCTGGCTGGTGACTCCTGACTCAGCCCTTCCTCTTGCCAGAATTCTCCTCATCTGCTTACCCTGCCTATACTTCCTGCCTGGCTACTGGCCAATCAGCTTTTTATTTATCAACCAATCAGAGCAACACATATTCACAGCCTACAGAACAACATCCCATAGCACTTCTCCCCATATAAATCCTCCATTTTATAATTCATATTTATGTTTTTGTTTAATATACTAATATAATTCAGAGATTATTAATTTTAATTTCTAAATTTTTGTTTATTTTTTACAGATTTCTTCACTTTAAATTCATGAAGTTATAGTCTATGTCTTTTCTGTATATTTTACCTTTCATTTTTAATGTCATTATGATTGTTGTATTCAATGACTGTGTAGTCATGATCTGAGCAGATAGTTTGCATGATTATTGAACACTCAGGTTGTTCTCATCTTTTCATTATGTTTTCATAGAGATATTCATTCCCAAAACTCTTCATTCTTTTTATAAACATCACTCTCAGATAAATTTCTGAATTAACTAAGTTTTATGGGTCATTGTTTGTATCCAAAATGTATCATATGATAGAATAAAGATGATCTCAGTAAATAGTCACACTATTTATTTCTTCATCTTCTAAGAATGTTTAATACAATTGAAATTCGAGTACTTTATAGTTAGTTAAATCATACATTAGAATAGGTAGGTAAGATAAATTTCATATTATGAAAAAGATATCCTATGTGCTGGGGATAAAGTTCGACTGGTGTTTGCTTAGCTACACAAGTCCAAGGTTTGATTCCCAGGACTGAATAAACTAGGCATGATGGTGCACACTGATCTAAGCAATCAGTAGGTAGAGGCAGGAGGATCAGAGGTTCAAGATCATCCTTGACCACAATATATTTGAGGCCAGCCTAGGATATATGAATCCCTGTCTCAAAACAGCAAAACAAAATAACAGAGCAGATACCCCAAAGGTCCCATACTGAATAGACGTAATGTAACTCAAGGGTACAAATATTAGCCAAAGCTTCTCAACTGAGCAAATATTAAAAGCAGATTTATTTGGTTACTATAAAGATTGAAGCAATTACAGAACTGAGAGACAAAAGCTTCTGACTGCATTCCTCTCCCAGCAGCCAGCTGGACCAAGCAGCTAAATGAGTGCGGCTGCCCACCTTGATGTAAACTGCAAGCTGTGTACATCAATTCTTCTTACAAAGAAAACAGGACCATTCCAGTGGATGCCTTCTGGTGACTACTCCAGAAGCCACACACATCTTGTCCTTTAGTAGCTCATCGAGCCTAAGCATTCTATGACTATGACCATGGTGAAGAGATATTATATTCTATATCAAAGGAATCCAAAAATCCATGGAGCTCTGTGTCACCCCTAGAATCCAGGACTGAAGAAATAGAAATATCATATTTTTATTTTAACTATTGCATTCCAATAGATGAGAATCTGTTTTTAAAATATTAATAACAAGATTACCTCTATTAGTCTCAACCAAGTAAAGACTATCCAAACATTCTCCACCTTGACTAATATGTGGGCATCAGTTCCATAAAGAGCTCCCTAATATACAGTATTATCATTCTTTTAAAAAGAGCCGGTGTGAGCATGCATCCTCTAAGCAAGACCTGAGAAGTAACTGAAGTACTCACCATCCATCTCAGAAATCGGAAACATCCCAGGCTGGCCTTTCTCCTGTAAAGATTTCTTGAAGCTCTCCAAGGCAGGTAAAAGGTCTTTAACTTCAATTTTTCCATCAGTGACTTTATCGACAACATTGCATGTGTCCTCTATTCCTATTTTGGTGGCAAAATATAAAAAGCAGGGTTAGTGCATCCAGCTAATCACATAACAACCTGATTGCATGTGTGCACATGTGCACAGGTACTTAGCTATCCACCTTGGGTTTTTTGAAAGCATTTTCAATGGGACTTGGTTGGCCAATTAAGCTACTGTATCTGGCCAGGAACCCTCCCATGTCCACTTCCTCTCATTGCTGGGATTACAAGCATGCATTATCATTGTTCCTGCATGCTACATGCCAAACTTTTTCATGAGCACTGCAGACAGAATTCAGGTCCTAATTCTTGAACTATCTTTCCAGCCCCAAAACAACCTGATGTGAAGGAAATGTATTCATTTTCTAGAATACTTGTTCTATTTATTTATTTTTTGCTATGTTGAACAGGAAGTAACATAAAATTTAGAGATTTTGATGCTCTATTAGAAAGCAACATAAATTAAGACCTATTATGTTAAGCATTTAACTCACAAAACTAAACAACAACCAGCAAAGTGACCCCTAATGGTGCCAGGGCCCATGGATGTAGCTCAGGGTAGAGTGCTTGTCTGGCATGCATTCAGTCTCCAGTATCACATAAGCATGGTGCATAGCAGCACCTGGGAGGTGTGGGCAAGAAGCTGAGAAGGGACTCTGCTAAAAATTACACATAAAGAGCTGAGGAGCTGGCTCAGTAGGTAAAGTACTTGCTGTACAAGGGTGAGGGCCAGAATTTGGATATCCAGCACCCTCATAAATGTCCAACAAGCAAGGTAACCCACCAGTAATCCCAGTCCATGAAAGAGAAAAGGGATCCCAGAACACAGTAGCTAGGTAGACAGACTCAATCAGTGAGCTCTGGCTCATGTGAGAAACCCTGCCTCAATATATATGGTAGAGAGCAATTGAGGAAGATAACAACATCAACCTCTGATATCTTGAATACAAAATTACACACACACACACACACACACACACACACACACACACACACACGCCAGCATGCATACACACATATCAAAAACTTAAATCCATACATAAGCCTACAAGCATGAAGCTTCTGTCTGTATTTTTTCAAATTATACTTACTCCGGCACTCATTAAATATCTCACTGTTGGCCAGTTCTCTGACGATATCCTTAAACTGTACCACATCACCTTTAGAACAAAGAGAAGGAACAGTTTAGGTATTCTGGTTTTTCTTTAAAAAAGACTACTTGATGGTTTAAAGCCATAGTTATAAAACACAAAAATAAAAAGGAAACACAACAATTATTTTGAAACACGTGATAAGCAGATCTAGAATAAAAACTATCAGGGATATTACTTTGAAAATATGTTCCTTTTGTGGGCTCAATAAGTTATATTATATATATGAATATATGTGTATACAAATACACATGTGCACAGTAACAATTTATGAAAATAGGGGACATGAACTCGAGAGAGAGCAGGGAAGGATACCTGGGAGGGTTTAGAGGATGTAAAGAGAAGAGAGAAACATTGTAATTAAATGGAGTGTCACTGGGCAGTGGCGGCGCACGCCTTTAATCCCAGCACTCAGGAGGCAGAGGCAGGAGGATCTCTGTGAGTCCGAGGCCAGCCTGGACTACAGAGTGAGTTAGTTCCAAGACAGCCAAAGCTACACAGAGAAACCCTGTCTCAAAAAAAAAAAAAAAAACAAAAAAAAATTACAGTCTCAAAAATATTATTTTTTAAAGCAGGCTGAGCAAGCCATAAGGACAAGCCAGTAAGGAGCACTTCTCCATGGCCTCTACATCAGCTCCTGCCTCCAGATTCCTGCCCTAACTGCTTTCAATGATGAACTGTTATATGGAAGTATGGGTGAAAACCCATCCTCCCCCCAAAAATGAAGTAAATAAATAAAATATGCCCTTTAATACAAATGTTTTATTTAAAAAGTAAGAAAAATATTCTTTTTTTTTCTGAAATAGAGAATGAGGAGGAGGAAGAGAAGGAACAAGAAATAGGCTGGCTGAAACTCCTTGGGCACTTAGGCTAAGTGACACTTAAGAAATATGGAACCTTCGTTGGTTTAAAGTAAAATAATCTTAAAAATCTATTTAAAAATGAAATAACCACTCACTAGAAGGAGTAGTGTTATCCAACACCTTCTGTATTTCGCCATCTGTTAGGTGGATTCTTATAGCATCTAAACTTTGCTTAATGTCAGAAATGGCATTACGATCATTTCTGTCAATTTTGGTGTTGTAAAGTCTCTCTTTCTCTCCTGGGAAGAGACAATGACTTCTGTTAGAGAAGCACAGAATTAGAAGAGAATTTATTCAACCTGGCAAACAAGTGAACACGCCACAGTGAACGATGAACCTAACACGGAAACACTGGCTGGTTTCCTCGTAGATCACAATAAACATTGTATTCTTGGGCCCTCAGAGATGGCTAAGTCTGTAAGAGCAATTCCAGAGGACCTGGGTTCAATTCTCAGCACTCACACTGTAGCTCACAACTGTCTGTAACTGCAGTTCCAGGGGATGTGACTCCCTCTTTTGACCTCCACAGGCACCAAACAAGTGTACAGTGTACAGTCATATAATCAGGTAAAACACCAGTACACACAAAATAACAAAACAACAAAACAATTTTTAAAAATCCAAAAGTGTATTATAGAAAAGAAGCAAAAAACAAAAAGATACACACTGTGATTGCATCTATATTTTGAAACAAAACCAGAAAGACTTCTCATATATCCAAACTACTGAGGCATTTGGGATTTCACTTTTGTGCTTAAATACTGAAAAGTTTGTAGTTTATTCTTATCTGTGAATATATATACTTTTCCCTTTGCCTACCTAGTTTTTACACCATCCTCATTGGAAAAGAACCAATCTTATTTCCTATAGCAACCTTAAATGATACCAATATTATGTAACTGCTTAACAAACGTAATGAAGTCTATTCCTGTATTTCCCATATCATTTTGGCATTTTTATATTTTCATGCAATGGTACCAAATGATTTGATCATAAAGATTTTATAATATAAAAATGAAGACAATAGCACCTGGTAGTGTTTGGCTTTTAGCAGCTCTTCCCTTTCTGTGTTCTCATGTTAGTTTTTATATGTTGGTTTATATTATATCAAGCTTGTCTGGTTCTAGAAGGAAGCTGTCCTTTATATACCTTTATTGAGACTGTATTAAATACATAAATTTAGGGAAAAAGTAACTGACATCTTATTAACCTTAAGATAGTCCTTTCCAGAAAAGACATATTTTTTTCAAGTAAAATATAATTTTGTGTTCTTTAGGAATGTTTTAGGATTTTTGTTCTACAAATTTTGTACATTTCTTAGAAAACAGATGAATACAAATGTGATTAAATAATGAAAAATCCAAGTATGGTGATCTTTGAGATTACAGGTGTGCACCACCATAGCTACTGAAGCAGGAGGATTACCTTGACTTTTGGGACAGACTGAGCTACATAGTTTGTACAAGGCCAACCTGAACTATGTGGCAAGACCCTGTCTCAAAAATGAAATAATTGTGGAATTCTTTTCAGCCTCAAAAAATCAAGAATCCCATCATTTGCAAAAACACGGATGAACCTAGGGGACATTGTACTCTGAAATGTCAGGACAATTACTGGATGATATCACTTGTACAGAATCCAAAACCACTGTCATAAGAGCAGAGAGGGTGACGGTGACTGTGAGGAGGAAAGAGATGGTGCTGGTCAGAGGGTAGAAAGCTGTAGTTAGACATGGTAAGTTCTGGAAGTTTATCACAGAGCAAAGCAGCAGTGGTCCCTGTGCACTGAGGGCTGGAGCAGGAAATGGGTCATAAAACACCATAATGGATCTCTTAAGACATGTTCACATGTTGTTTATGGTAGCAGTTACACAGAACCACACTGCTAACAACGTTGATATGTTTTCATGAATTTGTGAAAAACATACTATACAGTAGTTGATTATGTAAAAAAAAAAGCCATAATAAATAGTCTTAAAGGTCTACTCCACTCAGTTTGCCAAACCTTTTAAAAAATATTTTCTAACTGTTCTTAATTTTCTAATCATTTCCAAAGTCAAATACGAATACTGAATAGTCTCAGAGAATAAAACCTCAGTGGATAATTTTCTAGCACCGTCAGAAACTGCTCACAATTCTAGGTTTAGGTTACACTTAGCAATGTTTGCATCATCATTCAAAGCAAAGTTACAAATAATCTACCTTGTGCCCTTTTGTTTTCATATTGTATTTTACTTGTGCTTTATCTAAATCTAGATTGTTTTAATATGTAAGCCACTGTTTATCTTTACAAATGTGAGCATTAAACACATTCTAAGTAAAACTCACCTTCAGATTTTAGAGTTCTCAAGGTATCTGCAAATGTGGTCAGAAAGTCTTGAACGCTAACTTTGCCTTTTTCTGTAAAGCAAGGGAAAATTTAGCTGAAAGAAATAATGTTTCTAAATATATTAGAACTCAATATAACAGCCAAGTCAGCCTGGGCTATTTCTTTTCTTTTGTCTCTTGCATTCTCCAAAATATGCAGTTCTATTTCTTTCTAAATACTTACTGATTTTATCATATTGATAATATACGCTATTAAAATAGTATCTTTTTAAAAGACTCTTCGACATTAGTTCTACTTTTTTTTTTCAATTTACTTTCCACAACTTGACAAGAGAAGTCTTTCTAGTTAAAAAAATATTTGATCCCTTCCATAAATAATGCAAGGAATTAACAAGGCAACTCAAGTAGTCTATCTGGCACTGGGGCAATGCTTCAAGGTCAAAGCTGGAACAGCTGCCCACTACACATAAATACTTCAGTAGCTCCACTCCCTTACAAAACTGTCAAGTGCAGAACTATTATGGGATAATGAGTAGAGGCTGTACACCAACATTAGCTATGTAAGTGTGCTAAAATTTAAGTAGCATACTAGCAAACAGGATTCATCAGCACACAAGAAAGTATGATACTCCTACTGAATATACATTCATTAAGAGTGATATAGCCCACAAGGAATAAAATTTGTGTTTAGAGGAGAGACAGTCCTAGCTACTACAATGGTCTGTCGCCACAGTATACAAGCAGACATGTGGTATATCAAGAAAGGCGCTTGTAATGCAACGGGTAGTGGTCAGGAACAAAACTGTCCAGAAAGGTCCTGCAGGGCAATGATAATGGGGGAACTATGTTTTTATTAATTAATTTTTTTCATTTATTTTACATCCTGACCGCAGTTTCCCCTCCCTCCTCTCCTCCTAGGGAAACAATTTTTTTTCTTTTCTTTTCTTTTTTTTTTTTCAAGACAGGGTTTCTCTGTAGCTTTGGTGACTGTCCTGGATCTCGCTCTGTAGACCAGGCTGGCCTCCAACTCACAGAGCAATGACTGGACAAATGATACAGGATTTGACAATTAACCCAAAAATTTTCTTTTCAGGATTCTCTAAAGATGTCTTCACCCCCAGAAAGTAATTTTAAGAAAATGATGCCCACATTCCCAAGAGGTAGGATGGGAAGTTTTTGGTTATTTTATGAGTTTTGGATATTGTCATTGTTTATGATGGTTGGTTACAAGTTGTTAATTGTTAATGGTCAGGGAAAAAGCTGAACAAGGAGATTAGATTCAGAGGTTTTGTTTTAAAAAAAGAAAGAAAAAAGAATATATATATGAGATAGATCATTGAATCTACTCTGAGAAAAAAGATAAAGAAATAATAGGATAAATGGGTAGATCACTGAATCTACACTAAAAAGAAAAAGGGGAAGATATAAAAATGACAAAACGTAGATTACTGAATCTATTATGAAAAGAAAAAATACCTTTAAAAAGGAATTGTTTGTTTTAAATAAGATAAGTAATGAAAATTTTTTGTCTGAGTTTATCAAATGTTACTGGACTGGACATTGTTAATATATATAATATAGTTTTTTGTCTGAATCTGTCAAATGTTAATGGACTAGACATTGTTAATGTAATTTTTGACTGTATATATTGTATATACTTATTGGATAGTTTTTCTTTTATTAGTTATAAGCTTTTTTTAAATTTTAGACAAAATAAGGGGAAATGTGGTGGTATTGTGTTCCCCAAAATATTGTGCACCCTAATAAACTTATCTGGGGTCAGAGACAGAACAGCCACTAGATACAAAGACTAGAAAATGGTGGCACTCACACCTTTAATCCTAGCATTCCAGAGGCAGAAATCCTTGTGTTCAAGGATACAGCCAAGCATGGTGACTCACACCTTTAATCCCAGAAAGCGAGCCTTTAATCCCAGGGAGTGGTGGTAGAAAGCAGAAAGATATATAAGGCATTAGGACCAGAAACTAGAAGCATTTGGCTGGTTAAGCTTTCAGGCTTCTAGCAGCAGTTCAGCTGAGATTCATTCTGGATGAGGGCTCAGAGGCTTCCAGTCTAAGGAAATAGGACCAGCTGAGGAACTGCCAAGGCAAGGTGAGGTGGCTGTGGCTGTTCTGTTTCTCTGATCCTCCAGCATTCACCCCAATATCTGGCTTCAGGTTTGATTTTATTAATAAGACTCTTTAAGATTCATGCTACAGATATCAGCAACAATTTTATTTAACATGCTTAAAAATTAAGATAAAATGCACAGATTCTTATTTAAAAAAAAAACAGCTTACTGAAATTAAGAAAAGTGAGTACCTTTGTACTCTAAAGTCATTCCATATAAAACTTTCAGTGCTGAACCTGAATTGATGGCTTGGTGGTTAAGACTGCATATTTTTCTCCCAGAGGACCTGAGCTGGATTCCCAGAACCCAACATCAGGTAACTCACAACTGCCTGTGACTCCATCCCTAGGGGATCTGATACCTCTGGCCTCCATGGTTACCACACATACACACACACACACACACACACACACACACACACACACACACACACACGAGAGAGAGAGAGAGAGAGAGAGAGAGAGAGAGAGAGAGAGAACATGTGCACACACACACTTAAAATAAAACTTAAAAAAAAACCTCTTAGTACACGTCTTCACTTGTGAGTTCTACTAAATAGCTGAGGAAGAAAATAGAAAGGATATTCTCCAATTTGTTTTAAGAACTTAGTAAAGACAACACTCAACTGCACCTGTCACTAAACTAATGAAGTTTCTTGTACACTAGTCAATGTCCACTTCTCTGAGTCACTACTGTGTGCAGCATCCCCTATCATCTGAGATTCGGCTTCTGATGGATGAGCACCTGGCTCGGTGCTCCAGGAACCTGCTCTGCTCTGCAGGTAGATCACAGCCCAGTCAGTTCACAGGATGATCTCACTCTATAGGCACCACCATTGGCTTCCCACAGGGACAGGATGGGCCTGGATTCTCTGCTTATTTGCCCCTGTGGAGCTCTGAGTTGGCACACCAGTAGGGTAGTGTGACTATCCATCTCACTGCTGTGGGTACAGGATGACCCTTCATCCTGTGTGCTCCCCCCAGGCACCTTCCTTCTCAATGTAGAGAACAGCCCATTGAAGGTAGATAGATTGAAGGTACGAACCATGCTCAGGAACATTTTTCAACACTTCAGTCAGTGTGGCTTCAGCTGAATGAAGTTCATCATTCTTCAATAACTTCTTGAAGTCAGAGACATCAAGTAGATCCTTCTGGAGAACTTGGGGAGTGGTTAGGAGTACCTGTGAGACTACAGAAAGACAGTAGAAGAAAATGTTTCAAGAGCAGACACTGTGTATTACCCAGCACTTTACTCAGGTTGTATAAAATAATGGAAAAGTACATGAAACTCTGAACACAGTTTTAGAAACAGGAGCTCACAATCATTAAAGCCTTAGTGCTAGACACTGCTCCAAAGTACCTTCATCTTACCTATTTAATCTCACAATAATCTTAAAGGTAATCATTACTATGCCCATTTTTCAAATGAAGAGGCTGAGGCTAGCAAGTTTAAGTTGACTTGCTGAAGAGTACTTTGGTAATTATATGGTAAGAACAAGATTCAAATTCAGGCAACACAGGTTCAAAGCCAAAGCTTTTCACCACTATACCTTTCATACAGACACAGTCAAGTAGTCAACTATCCCTGGGGCCATTTATTGCTTCACATGTGGCCCCTGAGACCACTATGAAGTGCTACAAATAATTTTTAAGCCAAAGCTACACTGCATTATTTAACTTAAAGTTGTGTTGCTGAAATAAAATAGATGATATAACAAAAGTGTTACCCTGAGTAGCAAAATGTAAACATGTTGCCATTTTGTTTTAAATTATTAATAGATAGTACTCTTGGAAGACATAATTGCCAGACATCTGTTGACCCAGGAAGCTTCTTCCTCCAATTCTTAATAACACTGACCATAACTGAGAATCTATATAATATATATATGTATATATATATATCTTTTATGTATATATACATATACATATATAGAGAGAGATGATAGATGAAAGATAGATAGATAGATAGATAGATAGATAGATAGATAGATAGATATACCAAATAGAAAGTATAGCTGGCTGGATATAGGAAGGCAAACAACTCCAGCAACAGAATCATATTCACTTACTAACAACTACTAAATGATAAGCATTTTAATAGATGTAACATTTAATACCCAGTTGTGATCATTAATCTTGACTGTCAGCCTGACAAGTCTATAGTCAACATGGAAATACATCTCTGGCTAAGTCTATCAAGGATGTTTCTGGAAAGATTTAAACTGAATAGAAAAGACCCATCTTGAATGTGGACTGCACCATCCCACAGGCTGGGTCCTGAACTGAATAAAAAGGGGAGTAAGCTGAGCACCAGCATGCATTTCTCTCTGCTTCTTGACTGTGAATGTAATGTGACCAGCTGCCTTGACCCCCTGCCACCATGCTACATCATGATGGACTGTCCCTTCAAACTGCTATAATCCAACATAAACCTCATTTCCTCAAGCTGATTTCATCAGGCAGTTTTTCACAGCTTTAAGAAGAGCAATTACCATACCAGACACATAACCAAAGCAGAAAAGGTCAAAGAAGGATATTTACAAGCATTCAAAGAGTCAAAACCCTAACTCTCACCTTTCCTTTCTCTGACTCTCATGGAAAAATGGACATTAGCAAAATACAGAAAAAATCACAGCAAGGAAAAGTACAGATTCAGGAAGCAAGCTAGCCACAGAATGGAACTAAAAATAAGTCCTGAGACAAGAGCTAGCTGAATAGCAGGCAAGGGGAAGGGCATTTGAAGGACATAAGCCTGTGTGTGTTGACAGTTTTGTGAGATCTAAAAAAATAAGATCCATAAGAAAATATGCAAGTTTTAAAACAAGATGAGTTCAACGTGATAGTGAATGCTTGCAGTCCCAGGTCTCAGGAAGGTTGAGGCAGGTTATAAGACTGTGTAATCAAAAACCAATAAATTACATATTTTAAAGGGCAAGGTTTATGTTTAAAAGTTACTATCAATTAAAGACACACATCCAGGAGCTCCAGAAATGGCTCAGTGGTTAAGAGTGCATACTGCTAGTTGCAGAAAACCTCAGTTCAGTTCCCATCACACACATTGAGGGCTCACAACTACCTGCAATTCTAGCTCCTGAAATCCAATGTCTCTAGCCTCCATGGGCACCCACATGGCCATGCTCAAGCACATATGCACATACGCACATACGCACATACACACACACACACACACACACACACAAGTAAATTTTTAAAATACACAACTAATTTAAATTTTCATAGATTATAAAGCAATTTTCCAGTCACCTTCTTGCACCAGAAGTATTCACATACCTATGGACTCTTTAAAGCTTGGCATACTCTTCGTTTCCCTTAAGAAATCTTTTAAGTCCACCTCCATGTTATCTGGAAGGCCAAAATCAAACATGCTGTCATTAAAAATGTTGTATTTAATCAGCACATCGAATTTTCTGATTCATAATAATTATATAAAAACTCATTTTCATTCACTTTTCTCAAATTATAGAAACTATTTCAATAGAACTTCTAATACCTAGGATTCATTGTTAATATTAAATAACATTTTAGTTCCTTATATATGATACTTTACATGTATTAATTCATTTAATATTCACAACATTACATGTATCATTAATATGCCTATTGTTAAAAGATGAAAGCAAAAAGAAATTAGCTTGTTCAAACAATAAGACCAGGAAGTTCTAAAGGCTGTTAGAAATTTGAAATGATTCAGTCTCATTGAAGGAGTGGTAATATTACTATAAGTGTATAATACACTGATACAAAGTCACAGAAGTCCTGAAAGAGTCAAAATTATAATGAAATGACAATGTGGGTAACACAGAAAAATATACCAATATAAACCCCAAGAGACAGAATATAAAATGTCTATTTATCTATGACTGGAGTCTTGTAAAGGAAATAAGAAAGGTTAACCAGGAACTAAGATATAGACTGGTAAGCAGTGAGTAGCAAAACTACAGCCATCTTGGGGATAAAACTAAGATCCAGAAATGACTAAATAATTTATCTAAGTGTTTGTGAAGAGCCATACAAAACACCTGGGTCTATACTAAAATGGGAGTTAGAACATATACCAAGTCAACTGGGATGTATAAAGTGTTTCTTTCAACCAGTAAAAAGAAGACATATAGGGGCAGAGAAAGAAGCTCAGAGGTTAAGGATGCTCCCTGCTCCTCCGGAGGGCCCAAGTTCAGTTCCCAGCACCCATGTCCAACACTTTACAACCACCTTGACCCAGCTCCAGGGGATCTGATGCCCTCTTCTGCCCTTCTCAGGTACCTGCATACATGTAGCACACTCTCAAACAGACACACGTGTGTACACATAAGTAAAAATAAAAATAAATCCTTAAAATTAAAAAGGAAGATGTATGTTCACTGATCTAGTATGAAAAAAGGAGGCCCAAACCACCCAACCTGACACACAATGGGGTGATGGGGAGATTCCTGTGGGAAATTGAAGGTCCCCGCAGAATCTGACATGGGTTTGGAGACTTAAATTTATGTCATTTGGGTGTGGCAAAATTAAAGGTCCAACTTCAGTGCACAGCACCCTGTCCAGCAGCTCACAGCAGCTCACAGCCTCCTTAACTCCAGCTTCAGAGGATCCAATGCCTCTTCAGCCTCCTCAGATACACATGACATACATTCTCACAGACATATATACATCCACATAAATAAAAATAAATTTTGAAAAATGAAATAGGAAGATATGTTCACTGACTCAGTATAAACAAGGAAGACTAAATAACCAAATCAGATAAAAACTGATGCAGATTTAAAAAATAATCTAGAGGAGTCAATAAATCAATAACCAAATTGTGTAACACAGGTGCTTCCAAACCTGGAATTCATAGGATTCCCACAGGAAAAAAACAGACAGATATACCCCCAAATAAAAGCTCCCCTAAAACTAATAAAACTCCGCATCTTCTAGAAGATTGCCAAAGATTTCATTTTCTAAAAGTAAATATGCATATATATACATACACACACACACACACAAATTTATAGTCACATATATAATTCATGAAGAGGGATCAAGTGCATACTATTGAAGTCAATGGTGGAAAACAAGGGTAAATATGGAGCTACTTGGAAACAATTACTCAAACAAAACAATTGCACTTTTAAAATGCATTTTATTTTATTTGGTTAAAAATCAAATGTGAGCCAGGCGGTGGTGGCGCACGCCTTTAATCCCAGCACTTGGGAGGCAGAGGCAGGCGGATCTTTGTGAGTTTAAGGCCAGCCTGGTCTACAAAGCGAGTTCCAGGAAAGGTGCAAAACTACACAGAGAAACCCTGTCTCAAAAAAAAAAAATCAAATGTGACAAGCACTATATATAAAACAGGTGGAGTTGGATCTCCTCTAGGGAAAGACTCTATATCAGCACAAAATACTGTCTACAATGTATGATATTTCCCCACTCAGGCTTATAAGTAATGAATAGTAATTATCTAATAAGTATATTGCTGTGGGATGGTCTGTATGTCAAATGTGTTGCTCTGATTGGTCAATAAATAAAACACTGATTGGCCAGTAGCCAGGCAGGAAGTATAGGCGGGACTAACAGAGAGGAGAATTGACAGAACAGGAAGGTGGAAGGAGACACTGCCAGCCGCTGCCATGACAAGCAGCATGTGAAGATGCTGGTAAGCCATGAGCCACATGGCAAGGTATAGATTTATAGAAATAGATTAATTTAAGATATAAGAACTAGATAGCTAGAAGCCTGAGCCATTAGGCCAAACAGTTTAAATAATATAAGCATCTGTGTGTTTATTTTATAAGTCAGCTGTCAGACTGCCGAGGCTTGGCGGGACCCGGAGAGAAAACTCTCCAGCTACAGTATATATCATAACCAGATGAGTATGTGCAGTTAGATATGTCAATAAATTAGAATTGGCCATGACTTATATCAATCAAGCTTCCAATATCATTACTCTAGTTCTCATTTTAACCTTATATATACATTCTACATTTCCAAGAAGTAGGAAAAATGAAGACACTCTTAAGCCAAAAAACAAAACAAAATAAAATAAAATAAAATAAAATAAACAGCTCACCATTGATATCACAACGTTCAAGAGCTTCATTGAAGTCTTCTTCAGTCAAATTAGCATTCAAACATTTCAAGGCACGCTGCAAGTCAGATATAGAGATCTTGCCATTATCAACATGTGACAAGATGTCAGCAGCTTCTTTGATCTCTACAAAAATAAATATGTACAACATACTGTTATTTAAAAAATACATACAGGGCTGGGAATGGTGATACACATCTTTGATCCCAGCATTCAGGAGGCAGAAATAGGTGGATTTCCATAAGTTTGAGGCCAGCCTAGTCTACATAGAGAGTTCCAGGATAGCCAGAGCCACATAATAGAGAAACCATCTTTAAAAAAAAACAAAAAAACATACAAACCAATTTATCCAAAACCTACTATGAACAAAGTCATGTGATAACTATTTACCAGAACCAAAAATGTAGTAGAAGTAAAATATTTTCTACTGATAATGATGACCTCAAACAATATTTAAGTTTTTTAAAAAATGGTTTATGGCAAGCAGACAGTGATGGATGTTCTAGTTTGCTTTCTGTCACTGTGATAAAACACTGACCAAGAGTCCTGGGGAGGGAAGTGTTTACTCCATTTTACAACTTAGAGTCCTTTATGAAGGGAAGTCAGGAACCTGGACTCCATTTCATAGAGCTTTATTAAAAGTTTATCAGTCATCAGTGTTCTCTCTCAACCAGGTTCTGTTCACAACCTCTATAGCCAAATGATAGTCCTACCATCTCACACAATTTAAAATATAAGATATATCTGAAAGCATCAGTGTTTTAAATTTTTTATCTATACCATTTCTCTTTTAACTCAAAATAAAGTTGTGTGTATTTCCATACTCCGAAGTTATATGAAATAATTCAAGCCTTCATGAAAGTCACTTGGGAAAAAACACTATCTACATCCTTTCCACTAACAGTCATTTTACAGCTACTAACAAGCAACATTGAAAATCCAATCCCTCTTTTCAAAGAGGTTCCTGTAAATTCCTTAATGAGAGAGAATGACTATGCTATCTCTGTAAACATAATTAAAATCTATCACATAATTGGTGCTATGAGAAAAGTATACACAAGATCAATCTCAGATTAACCTCACTTCATTAGTATGTGATAAACTTAAATAAGGCTGTATAAAATGAAATATGATATCTGAGCCAAGCTCCTGGGCAAGGGTAGGGGGTAAGTTGATCCAACAGGAAATATACAAAGTAAATAGTGTATGCAAAATCACAGGCCCAAAAGCAAGCTAAAGCAATTTAAATTATGGTAAGTAATATAGCTACAGAATAAACACAGTATGATAAACATCAAAGATAAAGAGATAAAGCAGATCTTTCATTCAATGAATATTTAAAATTATGAGTTATCATAAAAGACTCAAAACAATATCTGGCATACTAAATTTAATTAGCTATAAACATTAGCTTTTCTTAACAGTAAGATAAGAGCCAAGATTTCACTGCATTCTCGAGCTACAATTATCCCTAGGCCAATGGCACTTCTAGGCAAATAGGAAGCAATAACATTAATCAAATAATGAAAACCAGGAACAGTTATTTCTATGGAATAAATACTGTGAGCCAGAAATGAACTAATGAAAGCACACAGCAAAAGAAATTAATTTAAGCTATCAGATGAGGAAGTGGTATCTCCAAGGAAGCAGGCTCACCAGTAAACATAAATGAGCAAAACAGGTCAGGGAAAAGCATGCCAAGAAACAGAATATACAAATGTTTAGGAGTTAAAAAAAAAAAAAAGTACGGAATTTGTGAGGGGGCGGGGGAAATAATGCAGTAGCACAGACTGCAAAGTAAATGGTCCAAAGTAATACTGCAGAATTATGGCATGCATGCTATGAAAACAGTATGGAGATTTCTCAAAAAACTGAAGAGAGAACATCTGTATGCCCAGCTACACCCCTCCTGCACATCTGCCCAAAGACCTCTACATCCTACCACAGAGATATTAGCTCATTGTGTTTGTTGCTACCTTATTCATAACAGCTAAGAACTGGAACCAGCCTAGATGTCCGTGGATAAAGAAAATGTGGTTATTATATACTATGGAACTGTATTCAGCTGTAAAGAAAAAATGGACTCATGACATTTTCAGGAAAAAAAAATGGAACAGGAAATTATGTAAAGAGAAGAAACAAAGATTCAGAGAAAGATAAATACCACATTTTCTCTCACAATCAGATTCTAGATTTGAGCAAGATACATTAGAAATACATCAGCATTTGACAATCATCTAAAACAATTCTCTTGCTACATGAAATAGATATGTGTGTGTACAATATATCACATATAACGCTCATACTCACCACCTGCTGTTGGTAATTTCAGGTGTGGAGACGACACTTCCTTTTTCAGACCTGAAAATGCAGAGTGAAACAGTAAAATGAAGAACAGCATTCTGACCTTACCTACTTGGGCAGGAAACAAGGGGATAAATCATGTTCTTCTCTTGATAGTACTAATCAGTGATGACCATTCATTCCCTTGTCAGACAACCATATTCTCATTCTTCACTCTCATTCTTCCTAGCTGCCTCTGTGATTTCCTTCACCAACTCTTTAAACATGGCAGTTCCCAGCAGGTGTCCCTGCTTTCCTGGTGCCTATCCAATAAAGTATTTACTTATTACTCTGAAATTGATCTCTCGTCCTCCCTCCTTCCCTTCCTCTCTTTCTAGTCTTCTCTTTTTCTCTTCCTCTCATCTACCAAGCTGCTAATCCTGGAGCTTTTCCTATGTACCAACTGCAGTTATCTCATTATCCCACATCCTTTCTACAGAGATGGAAATCAGAACAAGATCCATTTGAGGGACAGATAATAGAAAAGTCACTGTTTTAACTTTTATTATTTTATATGTATGGACATTCTGCTGGCATGTATGTCTGTAACTACAGGTGTAGCTGTTGCCTATGGAGGACAGAAAAGGGCATCATATCTCCTGGAACTGGCATTACAGATGGTTGTGAGCTGCCATGTGGGTGCTAGGAAATGAATGCAGATCCCCAAGAAGAACAGCCAGTGCTCTTAACTGCTGAGACATCTTCTCAACCCCACTCTATTTGTGTAAATGGGTCTGACTGCAGTTGAAGAATGCTTTAGAATAATTTATGAGTAGCAGGGTATTACTTGAAACAAAAGGAGGTTAAAACACAGATAAATCATACTTATTTTTTTTGTCTGGATATGATGAACTAACCTTATTAAAAATACTTCCAAAATGGTAGAGTTGAATAATTTTGTAGATAACTCTAAGATTTCTAGACCTCAGAACTATTAATGTTTTGGTCCACTACTACTGGTTGCAGTAGTGCTGTCCCAGGGATTACAGGATGAGCATGCTTAGCCCATGATGCTTGCCTCTACTCTCTGGATGTAGTCCTTCCTCATTGGTTCTAGCAATAAAGACTGTCCTGGAGTTCCAAATATACACTCAGGAAATTATAGAGGGTAAGACACAAACATCTCTACCCACTGAGCAATTTCACTGGCCATTCCTTGGGGGAATTTAAAATATATATATATATATATATATATATACATTTAATTATATATATACATTTAAATATATATATATATATACATTTGCTAAAGTGCCATTCAAATGCAGTAAATGTCTTTTAAAATATAGTTAAGAACCATATAGATATCAGGCAAACTTTTTGTAAATAAACAGATAACACAATTGGCTATAAAAAATAAGCATGCTTCAATTAAATTATTCAACAATACTTTACCTAATGGCCTTTTACAAGAAAGAGGGGGAAAAGGCAGGAGGGAAGGAGGGAGAAGAGAAGGGGAAAACTATAATAATAAGATCATCTAAAATACACCCAAATATGTATTAATTTGGAATTAAATTTATGTAGAAATAAATATTGTCTTGAAGACACACAACAACATGATGAACTAATCTGAGACCAAGTTTGTAATCCAGCCCATAGGATAACCTAGGCATTTAATTTCATAACCAAATTTCTTTAGGGTCTGGGGACAAGGCTCAGTGGCTAAGAGCTCTTACAAAGAACCCATGTTCAATTCCCAGAACACAGAGTATCTCTCAACCATCTGCAACAGCACTTCAGGAGATCGATGCCCCCTTGTGGTCTCCACAGGCACCTGTCATGCACATGGTGCAAACACATACATGCACACAAAACACTGACACATGCAAAATAAAAACAAATCTATCTTTAAAATTTTTTAATCTCAGTGAAAATATAGTCCAAAATCTAATATATACTAAATATTGTTCCAATGTGTTCATGCCATTATTTAGGAACTAAGTATTTAAAAATTAATTGGTATTTGGTAAAAGAGTTTGAAATCCTTGAATAAACATTTAGAAAGGGGGCTGAAGAGATGGCTCAAGCGCTCTTGCAGAGCTACTCAGTTCTGTTCTCATTGGGCAGCTCACAACTTCCTATACCTTCAGATCCAGAGGGATCCATGTCTCTGGTCTCTTCTGGTACCTGCACATGTGTATACATACCCATACAGAGAGACATGCACATACACATGCATAATTAAAAACAATCTTAGGGGAAGTCAGAAAAACAGTAATGTTAACCATTAAAAACTGAAAGCCCATGGGTAAGTTTCTCTTAATTTAAAAGATGTAAAACAAATGTTAATTACAAGCTGCTGGCTGTCTGCTTAATCAACTTACCCTCGACATTTTCCAGTCCCCCCAAATATTTGTCTTTATCAGACCAAGAACTTCCTTTCATGGAGTCCAGCTTATTAATGGCCTCTTTTGATGCTACAAGTACAGAAAATATGCAAATAAATATACATACAATATACATATACCATGCATTCAATACATCATTCAGTTTGTGGATCTAAATTTTTGAGCACAGTAAGAAATCCATGACCTCTTCTAGATCTGCACTGTCCAGTACGGCACTCACTAACCACATGTGGCCACATAAGTAGAGCACTCCATCTCCACTATGATAGTCTTCTTCACACTAACTGTCTTCTATGTATATCTTTTGATTATTACAGATAAACCCACCTCTCGTCTTTGTGTTTTGTATCAGAATCTCACTATGTAGCCCAGCCTGGGCTTACACCTGCAATCCTCTCGCCATGCTCAGAGAACAACCCTTGTTATGTTCAAAACAATCTTGTAAAGCCTAGGATTTGGATGGAGTGTTTCAAAATATACACAAAAGCATATTACTTTTTCATCCTCAAGCATCCTCTGAACCCAATTCTTCTCTTTCCACTTTCCTTCCCTACATCCTTGCTCCTTCCAGCTAACTTCACCTATCAAAATTGCAGAGAATCCAAATCTCCTTGTGTTTAGTAGACATTTGAACTAGGAAGCCTACAGCCAATAATATCCTGTAATTAAGGGAGAGACAGAGAGAGGGGGTCGAGAGACAGACAGACATTAAGAGAGAGAGAGAGAGAGAGAGAGAGAGAGAGAGAGAGAGAGAGAGAGAGAGAGAGAGAGAGAGCCTACATCTAAAATCTACCTCTAGAAAGGCTTCTGTAAAAGAGATAAGATCTCCTGGTTAAACTGGGAGTGCTGGGGGGCGGGGATGAGAGCACAAGAGAATGGGATGGTTGAGTTGGGGGAAGGACAGAGAGGGAGAGCAATGAAAGAGATATCTTGATAGGGGGAACCATTATGGAGTTAGGGAGAAACCTGGTGCTATGGAAATTCCCAGGAATCACAAGGATGAACCCAGCTAAGACTCCAAGCAATAGTGGAGAGGGTGGCTGAACTGGCCTTCCCCTCTAATCAGACTGATGACTACCCTAATTGTCATCATAGAACCCACATCCAGTAACTGATAGAAGCAGATGCAGAGATCCACAGCTAAGCACTGGGTGGAGCTCCTGGGGAGCAGTCGAAGAGAGGGAGGAGGGATTATATGAGTGGGGGGGGCGGTGGCAGCGGGCAGGGGTGTCAATATCATGATGGAGAAATCCATAGAGACAGCTGACCAGAGCTAGTAGGAACTCACGGACTCCAGACCAACAGCTGGGGAACCTGCATGGGACCAAACTAGGCCCTCTGAATGTGGGTGGCAGTTGTGTAGCTTGGGCAGTTTGTGGGGTCCCTGACAGTGGGACCAGGATTTATCCCTGGTGCATGAACTGGCTTTTTGGAGCCCATTCCCTAGGGTGGGACACCTTGCTCAGCTTTGATGCAGCAGGGAGGGGCTTGATCCTGCCTCAACTTGATATGCCAGACTTTGTTGACTCCCCATTGGCAGCCTTACCCTCTCTGGGGAATGGATGGGGAAAAGGTGGGGAGGTGGGGAAGAAGCAGGAGGAGGGAAGGGACGGGGTACTGTGGTTGGTATGTAAAATGAAAAAAAAACTTTTAAATAAAAAAAAAGGTTCTCTAATAATTCATTGAGAGAAATAGGTAATAAATTGTTTAAATTTTATGTAAAAGTAACCATGTTTAATAGATTATTTTTATGGGCCATCAGCCTTTCCCTACAAGTAACTTGATTTTGATTTTAAATCAACATATAAAACTTTCTGAAACTTAGCTTTTAATGGATTAATGAAGTGTGAGGTCCCCTACTAGAGATCTCATTCTCTAATTCAAATAAACTAAAACTAGAAGTAACAAGCATGGGGGTTGCAGTGAAGCCACAGCACTGTGGGATTTAAAATGACCTCGTAAGCTGCTTTTAGATCAAGGGGAAAACCAATGCACAACTGGAAATATTTAGAAAACAACAGGGAATGAGGAGATGCTCAGTGAATAAAGTGCTCACTGAGCGAGCCACCGAGAGTCAACCATGAGGTCACTGTGTGAGCCACCAGGAGTCAACCATGAGGTCACTGTGTGAGCCACCAGGAGTCAACCATGAGATCACTGCGTGAGCCACCAGGAGTCAACCATGAGGACTCCACCTTGCTGAGCTTATTAAATCTCAATCAGCTCTCAAGGCCCCACCTCTAAACACCACCATCAGGTGAGTTTCCACTCTTCACACACATGAGTTTAAAGGGGACAAATAGCAATGGGTATTGTGGAGAGCAAGCATTAAATATGATGCTTGACTAAATGACCTCTAAATGATTCCCAGTTGTTGCCTTGTAACAGTTTTATCATAAAGCTCTTACCAGTATAGTTAGAAAATTTCAGGGTGTCTTTCAAAGCTTTCATAAAGTCTTTAACATTCATCATGTTGTCTTTTAGAATGAAAAAGGAAAAAAAAGAGAAGTGAGAAATAATTCCTGGGCAAAGTAATTTTCAAAGACTAATATCAAAATAAACATTTTTAAATGTTTACATTTTTTTAAAAATTTATTTACAAGGTACTTTTGAATTCATTGCCAACTGTTATTTCTTACCACAACCCTACAAGGCTGCAGACATACCAGTTCCAACTTGGCCTGAAATGGAATTCAAATGCCAAGAAGGGCCTGTAATTTCACTTGGCCCAAAATGGCAAAGTAGTATCTCTACTCAGTTTAAATTCCCAAGCCATTCTTCACTGAAAGGAACAAGATCTGCAAGCAGAAGGATTTCAACAAGGGTGCTCCCCACAAAACTTAGGCTTGTTTATTTTAAAAGCTTATTTATTTAAAAGGTTTGTTTATTCTTATAACTTCAGAAGAGCAGATTTTTAAAGGAAAAGCTCCTTTTCAAAGATAATATTTTCAGAAACAGAACCAAACATCTCTAGACATGCACACCATTTTTGCAGGTCTTCCTAAAAAAACAAAAAAAAAGACAAAACAACAAACCAAACCAAAGAATTTTATAAACACTGAGAACAGTGTAAATGCTCACCAGCAACAATGTCTGATTGAAGGATTTTCTCCACTTCTTCGTTAAATAATGTAACCCCAAGATTTTTTAGAAAATCTTCCAAGTTCTCCCGAGCTATCGTCTCGCCTTTAAGCGAATTAAGAGCTGAGGCTATCTCCTGCAACTCTAGAAATATATATTTAAAAAGACATTTGATAATTGAACTGAGCTCTGATTTTTCAAAATAGAATAATAAAGACTTTTGTCTGTGCAGTCCATGGTTAATTATTAAATCCTGAGTTTAGGATTTCAAGGCAGTTCAGTGGGTAATGGCACTTACTACATAAGCCTGAAGAAAACCAGAGTTACATTTTAGAATTGAGATTCATCTTGATGGATTTTTCCTGTGATAAATATGTAATGTCCCACCTGATTTCTTTTGATTGATTTTAGTTTGAAGTCTATTTTGTTAGATATTAGGATAGCTACTCCAGCTTACTTCTTAAGTCCATTTAATTGGAAAGTCTTTCCCCAACCTTTCACTCTGAGATAGTGTCTGTCTTTGAAGTTGACATGCAGTTGTCAACTGACATGAAGTTGTATGCAGCAGAAGGATGGATCCTGTTTCATATCCTGTTTTCATATCCATTCTGTTAGCCTGTGTCTTTTTATAGGCGAAATGAGTTCATTGATATTGAGGGATATTAATGACCAGTGATTGTTAATTCCTGGTTTTTTTTATGGTAATGTGTGTGTATTTCCTTTCTTTGGGAATCCCCAAGGATGACCACAGCTTAGACTACTGGCAATAGTAGAGAGGGTGCCTGAGCTGGCCTAATCAGCCAGTAACTGATTAGTAATCATCTGGTAATCAGATTGGTGAATTCACTATCATCATAGAGCCTTCATCCAGTAACTGATGGAAGCAGAGATCCACAGCCAAGCACCAGGTCGAGCTCCAGAAGTGCAGATGAAGAGAGGGAAGAGGGATTCTATGAGTAAGGGGTATCAAGATCATGATGGGGAAACCTACAGAGACAAACGAACCAAGCTAGTGGGAACTCATGAACTTTAGATCAATAGCTGTGGAGCCTTCATGGAACTGGACTAGGCCCTCTGCATAAGTGAGACAGTTGTGTAGTTTGGTCTGTTTAAGGGGCCCCTGGCAGTGGGAATAGGATCCATCCCTGGTGCAGGAACTAGCTTTCTGGAGCCTATTACCTATGATGGGACACCTTGCACAGCCTTGATGCAGGGGGAGGGACTTGGACCTGACTCAACTGAATGTACCAGGCTTTGCTGACTCCCCATGGGAGGCCTTACCTTTTCAGAAGAGGGGATGGGGAGTAGGCGGGGGGAAAGCTGGGGGGAGCAGGAGGAGGGATGAGAGAGGGATCTGTGGTTGGTATGTAAAAATGAATAAAAAATTTCTTGAAAAGAAAACCAGAGTTAAATCCCCAGAACTCCCAGTGGAAGGAGAGAATCACCTGAAAGTTGTCCCCTCACCTCCACACACATATTGTAGTGTGTATGTGCCCATATGCATACATCATACACACACATCATCATCATCATCATCATAAACACACACACACATCATCATCATCATCATAAACTTTTATGTGTACATACTGAAGGAAAGCATAGAAACTTACAAAACTATTCTCTGATGCTTCCATGCTTTCCCATAAGTAGTATAGGTGTAGTAAGTTGGTAATGGAGGGAACATTCTGGAAGCCAAGTTCCCATATGCCACAAAACTTCCAAATAGGCTTCTCAAAAGATAGCAGTCTCAGTTCTGCTATATTAACTTTTTCTTGCCCTTTAAACTCTTCCAAAAGTTCCCTGCCCTACTTGGCACTAGGTGGCAATGCCAGCTTCTTCATCTCTCAGATTCAGTTACCCAACTAATGTCAGCACTTCATGACTTAATTTACTTTGCTCCCCACCTTATAAAATGTCACCAATCCTGAACAACAGTCTTTCTGAGCACTGCCCTCCAGTTTCAAAGTTAGATATAAAGTTGTAACTCTTTATTCAATACACAACATGCTCCTAATACCATGCTATATACTGCACATGGATAACAACATTTGATCCTGATAGCTCTATAAACATGATGCTCTTAGCTTCTTAATTCTGAAAATAAAGAAGTAAAATTAGAAGTCAGATAGCATAGAAAAAAAACTATTGAACTACAGAAAGGTGATGAGGAATGTCTAATAAAGGAAACAGAGGATTTACAAGAGATTCTATAAAAATAAAGCAATCCATAGAATAGTTCTAAGCCTGAGGCCTAAAATGCCATAGGAAGATTTTATACCTAGAAAACTTTAAAAACCACTAAGAGAGGGGCTAGAGAGATGGCTCAGCAGTTAAGAACACTGACTGCTCTTACAGAGAACCAGAGTTCGGTTCCCAGCACCCACATAGTAGCTCACAACCATCCATAACTCCAGTTCCAAGGGATCCAACACTCTCTTTGGACAAGCATATCTGTAGGCAACACACAAAATAAAAAAATAAATCTTTAAAAAAATCTTTAAAAAGTAGCATATTTCCCATAGAGTTCAAGAAGTAAAGATGGAATTTAAAAGATCTTTCAATAGACTGCTTTTTAATAAAGTATTTTTCCCCTGAAAGAAGCTGCCAGTTTCTAATCAAACTAAGCTTTGCCTGCCTTCCATCAGAACAATGCAAATATGTTAACTAGAAATCAAAGCAAATTATCAAAAAAATCAGTTTGAAGAGTCACAAATAATTCACTTACTTTCAATTTTTTTTCTTAACTATCACTGGGGGACTGAACCCAGGATCTCAGTGCACATTAGGCAGGGTTTCTACGAAGCTACAATGCTAGCTCCAATATCTTTCCTTCTCCTCCTCCTCCTCCTCCTCCTCCTCCTCCTCCTCCTCCTCCTCCTCCTCTTCCTCCTTCTCCTCCTCTTCCTCCTCCTTCTCCTTAATTTCCCTTTCCTCCTCTTTGCATATGTGTGGTATGCTCACATGTGGGGGTGGTATACATGTATGGAGATACTGGTGTACATATGCACATTCATGTCGAGGCTGAGTGATTGTTTACTGTATTCATTGAGGTGGAAACTCTCCACTGAAATCAGAGTTCATCAATATGGCTAGTCTAGCTAGCCCTTTTATTCTGCATGTCCTAGGTCTCTGCCTTCTAAGAGTTAGAATTATAGGCAGATGCTATATCTACCTGGCATTTCTCTGTGTTCTAAGATCCAAACTCAGATTCTCAAGTGTACATGGCAACACTTTATCTGCAGAGCCATCTTCCCCAACCACCCCAAACCCATATTTACCTTTTAACCTACGGGTGTCCTGCATATCTTTTACTGCTTTTGAAAATTCTTCGAGTTGTACTTTGTCACCTTTGGTGAGAAAAATATTTTATTAGATTACCCTCAGTAAACAAAAGTCACAGCCAATGAAGCAATCTATAAAAATGTAAATCATTTGATATACACTTAAGAATCATATTTTTTAGTAACAGGTTGATTTATGGAAAGAGCAAAAAGACTCTAAAATTTAAACTGAGTTCTCAGTTTCCATCACTTAAGAGGAACCATACAATCTATAGTTGTATAAAATGTAGATAGGTCCTAAATAAAAACAGGAGGTAATGTCTCAGTCTTAGTTTAGACTTTGCCTGAAGAGGCGAACTCTGTGACAGACCACCTGCGGGGCTCTTTGACCATAAAGTCTGACAAGGCTGACACCCTTTTATTTAGGCAAGAGCATGCAAGTACCAGACTCCTGTCAAGGGACAAACCTGGGAGACAGAAGCAACTTTGTCTCCTAACCACCACCAGGAAGATGGCTGGAGACTTAGAATTATTGTACTTGAGGATCACAAACTAGAACAAAACATAGAGGCCAACAAGGCACATCTCCAAGCAGTCAAAGTCCTACTCTACAGGTTTCAAATATAGCTACAAATATGCTATCTTGCCTTTTATCCACCATATGTTTTAAATTAGGACTTGAATTCCTAGGAACTATATAATAAAATCACATTCCTACACTGCAGTACATTTTCCTGTTTCTTATAGAAATATCCAGAATATACCTAACTACAAAGGCTTTGCCTCAAAATCTGTCAGCTATCCTGACTAAGGTAATAATAAAATGTTACCATAAAATGTGAACAGATACTTTATCTTTTTTTTTTTTTTAGACAGGTTCTGGCTCAGTAATACCTGTTGGCTTGAATTCACTCTGCAGCCCAGGCTGGCCTTCTCAGTCTTCCTACTTCAACCATCTAAATATGCTGGGATGACATGCGTGAGCCATGACATACCCTGCCTCGAATATATCTCAAATTTCCCAATCTCCCAGTCTGTTCTCACTAGGAACACACTATATAACACGAAGGTATTGAAGTAAAAAATAGATACTGATGTTTTATATAGAACAGCCTGCTGTGGGATGTTCTGTATGGCAAATGTGTAGCTCTGATTGGTCAATAAATAAAATACTGATTGTCCAGTGGCTAGGCAGGAAGTATAGGCGGGACTAACAGAGAGGAGAAAAGAAAGAACGGGAAGGCAGAAGGAGTCACTGCCAGCCGCCGCCAGGACAAGCAGAATGTGAAGATGCCAGTGAGCCACGAGCCATGTGGCAAGGTATAGATTTATGGAAATGGATTAATTTAAGATATAAGAACAGTTAGCAAGAAGCCTGCCACGGCCATACAGTTTGTAAGCAATATAAGTCTCTGTGTTTACTTGGTTGGGTCTGAGCGGCTGTGGGACTGGCGGGTGACAAAGATTTGTCCTGACTGTGGGCAAGGCAGGAAAACTCTAGCTACAACAGCCAAATTACATGAATTTTCTTTATAGTTCCTACGTCTGTGGATTATTATTTCAGCTGTTAGACACTCCACCTCACTGAGATCTGAATCTGTGGGAGGCCTGGAGATCTTTGTGCTCACAGATAAGCACTAGAGGAACTTGGAACACAGGGTTGCTCCTTCAAGGGAGGAACGCAAAACCTGTTATCCAACCAAAAGGCTGGAGTAGACGTGTTTTCTAGTCAGTTACCTTTGCATTATCTGTGTAGATACTCTTCTAGCACTGGACCCTCTCCCAGATCTTACCATAAATTTGTTTTTCTTCAGTCAATCTATAGAGCCTATCTTTATGACTTTACAAAGAGTTTTGATGGAGTCACATCTGATCTTTATTTAGATTACTTTGTACCTTAAGGACATTTATGTATGCTTTGTTGTGCATGAAGTATTCAGTTATATCACCAGAACGGCCTTCACCAAATTGTGCTGTGCTTAAATATACCTAAAATAAACCACTTAGAGTCAGACTCCAGAAGTTTGAACCAACACTGGCTACTGAGTCATGTTGAGCTGAACTGCCTTCTTTTCTCCCACAGATTGTCACTCTGCTGACCATAAAAGTTGCAGAGACCCCCTCATGAATCTACAAAACTGCTAAGGGAAAAAACTGAGAAGATGCTCCGTGTTATCTGGCCTAGGCAGAGAATTCTGGGATATAACCTAAAAAGCACAGCTGACCCAACAAAAAATAGACAAACAGGACTGCATCAAAATAAAAAGAATAATATTGACAAGAACAACAATCACCAGAGTGAGCAAGAGACAGACAGACAGACAGACAGACAGACACACACACACACACACACACACACACACACCATAGGCAGTAAGCTAGCAACCACTCACCCATGAATTGAGAGAAAATATTTTCAAATCATACATTGGATAAGAGGTTTACTATCTAACATATATAATGAACTCAAATAAAAATAATAGCAAGAAAACATATAGCCCTATTTTTAAAATGGGCAAAAGTCTTGAATAAATACTTCCCCCAAGAAAATACACAGGTAGCTCACAGATGTGTGAAACATACTCCAAGCATGAGAGAAACACAAGCTGGCCTCACAGGCAGAGCCTGCTTCATGTGTGTTAGACTGGTTAGCACTAAAAACAGACACTGAAGTTTTACCTTTGGATACCCACCATCAACTGTGGCTGATTTCAATGCCTCTAAGAATTCATCTTTTTTTAAATGACTATTTGAGCTAGATAATGTGTCCCACAAGTGAGAAACATCCATCTTGTCCTTGCTGAGATTGTGGAGGATGTCAACAGCATCTGGCAACACTAAACCATGGACAAAAACACAAGCTTAATAATATATTTATCCAAGATATCAACACAACAACTATTATTTGGAATAGTTAACAATTAAGGATTTGGGGTTTAAGATAAACATCAAATAGAGCAAAAATAAAGAGCCAATTTTCAAGGATCAAATCACAATAAAAAATATTTACCCTGCTATATATAATATGTCTTAGAAGTTTCTGAACTGTTTGAAGAACATATGCCCTTACCCCTGGGTAATCACAAAAAATAATTTCCTAACTGGGAATGTGGACCAGTGGAGCATCTTCTCAGCACACTCAAGGGTCTCAGTACCATGCTCAATACCACAAAAAATAATAATTTTCCTTGAATTTTAAATTTATAAAAGTCTGAGTTCCCAAACATTTCAAAAAACATTAAGATTTTATTTTTCATTGTGTGTTTATGTGTAGGGGTACAAGTTTGCATGAAGGTGCCCACACATGACAAAAGAGGGTGTCAGATCCCCAGAAGTTGGAGTTAAGGGTGGTGGTGAGCTGCTCAGTGTGGGTACTAGGAACCCAACTTGGGTCCTCTGCAAGAGCAGCAAGCATTTTTGACAGCTGAGGCACCTTTCCAGCCCCATGTTCCCATTTTTTTGTTTTGTTTGTTTTTCAAGACAGAACTTCTTTGTGTAGCCCTGGCTGTCCTGGAACTCAGTCTGTAGACCAGGCTGGCCTCAAACTCACAGAGATCCTCCTGCCTCTGTCTCCTGAGTGCTGGTGTTAAAAGTGTGTACCACCACCACCGGCTCATGTTCCCAATTTTTAAAAACAACGAATCAAATAGTTTTTGCTTCCTGTCCTTCTCAAAGTTCTTCGCTCTCTCCTTCTTCCTATAATGAAAGTTTTGTTTTTAGTATAATTTTAAGCAAGAGAGTGAAATTATCTTACAGAAAGACTTCCTTGCTGCAAATGTAAAGAATGGACTCTCTGGAAAATCAGGCAGGAGAATTCTGTAGAGGTTCAGCAACAAAGATGCTGGTGGCTGTGACAGGATGATATAATGGAGATCTGAGACGGCGACAAATCAGGATGTACTTCGAGAATGAAGATGTGTTCAATGAATTAAATGGAAGGCTGAAGAGACTGGGACCACCGAGTCCTGAGAAGCTGAGTAAATAGTAATGTGTGCACCGTTTGCCACAGGAAAAGCAATCTGCTGGGGAAGAGCTGGAGATGATCTGGGAGTCAGAGGAGAGAGGGGCAATTCAAAGCAGTAAGGTCACTCTGAAAACACCTGCAAGAATGGGGCCCAGAATGGAGTCTGTGGGCATGCTGATACTTAAAAATCAACCACCAAAGTAGCAGCCATTAAACAAGACCAAGATGCAAATGCTGATAAACTGGCAGTGGGTAGAGAGGACTAGAAGCCAACACTGTCTTGGGTACCTGTGGGGTTGGTGGGTAAACGCCCCACAGAATGGGGCCATGAACAGGGACTAAAGAAAAAAGAAGAAAAAGGGACTAAAGAAAAAAAGGGGGACTAAAGACAAAAAAAGGGGGGACTAAGACAAATGAACAGGGACTAAAGACAAAATAATAGGGACTAAAGATAAAGAAAAATAATAGTTTTATTACAGAGTTTTTGGCGAAAGTGTGGCCAGTGGAAAGGCATGCCAGTGTTATGGAAAATATATATATTTTATATATATATATTATTGAGGGGCAGGGGTTTTATCCTCAAGAGGAAAGGAAAGTAGACTGGAAGGATGTCTGATGCTGCAGCGCAAAATTCTCTTCTGTCAAAGTTTTCTATCTTCTATCCCTTTCTCAATTTCTATCTGTGAAAAATAAGTATAAGGTATAGGGTAGTAATACAGTGTAGGAAAAACTTAGAAAGGTAAGATGGTGTAGAAAAAAGGCAACTAGACAGAAAAACTTCAATTTTCTAACTTTGGGGGCTATGAAAGCAAACTGGGGGAAAAAAATCTTTCTTTGGGCTTTACGGGTAGTAAAAAAAGCTCTTCTTTGAGCTTATGGGGAAGAAAAAGTTTCTTATGGAAGCTTTTGACCAGGGGACAGCTGAAATGCTAAGTCCAAGAGGCAGGAGAAAGTGTTTTCTCCGAGGCAAAAATGGGGCTGTAAAAAGCCAAAAAGTTTAAAGTTCAGAAGTTTTAGGGAAACTTGGTCTTTCTCTCTTGGGGGAAAAAATTTTTCTCTTAAACTAAAAAGCTTTTCTTGGAAAATTTGGAGGGAAAAAATCTCTCTCAAAAGCTTTAATCTTTCTCAAAAGCTCTCTTAAAAAAAACTTAAAAACTAAAGCCTTCAACTTTCTCTCTCAGAAGGACAACTTAGAATCACCTGAAGATATTAGTATGGGGACCACCTGTGATTAGCTCTAAGGGAAAACAACAAACCTCTTAAGACAGCAAAACCTCTCTGAGTTCTGTCTTTCAAGCTTTAAAAATCCTTCCTGCAATACAGGAGGCAGGGATGGAGTTCCTAAAAACCTCTCTTCTAAGCTCTGTCTCAAGCTAGTAAAAGGCAGTGGGTCAAAGTCCCCTGAGGGAAACATTCGGGAGAGTGTGGGTAAAGAGATAGAGAGCCCAAAAGGGCAGGAAACTACCAGAGAAAAGCAAAAAAGCCAAGCTTTTCAGTTACAGCCAAGCTGATGCATCAAGGGTTTTGTTTCTGAGTGAGCTATGAAAAGGTGCTCCTAATCGTCCTAATGTAAAGATCCCCTGAAGCAATGCAAACTGTTAGCATTGTATCCTCGTTTCTAACCAAAAACTAAGAAGCAACTGGCCAGTGTCTCTGAGTTGGAGTGCATTTCGGGGATACTAGGGTTCCTGCAGTTGTAAACTTCCTGGAGCACAGAGCTGAGGCAGGAAGGTGCAGGACCCAGGGGAAGATTGCTAATGAACAACCAAAGCTAAAGCAGGTGGGAATGGCACAGTTGTCCACTTTCCTACAAGTCCCGGGTTGATAGGTCCACAACTACAAAAAGAAATCTGAGAAAAAGCTTTCCTATTAGAAAAAGGACCTTTCTGGGAAAACAGTAAAGCTGAACTGTGTCTGAAGCAGTTGTGCTGCTGAGTCAGAACGCTGTCTGGGGAAAGAGCCCAGCCAGGGCAAAACAGAGCTATCCAGGAGTAAAGCTTTCTTTTCTGTCAGAGAAAGCACCTCTTTGAGAAAAGCTTTGTTTCAACTGACTCCCAGTGAGATGGAGTGTAGCCCTAAGGGGTGATTGCCTTTGGCATAAGCTCTGTCCTTGAGCACCCAGACAAACACAACCCACTGGGTGACTGGGCCAGGTGAAGGCCTGATGAGGCAAAACACCTGTCCTAATGGGAGTTTAGAAATGGCGAAAACCTCCCTTGCTAAGCTTGATTTATGAACACAAACCTCAGACCCCGAAAAACAGAAACGGACTAAAGCCCCTACCTTCAGAAGCAAAAAAGCTGCCACTGTAGTGTCGGAAACTTTCTGGGGTAGAGGGAATAAACTGAGACCAAACTGGATACTGTCAGGGAGAAAGACTCTGAAAAAACAGAGAAGGGACATAATCCTCCACAGAAAATGCATGACCTGAAAAAGCTGCTAGAATTTGAGGCAGATTCAGGGGGAGAAAAAAAAAAGCCCCTACCTCCAAAAGCAGCTAGTAGAAGTACAGAGCTGCAGACAGATAGCTGAAGCTCTGCATCTGGGGGGGGGGGGGGGGGAGGAGGAACAAACAAAATGAGATAGATGAGTGGGAGAAAATCTCTTGAAAGAGCTATGGAAAAACTGTTGTACATGATCTTGTTTTTCACTGGCTAAGACAAACTCAAGCCCCGAGGAAAGGTGCTATCAGAAATGCCAGCCTCAATGCGCGCTGAGGCAGGTGTGGTTCTGATTTGGGGCCAGTGTCTGATGAAGGAGACACACCTGTTAAAGCCAGCTGAGGAGAGAATAGGAATCTCCCAATGTGCCATAGCTGAAAATGTAAAATGCTTGTTTAAATCTCCGGTTGCAAAGGCAAGAGACTTTGTTCAAACCTCCCAGGCAAGAATTTGTAAGCAAGTCTGGTAAAAGAGAACCAGTTGACTCTCAGACCCGAAAAGAACTATGAGAAATGAAGTCCAATACCTAGCTTGCAATAAGGGACTGATATAAGGGAAATGCATTCTGGGAAAGGTAGTTTTTCCGCTAAAGATGGCGACATTGCCCTGAAACACTTTTGTCAGCTCGAAAATACGTCCATGGTAAACTTAAAATACAGCCTTTAAAAAAACGAGGGAAAGTCGTCTAAGAGTTTAAGTGTCAGTTCCAATGAAAAATTGAAAGGACACGGAACTAGGTGCTTCGCGTTTTTGGGCTCCATTGGTAAAATGCCTTATTTACCCTAATAGCTGTGCAAAGTTTTTACGGTATTTGGATGACAAAAAGCTAACTTTAAGAGCAAACAATCCACTTTAAAATCCTTAAGAAAGCAAGAGAAATCAGTTTATACAAGGAACATTGTTTTAGATATGAAGAAACTTATGGGAAAATAAAGTTCTTTGCCTTTTGAACAAACTGCCTGCAATGAGTAGTTCCTTTGCAAATCTAATAAGGATATAAGGAAACAGGCATTCAAAAAGAAATGACTGCTTTTTAGATGGGAACAAACTTCAGAAAATCTAGCTGTCTTGCAAAAGAGTTGCTTCACCTGAAAGTTCCTTATAAATAATTAATGCTAAATATTACAGCTGCTAATAACATCAGGAGTTAAAGCTAATGAAGTGAAAATACTAAATCCTGAAGATGCTTTTTCTCAAAGTAAGCTAATGAAGGATATGTTTCATGAAAGAACATTCTATGTTCTTGACTACTTTGAATAGTAACAGTTTTGGTGAAAATATTGGACTAACAACAATCAAGTCAAAATGTTTCAACAAATTCAAGATGCTATTCCACAAAAGAAAACTTGCCATGCTTTGTGGGCCATATTAGAGCTCACTCCAATCTTCCTGGTCCTTTAGCTGAGGAGTAATGCAATGGCTGAGCATTATCCCAAGTGGAAATGGCTCAACAATCACATGTTCTTCATCAAAATAGCAAAAGCTTAAGAGAAAGTAATTCAATCTTGCCAAAGAAGCAGCTCATCAAATAATTAAACGATGTGGGGTATGTCCAAAATATTTTCCTGTCCCTCACTTAGGGGTAAACCCTCGAGGTCTTCTTCCCAATCATCTATGGCAAATGGATGTTACTCATATTGCAGAATTTGGCAAATTAAGATATGTACATGTGACCATTGACACTTATTCAGGATTTTTAATGGCTAGTCCACAACCTGGGGAAGCTACAAAACGTAATTATCCACTGCTTGAAGTGTTTTTCGTATACGGGTATACCAAAAATTATTAAAACTGATAATGGTTCTGGATATAGTAAGGCATTTCAACAATTTTGTACCCAATGGGAAATCGTACATAAAACAGGTATTCCTTATAATCCTCAGGGACAAGGTATTGTAGAAAGGGCTCATAGCAGTCTTAAAACACAACTTCAAAAAATAAAAATAAAAAAATTACCCTCAATCTCCACATAATGCATTAAATCATGCTCTTTTTGTTCTGAACTTTTTGAATATAGATGTCTATGAACAGTCTGCCGCAGATAGATTTTGGCACAGTGGCACCCAAGCGACTTTTGCTCAAGTGAAATGAAAAGATCCCTGCTCAGGATTATGGAAGGGTCCCAATCCTGTTTTAATATGGGGTCGAGGACATGTTTGTGTTTTTTCACAAGAGGAGAATGAAGCTCGGTGGTTACCGGAGCGTCTGTTAAGGATCGTGGAACTAAGGAAGGTCAGCTCCAATGACGTTCCTATAAAGGAAGGAACCAGAATGAAAGTGGCTCGACTAGTGTTTCTGAGGTTTTGTCACTGGTTAATGCAAACAGTGAGGAAAGAGTTCGGAGCTGTGCTGCTTTTGGCTTTACTAGCTCCTTTAGAAAAATACTTTATATCACCTAATAGCTGTGCAGTATTTGGTGAAGAGCTTTATAGCAGCTAAATATGGTAATTTCACCCTCAGCGTGAAGTGAAGTTTTTCTGGTAGAACAAACCAAAAGTACTGCTGTAATAGAAACGTTTGTCTGAATTGAAGTTCTTAGGGGAGCTATTATGAATTTGGGTGAAGGGACAGCCTCGAGTTAAAAACCATTTACCACTGATAGTGCATCTCTGCCAGTTCCAGAATGGCATATCACAACTCTATAACAACAACACTCACTAAATCCCCGTGTTTTATAGCAAAGCTGACTATAAACTCTAAACTTTAGAAATGATGTATGTACTTCCTGTCTAGTTAAGAGAATCTAATAGAGATAGTGATGATGATTAAGAGTAAGAAGTAGAAAAAGATGAAAATAAGATGTGAGTTTGTAGAAATTATTCTCTTGTTAGATCTCTGTGTTAAGAAATCTTTAGGTGTTTGCTAAATTAGATATATGCTAATGGTAGCCCTATATAAGTTTGTAAAATAGATCTATAGAGTTCCTTTAAGAATATAAGCTTGCAAGAAGTATCTAAGGTAGTCTTAAGACATGTAGTAATAAGCTTGTAAGATGCTAGTTGTAAATGTAAGTTTAAATAAGAAATAAGATGGAATGAATATAAGTATATAAGAAGTAATAAGAAATATATTTGCTAAAGTAGTTCTATAGTTTCCTTAAAGAGTATAAATAAGTAGATGTTAGTATGTTATATGTGAGTTTGTAAAAATGTGTAAATGTTGAGTGTGAGTTTATGCTTAAGCACATGTTATATGTGAGTTTGTGAAAGTGTAAATATTGAGTATGAATCTATGCTTAATGTATATGGTAAAAGAACCCAAGACACAGAAAGTGTAGTGTCCTAGTAGACTGCAAAGTAGGCAGTCTGAATGGTTTCAAAAGCTCCAGAGGGCGCTAAGAATGGCAGACTCCAGAACCAGCACAACAAGGCATCTGCAGCTGAGATCTGCAGCTGAGATCTGTGGAAAATCAACACAACACAGAAAAACCTGAGCTAACATCAAAAACAGTGTGGTTTAGAATACTACTATACCTAAAAAGGTCTCTGTGAGAACAAGTTGCAGAGACGCTTGTTTGAACTAAAATTGTTAACTGCAAAAAGTTTTGGTTGTAAAACGTCTCTTCATATTTGGAAGTGAAAGCCTTATACCAGAATTTATTTATTTGAACTTTTTGAACTTAAAATAAGATAAAACTACAAAAAAATTTTGGTTTTGGATTTCTTCATATTTGGAAGACTAGTACCAGAATTTATCATTTGAATTTTGGGACTTAAGAAATAAAATGAGCTGGGTGATGGTGGCGCATGCCTTTAATCCCAGTACTCGGGAGGCAGAGCCAGGCGGATCTCTGGGAGTTCGAGGCCAGCCTGGGCTACCAAGTGAGTTCCAGGAAAGGCGCAAAGCTACACAGAGAAACCCTGTCTCGGAAAAAGAGAGAGAGAGAGAGAGAGAGAGAGAGAGAGAGAGAGAGAGAGAGAAGGAAGGAAGGAAGGAAGGAAGGAAGGAAGGAAGGAAGGAAGGAAGGAAGGAAGGAAGGAAGGAAGGAAAGAAAGAAAGAAAGAAAGAAAGAAAGAAAGAAAGAAAGAAAGAAAGAAAGAAAGAAAGAAAGAAAGAAAGAAAGAAAGAAAGAAAGAAAGAAGGAAGGAAAGAAAAAAGAAATGAACAATAGAGATTTCATTGCAATGGGACAATTTTGAGTTTACTTATAGTAATGACCTAGGAACTGTTTTCTGGAATTGGGGTAAAAATGGAATTGTTTAAATAAAGAAATTTATTGTTTCTACCTTGACTCAAGATGCAGCTTTATGTATGCATATATGCTGGTGATTCATGTATTGTTCTGTGTTTAAAAATGCAATTGTTTTGTGAACTGTTTATGTAAAAATGGAATTACGTACAGAACTGGTTTTGTGTTACAAATGGAACTGTTTAAATGGAAAAGTTTGGGTTTTCTAACTAGGCTTGAGATTTTGCTTAAAAAATTATAAGGAAAAGGGAGAGTTAATATTCCTTAGTCTAATTTCAAAAATTGTTTGAGTGGATTAATGTCATGTTTTTGTTAGTAATAAATGCAAATGGGGTATACTAAGAGACTACTTTTAAAGTGTAAAGAGTTTTATTAAGAAACTGCTTTTGGATGTTTTGCTAAAAGTTTTCAAAGTATTAATGGTTAGATTGAGAATATTGCTTTTCAATATGGGTTTGTAGGAATTGTATAAGTTTGGGTTTTTTCTAACTAGGTTTGAGATTTTGTTTAAAAAATTATAAAGAAAAGGAGGAGTTATGAGTGAATTAAGGTTGAATTATGTTTGCAGAAATTATGTTTAACCTATTGGTATTAACGCACCCTGGTTTTGTGGAGTTAAGGAAATATTTAAATTTGTGAATACATTGAAGTTTTTCCTATGTTCTGTTAGCAAGAAAATTCAAATGATTAAGAGTTAAAGTTATAGGACTGAGAAAATTGTTGACTATATATAGCACCATATATACTAATTCAAATGGTTCTATTAAGAGTTTGCTTTGAGTTGTAAGATTGAGAGAATTGTGACTATGTATAGCAATATTTATGTTAACCTGTTAATGGTAATGATGAAGCTAAGGGATTAAGTTTGCAATTGCATTAAGTTTTTGGTTTAGAAAGGGCTTGATGCAGCTAAAGACTGCTGTAGTCACCTTGGACCTAATTCAAAAGAGAAATGCCATCTATATCATCCTCTACTCCCATACTGGGAGGTGTAACAGCTGTGGAGATTGCTGTAAGCCACTAATAATGAGTTATTTTTTATATATTAAGGGGGGACCTGTGGGAGTCTGTTTTCAGGTTCCTCATGGCTTTACCCAGCAGGTCTGAATAAAGGATGATCAGGACCACAGGCCTGAGTGCAGGTGTCTGAGATGGTCTGCACTTGGCTGTGCTGGGGGGGGGGGGGTCTTTTGCTCCACCCCTTGGCGTCTCTATAAATACCCTGAGGCAGAGACAATCAGGGGCAGTTGGAAAAGGTTCCAGGCCCTCTCGAGGCTATCCTTTATTTTCTATCTGTTTATCTCTGCAAGATTCTCCACAATAAATCCTTCTATCTAATATTTCCTGCTGCTCACACTCAAGAAAACTCTGGAGAGCTGTGGGGTGGGTGGGTAAACGCCCCACAGGTACCAGAAGGAAAACTTTCCAAGAAGTAACAGGGATTAAAAGGTCAAAAGATGAAGATGAAAATTTGACTTAGCAAAATGCACTTTAAGTGTTATAGAAAGTTAGTGTGGAATAATGCATCATTTTATAGGAAGGACTGAGGCTGGGGATGTAGTTTAGCATGTCAAGACTTGGACCCAATCCTACCACCAAATAAATAAATAAATAGTTCAACAAACAGAAAAACTGTAGACTAAGAACACCAAGATTTTCCTTCACTGCAGCCATGAAACATGTTTTTATACCAAATTTTAAGACACCAATAAAAGTATCTGGGAATGGCTAAGCATCTTGGCACCTGTCTGTGTACCTCTAGCACCCAGGGAGCCATGGCAGGGAAATCACCAGAACCTAAGTTGGGGAGTTTAAGACCAGCCTGGAAAACATAGGCTTCATTTCAAACAAACAAAACAGTATGATGGATGAGATGAAGCTGGGAGTGTGGCATTGGGGCCAAAGTGGGAAAGCTGAGTAGGGATGACTCTTCCCCGTGGGTCTGCAAGTGATACAAAGCTCGAGGGGAGAGCACCAAACGACAAAAACAAGTAAGAAATGTTAACTGTGTGTGCTCGTGGGGTGGTGTAATGTGGAGCTTAGGAAACACAGCTTTTTCTGAGCTCTGTCTGAGCTAGTGTGTACCAGACACATGGCATTAAGCAGGCCTAAGATAAGGAGAACTCTGTACCTTGGTTTTCTCTTCTAAAAAACAGTATAGCATTAATATGGGAATCCATAGGGTAATGGAAAAATTAATAGTAGTGTATGATAAACACTATGTATGAGTGACAATAACACAATCATTGTAATTACTATTATGTAGTACATATAAGTCTATTATAACTGAAATGTTTACAAAGTCTTTCTATCTGAAAATTAGGACTAATGGACCTTCACTACTTTGGTTTGTTTGTTTGTTTGTTTGTTTGAGATAGATAGGGTCTCCTTATGTAGCCCTGGTTATCCTGATACTCACTACATACAGCAGGCTGGCCTTGGACTTACACAGATCTACTTGTCTCTACTCTCCAAATGCTGGGACTAAAGATGTATGCCACAATGGCCTGCCCTTTGCTGCTTTTTTTCAGGAGTTTATGTACAGAGCTTGAATTCTGCCTAAGAACTAGACTAGGGAAAATTTTTCTGATCATTTAGAGCCCCAGATTAGCATCTGTGACTGTCAGATATCCGCATAGCACTAAACCAAGATGCAGCATTAGAGAGGCATGGTTCATTATCCTTATGAGAAAATTGTTTTGTCAGACCCTAACCTCACTTATTACAAAAAAGTCATTTCCAGGAAATTGAAATTTTATAAATGAAAAGAAAAACTTGAAACTTTTAGAAGACACTGGGAAATACTTTAATAGGATCAAACTTGAGATCATCTTCTGTTTTCCATGTGAAGGCAAAGCCAGAAGCTAAGCCTGAGAAGGGTAGAGCCAGGATAGGACCAGAAGTTGGAGAGAACAGGGATTGTAAACAGTTGTTTCAGAGAGTGGGAAATTAATGGTAGTCAGACTCATGCAGAGCAGGGAGTTTCACTGCATGGGTTCCAATGAAGTACAGAAAGGCTAGAGATTTCAGGGTATTGTGTAAATATGTATCAGACAATTTAAATCAAATAAGAAAAGCAAAAATGAGCAGAGACTGACCTAAAGTACATGGGGAAACCGACTGAAGTCCACAATATAAGGAATACAGAACCAATAAGAAGATAGGCCTCTGCACTGGGTGAGCCAGCTGAGGCAGTGCTGAAGAGCTCGTCCGGGTAGTGACTGTGAGGGAAAAGTGGCAGGCTGACCAAGCCAGCTACCACCCAGGCCCAAAACCAGAGTTATGAGTTGGCCCACCCCAACATCCACCTCATCTATGAAATTGTTGGGGCATGTGAAGGAGATGAACCTATGGATCCAAAACAGCAGGATCTCCATGACACAGGACAACAATGGGACAGCCAAGAAAAACCCCAGTGAGAGCCCATTATCAGTGGTGTGGCAGAAGCCAGGGGTCTGAAGCCAGACAAATGGCTCATGGCAATGAACCCTTGCAAGTAAAGATGAATGGACTACCAGGTAAACTGTGACTCAACAGGCTACACTACAGCTTCAAGACAAGATTCTTTTCCTTTTTTTTTTTTTTTTAAGTTTTTTAGTTTTCTTTTAAATCTTGTTTTGTTCTGGGAAGGAGGTTGCAAGGGCAGAGGGAGAAAAGTAGACTTGGAAAGCATAATATGAAACCCACAAAGAATCAAGGGGGGAAAAGGAAGAAGATAGGACCTGAGCAATCTGCTGAAAATGGAAAAGTGAGCATATATATATAATATTAAGACTTACAAAGAAAATAAAACTAAATATATGAATGAAAATATACTATGCAATTGTCCTATGAAAAAATTTAACTTCCATGACAGAAAATCCTAAGGAAAAATTGAAATGGCTGATAACACAAATAACCTCTTCATCTTTATCCATGGTGCAACCTAATATAGAAAAAAACTATAAACTAAAAATAACTCTTAATTAAAATCCAGTACCATTCAATATATAAGCACCAAATAACGTAACTCTAGCCAAAATGTTTAAAGTACTAATGTCAGTCCATTAAAAATAGATAGTTAATGTGGTGGTATTGTGTTCCCCAAAATATTGTGCACCCTAATAAACTTATCTGGGGTCAGAGACAGAACAGCCACTAGATACAAAGGCTAGAAAATGGTGGCACTCACACCTTTAATCCTAGCATTCCAGAGGTAGAAATCCCTCTGGATCTCTGTGAGTTCAAGGCCACATTGGAAATGGCCAGGCATGGAGACACACGCCTTTAATCCCAGAAAGCAAGCCTTTAATCCCAGGAAGTGGTAGTAGAAAGCAGAAAGGTATATAAGGCGTGAGGACCAGAAACTAGAAGCATTTGGCTGGTTAAGCTTTCAGGCTTTGGAGCAGCACATTTCAGCTGAGATTCATTCTGGATGAGGACTGAGAGGCTTCCAGTCTGAGGAAACAGGACCAGCTGAGGAATTGGCAAGGTGAGGTAGCTGTGGCTTGTTCTGCATCTGATCTACCAGCATTCACCCCAATAACTGGCTCCAGGTTTGTTTTTATTAATAAAGACTCTTTAAGATTCATGCTACAAGTTATGGACTGGAGAGATGGCTCATCAGTTAAGAGCATAGCATGCTCTTTCAGAGGACCTGAGTTCCGTTCCCAACACCCAGGTCACCAACTCACAACTACTTGAGAGTACAGCTTCAGGGGATCCAACATATGCTTCTGGCCTCCAAAGGGAACCATGCTCATGTGCACATACCCAACCCTCACCCTCGACACCAACATACACATATAATTAAATATTGTTAAATAGAGGTTATAGCCTTACTTTTCTCTATGCTGAGTTTCACAGTACCAAATACTAGCTCATAATAGTTTACTGACAGCTTAACATAAAGCCCGGTTCTTGAATGTTATTAAATAGGTTAGAATATTGAAAGACATGCTGAGAAAACAGCTGAAACCAGAAACTCTTCATATTAGTTTTCAGATTCTAAGTAGCATCACTTTCTCAGAGTGAGAAGACATTCCAATCCCCCTCCCCCAAATAGATGTGATACACATGGTTCTGCCCACAGTAAGTATGGAGGTCAAAGACTATAATAGCTCTATAATAGTTATTCTGCACACAGTAAAGAAAAGATTACAGCCACATTTTGCAGCACAAAGTCAGGCAGTCATTGCCTGATGAGCTGGCAGATGACTAATTCTTTCAGTATCTTATAAAAGCCTGTTATCTTCTAAAATCTTTCAGACCACCTGGTCCATGAAAGTGTCAGTAACTTTCATACGTACATAAATTTTGAGAGAAGCCTTCCGTGTTGCTCATCATGTTACCAATAAATTCTTTTAAATTCACTTGTTTTGTTTCTAAAGAGAAGAGAAACATTTTCTTTAATATCTTCAAGTATTAAATTATTATGACAAATATTGAATTATGTGAAGATATAATTATATCCATCATATAATAATAATCACTAAAATGTATGTTTTGGGGGGAAAGGCAATTCATCTAGAAGCAAAAATCAAACACTTAATAGAAAGTTGTTCAAAATAGTGCACAGCATTGTAACTTTTAGTATCTGTTACCTGACATCTCATTTTTGTCCACGTGTGCTCGTTAATGTCTGAATATCTTCCATCTGTTTCTCTTTGCCCGTACTACTCACAGACACTAGTATAATTGCAATAACTTTTCAAGAAAAGCAAGTCTACCTCTGCACACCTGGTCCAGGGGTGTTTTAACTATTCTTGGACATTGTTCATTCACACAAACATTAGAATTGGCTCATAAAAGCCTGAATTTTGTTGGAATTTCTTTAGACAAACACATTAGGGAAACGACAGTCTTCGTCTATGGTCATAGAACCCTCAGCATTCCCAGATCGCAGCTCATCCCAAAAGCTAAATAGCACTGAATGGAAGAACTGACAGGTTTCAGTCTATGAACCTATTGCACAGGATATGGTCCCATTCAAATCTTCCTTTACATCTGAACCAACCTATCAGCATAGGACAGGTTCTCATCAAATCATCCTCTATATCCAAACCAACCTATAGGCACAGGACATGTTCCCATTCAAATTATCCTCTGAACCAAGTCGTATTTTCTCTATACAAGTTTTACACAGATTATATGTTTCTACTCCTTTATTATGAAGGTTTTAAAAAATACAACTAAAGATGTTGTAATGAATTCTCATACAGTATCCTTAAATCAGTCATTATTAACTCAGCTCTTCATCCATGTGGACCCCACTATAGCCCACCACTCTCTCTCCCTTAAGGAAAGTTCTTGCTCAGTTACATGGGTACTGAAACCCTCATTGGTAAACCTTTACTGCGAGTGGAAGGCTTTGACAGGAGGAAGCCACCTTTGTCCTTTCAGTGCCTTGTGTCCTGACTTCCAGCTGCTTGCTTTGTCTTTGCAGCTTTTCCTAGGGAAAAGTATCTGAAAAGACTATTAACCCAGGCAATGTCTAGATGACAATTTTCAAGCATTTAATTGTACTTTTGAACTTTCCTTTATTGACTTAATACTTTTTCTAACAATAAAATCATTATTGTTATAATAAAAAACAATAAATTCATTATTCTGAGAAGAATATTTCCTTGAAATTTTATCATTTACCATCAACTCCTGTTAATTCTTTGATCTTCTCTAGTTCTGGCTTAGGAAGGTAAACTCCAAAATTTTGAAGACAACTGTCTAGATCCTCATCAGCAACATTTTCATTCTGAATTTTATTAGCGCCTTCAATGGCATCATTCAATGCTGGAAATAAATTTGTTCATATTAGAATTAAGTAAACTTTAAACCAAAAAAATACAAGTATTAAGATGAACGCTAGGTCCAACATTAAGCAAAAATATAAATCCTGTTAGACGTGTTGCATACTAACGGCATAATAAGAATGCTTTAAGAGACTTTTGTTGGTTTGTTTGGGTTCTGTTGTTGTTTGAGGAGGCGGTCTCATGTAGCCCAGGCTGACATCAAACTCCTTCTGTAGTTAAGGACAACCCTGAACTCATATTCAGTCACCATACATGGTTTCTGCAATGCTGGGAATCAAACCCAGAGCCATGTGCTTTCTAGGTAAACACTCTACCAACTGAGCTGTACCTCCAGACACAAATTTTTCCATGCTAAAAATCAGTAAGTCTCAGAATCAGTCAAAAATATTCTACTTTGCTATGTGATTCCTATACCTAAGAAATGCCAACTTAGTCACATTGACAATATCACCACTGAAATTACATAGAAACAAAAATCCTATGAGAATGCCCTACTTAATTCAACAAGTTAAAATTCCTTGGTGGTTTATTTCATATTAGCAAAAAATTAAGCAGAAATCTTTCCATCCTTCATGAGATAGTGCTTTGTGGGAATGTGTAGTTTGGTCCATGGTAAATTCATTTAGTTTAATCTTCTTTAAATATAAATATGATTACTTAAAAATAATTATCCCATGTATCTTTTATAATACCTTAAAATCTATACTTTATTAATATGGAAAATGTTTCCTTCATTAAATTTAAATTGCTAAATTTGTGCTACAGTGAAAGCATTCCTTTTTTCCTTTTCTTTTTTCTTTCTTTCTTTCTTTTTTTTTTTTTTTTTTTTTTTTTTTTTTTTTGAGACAGAGTCTCACTATATAGCTCTGGCTTTCCTGAAACTCACTATGTAGACTAGGCTGGCCTTAAACTGAGAGATCTGCTTGTCTCTGTCTCCTAAGTGCTGGGATTAAAGGCATGTGCCATTATGTCCAGCTATTCTTAAAAGAAATTCTTCCAAAATATCCAGGTTTGCCTACCCCCATCTCTTTATCCTGGGATTTTGTCTAGCTTGAGATTGCAGCAGGTCCTGTGTGTGCTGTCTCTATTTAGGGCTGATCATTTCATGGTCTCTTACTCTCTGTACTTCTCCTAGCTAAGCTTCTATTAGCAATTGATAGAAGCTGGGAAAGGGAGAGTCAATTTTCTTTAAGAGTTGGTTGAGCACCCTCCAGTAGAAGGCTACACACCCGAGAGTATATGGCAGTGTCAACTATATTTGGTGAGTATTTTTTAAAAGTGGACACAAAGTTAGGTGAGTAGAGAGGTGGGAGGAATCTAGGAGGAATGGTAGGAGAGGCAAATATGATCCAAATACATTGTATGAAATTCTCAAAGAACTAATAAAAGTGAGAAAAAAGAAATTTATAAAAAAAACATTATTGTGTGTATATAGAAATATATGCACAGTTTTTTAAAGAGGTTGCTAGGCCAGTGGCAATCAACACAGAGAACAACTGGCCAAGATGCAGAGAGTAAAAGATTTCAAAATGCTCAGCCCTAAATGGAACATGTACACCACATGTCCACTTCCCAAGACTCAGGGATCATTGTGGAAGAAGAAAGGGAAAGAGTGCAAGAGCCAGAGGCAATAGGTGACAACAAGAAACAGTGTTCTGGACACAACTGAGCAGCTGCACCTATGAACTCGTGGCAGTTGCAGCAGTATGTATAAAACCTATCAGACCAAATCCCATGGAGACAGAAGCTAGGCACACAATCCCACCCTTAGCCATGGAGCTATTGACAAAATGGTAGCTGCTAGGGGAAGGAGGCACAGTTTTCTCTAAGAGTGTAGTTCCTAGTGAGATGACCATGGAATACCACACATCTCAAAATACTTGCCCAACACAAATTGGTCTTAAAAGTTTTTTTTTTTTCTTTAAGGAAAAAAAAGGACACAAAGTCATAGGTGTGAAGCAGAGTAGATCTGGAAGAGTTGGTGGGGGAATGAATATAATCAAAACACATTGTATGAAACTTTCAAAGAGCTAACAAAAGTTTAAATTTTTTTTTTTTTTTTTTTTTTTTTGGTTTTTCGAGACAGGGTTTCTCTGTGTAGCTTTGCGCCTTTCCTGGGACTCACTTGGTAGCCCAGGCTGGCCTCGAACTCACAGAGATCCGCCTGCCTCTGCCTCCCGAGTGCTGGGATTAAAGGCGTGCGCCACCACCGCCCGGCTAAAAGTTTAAATTTTTAAGTAGGAGAGGTGTTGTATGAAACTTTCAAAGAGCTAACAAAAGTTTAAATTTTTAAGTAGGAGAGGTGTTATAAATCATCTGAAGAAAAAGTGAGATCTGAAAAAAAACACACATGTACACAAATTAAATAGGTTTTCTCGAATGTAAGATTCAAATAAAGTATTTTATTTCATATTTTAATCTTGTTTAAAAAACTATTTGTATAAACAAAATAATTACAAGCAAAAAACAATAACAAAATGAAAACAATACTGGGTAGTGGTGACCATTGCACAACTCTATAAATTTACTTGAAAATCGGTGAGTGGATCAATATTATGTATGTAAATTATAGCCTAATAAGTGCTTCATAAAATGTTCTAAAACTAAATTATATCAATATTTCATTCAAACACATTCTTCATGAATAGTTGAAAAATCAATTCCTAACCAATGGGGCTAATTACCCATTTGCTCTCCTTGCTATCATTGTATTACTAGGCCTTTGTGTAGCACTCTGAGTTTATAAAATTCAGATGACAATTCTATGAGATGAGCAAGCTAGTTATTGTTACCTATGGGAGGCCAGCTCCCACCTTTTAAAGGGGTCCTATGAAGAAGAGAGAGGAATAAGAAACTTCTAGATTGAAAGATAGCAGAGAGGAGACAAACAGAAACACAGAATAGCTTCAGGAGGACCTGGATCAAAATCTACTGGCCCCTTCTGTCTCTTCAAAGGGCTTTTTATAACAATGCCAAGGGGTGGGGCAAAAGACCTCCGCCTTGCTAGATCAAAGCATACTGCACAGGCAAGTGCAGACTCTTCTAAACACCTGGTAACCACACCCATGGTCCAATCATCCCTTTATGCAGCCCGCTGGGTAAAGCAAGCTCAGATTCTCAGATACTGAGTAAGTTCTCACTAGGAAACCTCTGTGGGTCTCTACAGTTACTTCCTGAAACAGGAAGTTCTTACATGCTGACTGTTGACTCTAAGAGTCACAGAAGCAGTAAATGTCTACCCCAGGGGCTGTGAGTGTCCATCTCAAAGATATGTTCAGTTCTTCTAGTTTTGCCTTAGTTTTGTTTCATTTTGTGCTCCATCTGTTTCGTTTGTTTTGGAGACAAGCTATGTAGCTCTGCCTTGAATTTTCCATTCTCTCACTTCAACCTTCAAAGTGTGGGAATTGGAGAGGTATGCTCCGCCATGCCACACAGAAGCAAGTTCAAGGTGATCTATTCAATCTTCTTTTCAACCTAATTGCTTTTCCTCCAAGTCATTTTAAATCAAATTTTCTACCTACCATCATATTCGGGTATATTGTGCTCCTTGGAAACTGCCATAATAAAGTCATCTAAATTCACCATTCCACTTTCTGTAAAATAAAGAATTTAAATTACACATTCTGACATATTTTACATTAGAAGTATGTTTTCATTTTTATTAAATTAAGAGTAAAAACTTGCTTGATCCTTAATTTCACCATCCTATTTTGCCTTCTCTTTCCTCCCTCTAAACCTTCCCATTCCTGCTCTCCTTCAAATTCATGGCCTCTTTTGTGTTGTGGAATACTTTAAGATGTGTTACATTTGTTTATGCGGTGGAACATTTGTTTAATGATGCAAAGGTGTGTTGCATTTGTTTAACTTTGTGAAGCTGTGTTACTTTGCCTGTCTAAAACACATGATTGGTCTAATAAGGAGCTGAATGGCCAATAGCTAGGCAGCAGAAAGGATAGGTGGGGCTAGCAGGCAGAGAGAATAAATAGGAGGAGAAATCTGGGAAGAGAAGATCGAGGAGAGCAAAAGAAGGAGAAGGAGAGAAGGACACGAGGGGCCAACCACCAAGCCACACAGCAGCCATGGAGTAAGAAATAAAGAAAAGTTTATAGAATAGTGAATGATTAAAGCCCAGAAGCAAAAGGTAGATGGGAGAACTTAAGAAAAGCTGGCTAGAAATAAGCAAGCTAAGGCTAGGCATTTATAAGTAATATTAAGTCTACGTGCATTTATTTGAGAGCTGGGTGGCAGTCCCCCAAAAGAGTTAAGAGTAAAAACAACCAATAATTTCGTTTATTAATTATTATTGCATGCATGCATACACACACACCTATTATTTTAGTAACCACTGGAGGCATCTTAGAGCCATAAACTAACTAATCACCAAGGACACAAAAATAAGTAAGACAGTCCCTGGTTTTTTAATAGTTATTACATGCAAAAGATTGGATTGGATACTAAGATTTGATAAATATGAGAAAAACCAAAGTCCACATAGCTGGACTATAAGAAAGTTGAGGAGTCAATTTCAAACCAAGGTGAAAAGCCAGTCAACATGGTATCCATTAAGATATCTTGACAGTATTAACCAGCACTGACCAAGTGTCACACTCTGACCCCTGGGATTCAGAGGTCTGATTCACTACCAATTTTTAAATATAATCCTTCCAATAGCAATCATTCAACCCTGCAAAGGGTTCAATAACTTCTCTAGCACCCACTCTTATACATTTTGAAATCAAATTTTCTTCCTACTTGCATTAGCTAAGAAATTATACCCAGACTCTGAAAATTCACTTTTAATGTTAAGTTATTCCCAAGTCATTCTTTGCAAAAAAAAAAAAAGTTCCTTCTTTTCTCCCCAGATGAGCTTCTAGAGTGGGTAAGTCTTAGTTACTGATAAAAGTAACTCTCTAACCTCAGCTAAAACTCTTAGTAACAGTAGCTATGTAGCCTGAACTGGCCATCTCCTGTGATCAGGCAAGACTTCCAATGGAGGGATTGAAACACCAACCAGCCATACAATCTTTGACCTACAGTCTGTCCTGCCTATGGGATGTGCTGGGATTAGTGACCATCCCAATTGTCATTAAAGAGCCTTTATCCAGTAACTGGTGGAAACAGATACAGAGACCCATAGCCAAGCATTAGGCTGAGCTTGAGGAATCCTGCTGAAGAAATTAAGGAAGGATTGTAGGAGCCAGAGGGGTCACCGCAGGAAAACCCACAGAAACAACTAACCTAGGTTCCTAGGCGCTCACAGAGTCTGAACTGACAACCAGGGAGCCTGCATGGAACCAACGTAGGCCCATGGGACATACATGGGACAGTTATGTAGCTTGGTCTACTTGTGGGACTCCTAACAATGGGAGCAGGGGCTGTCCCTAACACTTTGGCTGGCTTTTGGGAACCTATTCCTCATACAGGATTGCCTTGCTCAGCCTTAATACAAGGGGAGTGCTTAGTCTTGCTGCAACTTGATATGGCATGCTTTGTTGATATCCATGGGAAGCATGCCCCTCTCTAAACAGAAATAGAGGAGTGGATTGTGGGGAGGGCAGGACAGAGGGGAGGTGGGAGGAGAAAATGGAAGATGACAAGAGAAGGGAAACTGCAGTTGGGATATAAAATAAATAAATTTAATTTTTTTGTTGTTGTTGTTGTTTTTCCAGACAGGGTTTCTCTGTGTAGCTTTGCGCCTTTCCTGGAACTCACTTGGTAGCCCAGGCTGGCCTCGAACTCACAGAGATCCGCCTGGCTCTGCCTCCTGCGTGCTGGGATTAAAGGCGTGCACCACCACTGCCCAGCCAATTTAATTTTTTAAAACAGAAAAAAACTCCAATATGAAAGCCCTCTCAAGAAGAAAAAAACTTAAGGGTCCAAATGCTACCCTAAGCTCTAGCTCCAAATGCCTCCTATGCATAGAACCTTCATTTACTTCTCCTCAAATCTGAGCTACTTGCTTAGAGGTTTTTGTAGGCCTTGGTTGACTCCCTGGCCTCTGCAGCTAGCGCAGCACCTGTCCTCACTTGAGGAGACACAGCAAGGAAGGCAACGTGGGCCTTGCCGAAACAAGGCCTAGTTTCCAGAGCAACCGGGAACTCAGACTTCACAGGGTTTTTTGTTTACCTTTTTCCACTCTTATGTTTCTTTCTTTTCTCCAAGTGTGAGGTGTGGAGGTGATATAATGGTGTGTGTGTGTGTGATCACACACTGCCATGCCTGCTCGGCTTTTATGTGGCTAGAGGGATCTGAACTCTGGTCCTCACAGTTGAACAGCAAGAGCTTTATCCACAGAGCCATCTCCTCAGGCCCCATATCTGTTCTTTCTTATGCTTTAGAATGGCCCATTGTGGCCCATTCCTCAGTAAGAGAAATTCCCCCCAGATTTTAACTCCACAAAAGTATTCACTTTCTCTAGTTTAGAGTTAGTAAGTTCTCACCAATTTTAGTAGTCTCCGGCATAATCTTCTGGAAGTCTTTTTCTGATAAAGTAATCTCTACCATGGGTAAAACAGACAGAAGTTCCTCTGGGGAAATGTAATCTCCTTGGAGCTTATTGATAACATCATGGACACTTTCTAAATACAGAGAATGCAAAATGATTATATGTATCGAAAACAATGGTGGTTACCAAAATCATTTTTTTTTTAACATGTTTTGAGACAAAATCTCACCATGCATCTTAGACTAAACTACCACCCTCTACACAGCCAGTCTGGCCTTGAACTCATACACCAACCTTGACCTCCTGAGTAATGGGGTTACAGGTATGTACCACCATGTACAGCTGGTACCTAAAATCTTGAATAATCAGAGAACAGGTTTCATCTACTCAATACCGCTAACAGATGGATTGCTTTTTCTGTTATCTTACAGTTTTGCTTTTATATCAAGCACAACACTGTTATAATTCTACAAACTCCTATTCAGAAAAGCAACCAGGCTGCTTGCTTCTGATTAAAATATAGTTCAGGAGTCCAAGACATCAAACCACCAGTGTATTTTGTTTAAATTCCAGAACCCCAAGCACAGTTTTAAAAGTCCTTTTCCCTCCAATAAACTGACCCTACTATGCTTTGTGTACATACTTTCAATAAAAATCCTAAAGGCATATATACATGGACAGTATCACTTCTAAGATATTCAGTAAGAAATGTATAGCCTGAATTTATTCTAAGGAAATATGAGGAAAAGTCAAAACGAGGAGTATTATACAAAATAACTAGTCACAACTCTTCTAGTGTCAAGATCATGAAAGGCTGAGAAAACATTCTAGAATGAAAGACTGGGGTCACTTGGCCACTAAATGCATTGTGTAATCCTGGGTCAGTTTGTGATCAGAAAAAGGACGTTCCTGAGACAACTGATAATATTTAAATAAGGTCAAATGTCAGTAAGTGTTGCTATATCAATGTTAACTTCTGGATTTAGATCTTTAGGCCATGGATATATGTTATTAACTCATAGGGAAACCAGGTGAAGAATATTTGGGAATGTTTTTCACTATATTTGCAACTGTTGTGAATGTAATGTCAGTTTTAAATAAAGGGTTAGTTTTTTAATTTAATCATGGAGGCAGTCACATCAAATAGAGTCCCTGCTACTACTGCTATTTTTAGGGAAGTTATTCCTACCAAACAAATGATTCCATTCTTCCTTACATACAGAACATGCTCTGGAATTAGTAGGTGACATCATTTGATTTAGTAATGCCAGGTAGGTAGACATCATTGGCTTGGGAAAGCCTCTTCCGCCCACTGACTAAATGTTTACTACTCTGCTGTTCTGTAAACCCAGAACTTTCTTACCTCACACACAGTAATAGCAGCCTAGTAGTAGAGGAATCAGAATGAATGCCTTAGTCTTCCTTAATGCCATATTTTTCCCTCAACTAAGTTATTTGAGCTATATGTTAGTGTATGAATCATTTATTTTTTTGTAATCCCTTACTTTAACTACTGCATTAAATAATAAGTGTATTTTTAAAGTTTCTTTAAAGAGAGCAGACATGATGGAGTAACTTCAGCAGACTGTAAGAAGCACACAATTAAGTTCCATATAAGGTATTTCAGTGATGGAAGCAGAACAAGAAAGGAAATTATTAATTATCTTTGATGAGGGCCGTACAGTGTTAGATGCCTAGGAAGTATAGTATTAATTGTTCTGTTTTTAGTATTTTCCATCCATAAGAAATAATACCTGACATACCAGGAATATCTTCACATATTTGAATTGTAGGACTCTAACAAAAATTTTACAGATTTCCTACATATTCAAATAAATTACCAAAAAAAATACACCTTCTATTCTCCCCCCCCAATTTCTCTCACCTCAATTTCTCTCTCTCTCTCTCTCTCTCTCTCTCTCTCTCTCTCTCTCTCTCTCTCTCTCTCTCTCTCTCTCGTTGTGTGTGTGTGTGCGCGTTGTTGTGGGATTGGATATGGACATGTGTGCATGTGAATGTGGAGGTCAAAGGTCAACCTTGGTGCTTGTTTCTCAAGTGCTATCTGCCATGTTTTTTGAGACAGAGTCTTTCACTGGCTTGAAGATCTTTGTTTAGGCTAAGCCAGTTAGCCATCAAGCTCCAAAGATCCACCTGTCTCCACCTTTTCCCAGGAATTGTCACCAAAATCACAGAATTATATTCACTGATCTGCATATCAAAAGTGGTGGTTACATAGGCTGACAGCTAAAAGGTTAACTATTAAGAAAAAAAAAAGTGCAAGTATTCAGTGATTGACTCGTGCCCATTTCTGCAAAAACTGAAACACTCAAGAACCCGGGTCTATGGTACTGACTGACCTAAGGTATTAATTACAGCTTTTTCCTTAGGTGAAACTGGTTTTAGGGAGCTGGACTGCTTTCTCACAGTTAGCAGTTTTGGGATGTTAGAAGTATCGCTTTTATCCAGAAACTTAGAAGTATCGCCTTTATCTGGAAACTTAGAAGTGTCGCTTTTATCCAGAAACTTAGAAGTATCGCTTTTATCTGGAAACTTAGAAGTATCACTTTTATCTGGAAACTTATCGAGGCTTGAAGTACTCTTCAAGATAGGTAGCTTAGACTTTGAATCTTGACTCTTTGAGTATGGTTCCTGAAATCCCACATGATCACTGTCAACCCCACTTGAGAATCTTTTTGTCTGTAAGGAAGTTTTTGATCGTTTAAATTCAGGCTCATCATGTTTCTCCAAGGATTTACTGTGATATTGAAAGGGAGGTACATTCAGCTTTTTTGATGTGAGAGGTTCGGACAATCTGGAAAATGAACTGCCTTTCTTCTTAGGTTGTAGATGATGTCCTGGTATATTTGATAATCGTTTACTTGAAGTGGCTTCATCCATAATTGCTAAGTAAGAGAAATAGATTCTTTTATTTATTGATTTCATTTATCTGTATGATTTGTATAATATTTCAAGCAAATCAATTAAGTCCTCATAGAGGCCAATCCAGAAATTATGAATTGCTTAAATATATAAATAAAGCAAAGTTTAACAAAGTTGAAAGGGCTGGTGATTAAATGGTCAAGCTATTAACTAGTATAATCTTAGAGGTTATTATATTTCAATACATTCACTCAAATCTATTTAAAGTTAAAATAAAATACTCTGCTGAGCTGCATTGTTCTCTACTTGGTAATTTAGAGAAATAACAGGCTAGAAAGGTCATACAGTTAGAAATACCTTCACTGTAAGTGTGCAGAACTATAAGAAGTTGCAGAAGGGAAGCTTTGTTAATAAAGTTAAAATCCAAATAATTATTCTCATGAATACTCTCAATGTCTACAGGCAGAAATAATCTCATACAAAGTCACAACTTTAGAAAATATTAGAAAATGAAATGTCTAGAGTCACAACTTCATTTATAAAAATCCATGTGATGGTTCAGAAGGATAACTTATGTATGAAAACACATTTTAAACTATTTCAAGAGTTTTAATACTTGCTCCTCAACACAACTCTTATCTGCTATGGGATAATGTGTCACTGTGATTGGTTTAATAAAGGTCAGGAGAGAATGGGCAGGACTTCTGGGGAGACAGAGGAACTCAGGGTTAGAATTTAGGTGCATAAGAGATACCAGAGAGACACTGAGGAAATCAGACATACAAAATGGAGGAGAGATAAAGAGCTATATGGCAGAACATAGATTAATAGAAACAGGTTAATTTGAGTTATAAGAGCTAGTTGGGAACAAGCCTAAACTAAAGGCCAAGCTTTCATAATTAATAAGAAGTCTCCATGTCATTATTGGAAAGCAGGCAGTTCTAAAAAAAAAAAAAAAAAAAAAAAAAGTCTGACAAGAAAGACTCAATACATTTGGTGCCCAAAACATAGGGCCTGAGAAAGCTGAAAAAATGTTCTGAACATGGAGCCAGACACAACTCCTTAGTAACTTCAGTCTTTCATTCCGTCCCAGTGCCTGTGGTGTATGGCTCCTTTAAGAGACCCTGCTACGCAGCTGAGAACTTAAAGGGCACACTACTAGATAGAATGGGAGACTAGATAGAAATGCCTGCCACAGGATGAAATAAAAAACTTCCCAGAGCTGGAGCAGATAGACATGACTCCAAGCCAGGGCCCACAGGCATGAGGCTCGACTCTCATCTACCTAAAGTGGGCAGAGCCAGCAACCAGCACCATGTGCTAAGCAGAGCCATGCAGCAGGTAACCTAGCCACCACCTAACCATATAAAGTTTGGCTAAGCGGTCAGAAAAATGCTGCAGACACAGACACACACACAAAAAAAAGCCAGGTCCAGGCTGAGAAAACCTCTGAACAGTTACAGTATGCCTGAAAATGTGCTTAGGTGCTGAAGAAAGAAAAAAAATGGGTATAGATAGTCATAGAAAAATAGTTTACAAATAAATTCTTTAAAGAATAAGCCATGTAAGGATGGGAAATATACAGGTAGTCTGGATCCTCTATGGTGTTTTGTTGACTTTGAATTTTTCAAATGTTGATGAGTGAAGGGCAAACACTGCTGAGAGACACTGGATTGCAGAAAAAAACTGCTAAATTAAAACAGCCTATATTGCCGGGCGGTGGTGGCGCACGCCTTTAATCCCAGCACTCGGGAGGCAGAGGCAGGCGGATCTTTGTGAGTTCGAGGCCAGCCTGGGCTACCAAGTGAGTTCCAGGAAAGGCGCAAAGCTACACAGAGAAACCCTGTCTCGAAAAACAAAAGAAAAAAAAAAAAACAGCCTATATATTTTAAGGATGTCTTAACTTCAGAGTGGAAGTCAGGAAATGTGTTACATTGAGGAAGAGGTTACACCTTTGTTTCCATAGGAAACAAAAAGGTATAGATTCCTTCAAAATTAATAAAGATCAGATTTGATTGGGGGAGATCTCCAAAAATCTTGGTTGCAGACATGAAGGAAGAAATCAAGAAAAACTACAAGACCAATGACATATAAGCTGATCCCTCTACATGGGAACAGCTCTGAGAATGAATGAGACATGATAAATCTTGTTGGCTACAGAGTCCTTATGATAGTTTGGTTATACAGTCCAAACATACTTATAAAGTTGACAGATGCCTTTTATCTGCTCAAACATAGAACAGAAAATTATCATTAATGGACTTGCACTCTGCACATCCCATACTTATGCTAAGGGAGATATGTATGTTACCTTTAAAAGTTTGTGTGTTTTCAGAAAAAAAAGAGACCAGCCACCAATGAAGACAAGTAGCCCAGGTGATCCAGCCTCTTAGAATACCTTTGGTGCAGTTTCCTCAAATATTTGCTTTTAGAACAACTTCAAAGCTGATAGCTGAGATGGTCCAGCTCACAGACTACTCCAGCCAGGACTTCAGATAAGCTCTGCACTTTCCTATCACACAGAGACTAAACAACAGTTAGCTCTCCCAGGACTTGACCATTACCCCAATTTTCTCAGGGTACCTAAGGATACCATCACCTCCAGACAACAGGAAGCAGTCTAGAGAACACAACACCCATATTCCCAAGAGATGAGGTAGGTGGTTTTTGTTTGCTTGTTGGGTTATGGATGTTTATTATCATTTAGGAGGGGATGGTTGCAAGTTGTTACCAGTCATAGAGAAAAAATAAGCAAAGGAAGTTAGATTCAGGGATCTCTTTCTGAAAAGAAAAAATGGGGGTATAATAATGATAGGATGAAAGGTAGATTGTCAAATCTACATTTAGACTAAAAAGCAATTACTAGTCTCAAATATTCCAGATTAGTATGGATTTTTGTGTATTGATACAAGTCTAAAGTTATTTTTGTTATAATATACTATATGTATGCTTCTACTCTTATTTAAGGTATTGTACCTATGCAACTCATTTAAAAATGTAATGTAGGCTGACAGCACTGATTGGACTAAGAGGTGAGTCTTTGTTCTTACAGCTGAACACCCTAGTCTCTAGGCTTTGGGCCCAGGGGCACAACCCTGTGCCCCCACACTACCACCTATTGTAGTCCCAGTATCAGGCCAACAGGCAGGTCTCCTGCAGGCAGGCCAAACTACCACCATCCCCCATAGGACCCTGTAACCTATAAGCCCCACTCCATCCCCAAACCCACCCACCTTCTGAGACTACAGCTGCTCCCTGAGACACAGATCCATTAGCATCAATTGGACCAAGAGCTCCAATTGGACCAAGAGTATCAATCAGACCAAGAGAGGCTCCCTCAGACACAGACACTGCTTGCACCAAGTGGAGGAAGAGAATAGTAAATGCCAATGCAAAAATACAGTCAACTACATAAAAACCAATATGGCACCACCAGAACCTAGTGGTTCTACATCAGCAAGACCAGAACATCCCAACACAGAAGAAACAAAAGAAACTGACCTTAAAAATGACTTTAAGAAGATGATAGAGGAATTTAAAGAGGAAACAAAAACTTCCCATAAAGAAATCGAGGAAAAGACAAACAAAAAATTGGAAGAAATCAACAAATCCCTTAAAGAAAGCCAAGAAAACCAAGAAAAAACAATTAAACAGGTGAAGGAAACAGTTCAAGATTTGAAAACTGAAATAGAGACAATAAAGAAGACACAAACTAAGGGAATGATGGAAAAGGAAAATCTGAGTAAACAAACATGAACTACAGATGCAAACATAACCAACAGAATGCAAGAGTTCAGAGAGAATCTCTGGTATTGAAAATACGATAGAAGAAATAGATTCATCAGTCAAAGAAAACTCTAAAGCCAACAAAGTCATAACACAAAACATCCAGGAAATCTGGGACACCATAAAAAGACCAAAGCTAAGAATAATAGGGATAGAAGAAGGAGAAGAATACCAACTCAAAGGCACAGAAAATATATTCAACAAAATCATAGAAGAAAATTTTCCCAACCTAAAGAAGGAAATGCCTATGAAGATACAAGAAGCTTACAGAACACCAAATAGACTGGATTCCAAAAAAGTCCCCTTGCCACATAATAATCAAACCACTAAACATATAGAATAAAGAAAAAAATATTAAGAGCGCAAAGGGAAAAGGCCAAGTAACATATAAAGGCAGACCCATCAGAATAACACCTGACTTCTCCATGGAGACTCTGAAAGCCAGAAGGTCCTGGACAGACATTATGCAGACACTAAGACATCATGGATGCCAACCCAGACTATTATACCCAGCAAAACTCTCAATCGCCATAGACAGAGTAAAAAAATATTCCATGATAAAACCAGATTTAAATAATACCTATCCACAAATCCAGCCCTACAGAAAGCACTAGAAGGAAAAATCCAACCTATGGAAATTAGATACAGCCATGAAAACACAGGCAATAGATAATCCCACATCAACAAATACCAAAGAAGGGAAACATACAACACCTTCACCAAAAAATAACAGGAATTAACAATCACTGGTCATTAATATTCATTAATATCAATGGTCTCAATTTGCCTATAAAAAGACACAAGCTAACAGAATGGATATAAAAATAGGATCTATCCTTCTGCTGCATACAAGAAACACACCTCAACTACAAAGACAGACACTACCTCAGAGTAAAAGGTTGGGAAAAGACTTTCCAAACAAATGGACTTAAGAAGCAAGCTGGAGTAGCTATTCTAATATCTAATAAAATAAACTTCAAACTAAAATCAGTTGAAAGAGATCAGGAAGGACATTACATATTTATCACAGAGAAAACCCACTAAGATGAAGTCTCAATTCTGAACATTCATGCCTCAAATACAAGGGGACTCACATTTATAAAAGAAACATTACTAAAGCTTAAATTGTACATCAAACCCCACACACTAGTAGTGGGCGACTTCAACACCCCACTCTCACCAGGCAGAAACTTAACAGGGAAATAAGGGAACTAACAGACATTATGACTCAATTGGACTTAACAGATATCTACAGAACATTTCACCCCAACACAAAAGAATATACCTTCTTCTCAGCACCCCATGATGCTCCATCACAAAGCAAATCTCAACAGATACCAAAAACAAAAAACAAAAACAAAAAACAAAAAACTGGGATAACCTCCTGTATTTTATTGGACCACCATGGCTTAAAGTTAGATTTCAACAACAACAAAAATTACAGAAAGCTTACAATCTCATGGAAACTGAATAATGCCCAAGTGAATCACCAGTGGGTCAAGGAAGAAATAAAGAAAGAAATTAAACACTTCCTAGAATTCAATGAAAATGAATGTACAATATACCCAAACTTATGGGACATTATGAAAGCAGGGCTAAGAGGAAAATTCATAGCACTAAATGCCCACGTAAAGAAGATGGAGAAATCTCACACTAGTGACTTAACGGCACACCTGAAAACTCTAGAACAAAAAGAAGCAAACTCATACAGGAGGAGAAGACACAGGAAATAATCAAACTGAGGGCTGAAATCAATAAAATAGAAACAAAGAGCACAGTTCAAAGAATCAATGAAACAAAGTGTTGGTTCTTTGAGAAAATCAACAAGATAGACAAGCCCTTATCCAAATTAACCAAAAGGCAGAAAGAAAGCACCCAAATTAACAAAATCAGAAATGAAAAGGGAGACATAACAACAGACAATGAGAAAATCCAGAGAATCATCATCATGTCATACTTCAAAAACCTGTACTCCACAAAACTGAAAAATCTAAAAGAAATGGACGATTTTCTGGATAGGTACCACATACCTCAGTTAAATCAAGACCAGATAAACAATTTAAATATACCAATAACCCCTAAGGAAATAGAAGCAGTTATTAAAAGTCCCTCAAACAAAAAAAAGCCCAGGACCAGATGGTTTCAGCACAAAATTTTACCAGCTTTTCAAAGAAGAGCTAATACCAATACTCTTCAAATTATTCCACACAATAGAAACAGAAGGAACATTACCAAACTCTTTTTATGAGGCTACAGTTACCCTGATATCCCAACCACACAAAGATGCAACAAAGAAAGAGAATTACAGACCAATCTTCCTCATGAACATGAGGGATGCAAAAATACTCAATAAAATATTGGCAAACCAAATCCAAAAACACATCAAAAAAATTATTCACCATGACCACGTAGACTTCATCCCAGGGATGCAAGGTTGGTTCAACATATGAAAATCTGTCAATGTAATACACCATATAAACAAACTGAAAGAAAAAAAAAAACCCACATGATCATCTCATTAAATGCTGAAAAAGCCTTTGACAAAATCCAACACCCCTTCATGATAAAGGTCCTGAAGAGATCAGGAATAAAAGGAACATACCTAAACATAATACAGGCAATTTATAGCAAGCCAACAGCCAACATCAAATTAAATGGAGAGAAACTCAAAGCGATTCCACTAAAATCAGGAACAAGACAAGGCTGTCAGCTCTCCCCATATTTATTCAAGATAGTACTTGAAGTTCTAGCTATATCAATAAGACAACAAAAGGAGATCAAGAAGATAGAAATTAGAAAGGAACAAGTCAAATTTTCACTATTTGCAGACAATATGATAGTATACATAAGTGATCCCAAAAATTCTACTAAGGAAGTCCTACAGCTGATAAATTCCTTTAGTAATGTGGCAGATTAACTCAAAATAATCAGTAGCCCTCCTATATACAAATTATAATGGGCTGAAAAAGAAATCAGAGAAACATTACCCTTCACAATAGCCACAAATAATATAAAATACCTTGGGGTAACTCTAACTAAGCAAGTGAAAGATCTGTATGACAAGAACTTCAAGTTTCTGAAGAAAGAAATCGAAGAAGGTATCAGAAAAGGGAAAGATCTCTCATGCTCAGGGAAAGGTAGGATTAATATAGTAAAAATGGCAATCTTACCAAAAGCAATCTACAGATTCAATGCAATCCCCATCAAAATACCAACACAATTCTTCACATATCTGGAAAGTACAATACTCGACTTCATATGAAAAAACAAAAAACCCAGGATAGCTAAAAGAATCCTGTACAATAAAGCAACCTCTGGAGGTATCATGATCCCTGACCTCAAGCTCTACTATAGAGCTAGAGAAATAAAAACAGCTTGGTATTGGCATAAAAACCAACATGTAGACCAATGGAATTGAATTGAAGACCCTGACATTAATCTGCATACCTATGAACACCTGATTTTGGACAAAGAAGCCAAAACTGTACAGTGGAAAAAAGAAAGCATCTTCAACAAATGGTGCTGGCGCAACTGGATGTCAACATGTAGAAGATTACAAATAAGATCCATATCTGTCGCCATGCACAACACTCAAGTCCAAGTGGATCAAAGACCTCAACATAAATCTAATTACACTGAACTTGATAGAAGAGAAAGTGGGAAGTACTCTTGAACACGTTGGCACAGGAGACCACTTTCTAAATATAACACCAGTAGCACAGACACTGAGAGCAAGAATTAATAAATGGGACTTTCTGAAACTGAGAAGCTTTTGTAGGGCAAAGGACATGGTCAATAAGACAAAATGACAGCCTACAGAATGGGAAAAGATCTTCACCAACCCCACATCTGATAGAGGGCTGATCTCCAAAATATATAAAGAATTCAATAAACTAGACATCAAAATATCCAACAATCTACAGAGCTAAACAGAGAATCTTCAACAGAAGAATCTCAAGTGGCTGAAAGACATTTAAGGAATTGGTCAACATCCTTAGTCATCAGGGAAATGCAAATCAAAATGACTCTGAGATATCATCTTACATCTGTCAGAATGTCTATGATCAAAAACACTAATGACAGCTTATGCTGGAGAGGATGCGGAGCAAGGGGAACACTCCTCCACTGTTGGTGGGAGTGTAAACTTGTATAGCCACTTTGGAAATCAGCATGGTGGTTTCTTAGAAAATTAGGAATCAATCTTCCTCAAGACCCAGCTATACCACTCTTGGGCATATATCCAAGGAATGCTCAATCATACCACAAGGACATATGCTCAACTATGTTTATAGCAGCATTATAGCCAGAACCTGGAAACAACCTAGATGCCTCTCAACTGAAGAATAGATAAAGAAAATGTGGCACATATATACAATGGAGTAATACTCAGCAGTAAAAACAATGACATCATAAAATTTGCAGGCAAATGGACAGAACTAGAAAATATCATCCTGAATGAGGTAACCCAGATTCAGAAGGACAAACATGGCATGTACTCACTCATAAGTGGATATTAGATGTAAAGCAAAGGATAATCAGACTATATATAACCCACAGCTCCAGAGAAGCTAGCTAACAAGAACTCTAAGAGGGAGGCATGGATCACCCTGTGAAGGAGAAATAGATGAGATCTCCATGAGCAAACTGGGGGTAAGGGAGAGCAATGGAGAGTAGAGGATGGGGGATGAGAACATAGGGAAATGGGATGTTCAAGCTAGAACTGGGACAGAATGGGAGAGCAAAGAAAGAGGTATCATGATGAATGGAGAATGAATGTCATGGGAATAGGGAGAAACAGGGTGCTAGGGAACTTCCCAGGAATCCACAAGGATAATCCCACCTACTAGCAATAGTCAAGAGAGTGCTTGAACTGGCCTACTCCAGTAATCAGATTGGTGAATATCCTAACTGTCATCATAGAGCTTTCATTCAGTAACTGATGGAAGCAGATGCAGAGATCCACAGCTGGGCACCAGGCCAAGCTCTGGGAGTCTAGCTGATGAGAGAGAGGAGGGATTCTATGAGCAAGGGACATTGAGATCATGATGGGGAAATGTACAGAGACAGCCAGGCCAAACTAGTGGAAACTCATGAACTGTAGACCAATAGCTGTGGAGCCCCCATGGGACTGGACTAGGCCCTCAGGATAGACAGTTGTTTAGCTTGAACTATTTAGGGGGCCCCCTGGCAGTGGGATTGGGATCCATCCCTGGTGTATGAGTGGGCTTTTTGGAGCCTATGGTAGGACACCTTGCACAGCCTTGGTGCATGAGGGGAGGACCTGCCTCAACTGAATGTACCAGGCTCTGCTAACTCCACATGGGAGGACTTGCCTTGGAGAAGGTGGGAATGGGGCATGGGTTGGGAGGGAGGATAAAGGGTGGGAGGAGGGAGGACAAGGGAATCTGTGGTTGATATGTAGAATGAATAGAAAATCTCTTAATAATATCAAAAGTAAATTAAAAAATTTAAAAAGTAAAAAAATATATTGTAAAATTCTAGTCCTTGAAAGCTATTATCACAAACTATTTAGAATAATTAAGAAATAGAAGTTAGTAGTTAGTCATCTATAACAATCAAACTTGAAGTCATGTTAAGTATGTTTTCAAGGTCAAACAGAGATATATGTTAGATAAAAAAAGGTGGTCTTAAAACACTTCAGAGGCGCCGGGCAGTGGTGGCGCACGCCTTTAATCCCAGCACTCGGGAGGCAGAGGCAGGCAGATCTCTGTGAGTTCAAGGCCAGCCTGGGCTACCAAGTGAGTTCCAGGAAAAGGTGCAAAGCTACACAGAGAAACCCTGTCTCGAAAAAACCAAAGAAAAGAAAAGAAAAAGAAAAACCAAAAAACTACAATTTAAAAAAAAAAATCTAGTAACTTCTCATGCCGGGCAGTGGTGGCACACGCCTTTAATCCCAGCACTCGGGAGGCAGAGCCAGGTGGATCTCTGTGAGTTCGAGGCCAGCCTGGGCTACCAAGTGAGTTCCAGGAAAGGCGCAAAGCTACGCAGAGAAACCCTGTCTCGAAAAACCAAAAAAAAAAACACTTCAGAGGCCTACAGAATATAGCATTTAAGGTGTTTTAATAACATAAGGCTTCATGACAGTGAAACACATCTGCTCCTGGCAGCACCAGTTACTTCAAAAATGGATGATGGGTATCAAAGAACCTCCATATGGAGTTTGCTTTCATTGTGGCAAATTTAGCCACTGGGCAAGAAACTGCCCTTGCCTTGACTGCTGACAGTATGTTCTACAAATTGGACAAGCAGGACACAAAGGGAAGTGGCTGACAAACTTTGCTAAGACAAGGTAGGATAGTCCTTCAAAATTCCTGCTTCACAAAAAGTCTGCCAGATATTCTAGGCCTGTAGGTCTAAGATGGATGCCCAAATGTTTCAGAGGAACCTTGGGGGACTGTCCAAGCAGCCAGATATCTCTGTCATTTCTATAGTTTTAGAAGCTGCTTGCTCTGCACTTCCTGTTTACTCAGGTAATATTTTATCCTTCTCAGGTCTCTGATGAGGTTGAAGAATAAATATAGTTTTACAGTTTTCCTTGTTACCAAAATTAGAAAAGAAACTTAAATAGTAGTTATAAAATTAATAAGGTTGAAAAACATAAAAGCTTAAATTGTTTATCTAAGAAAATGTTTTAAGGTCTAAAAGGATATTTTTAGGTTGGTAATATAAGTTATAATAGAAAATGGTAAAGTATAAAACATTGGATTCATGAAGATAGAATAGATAATAGAGTATTTTCTCCAAATTTGCCAAATACAAATGGACTGGACATTGTGCATGTAATTCTTACTTGGTAATTGTTCTTATTGTTTATAGTTTTACTGTGTTAGAGTTAAAAACCTTTCCTTTTATTTAGACAAAAAGAGGGAAATGTTGTGGAATATTTGTATTTGTGTGAAGATGTGTCACTGTGATTGATTTAATAAAGAGCTAAATGGCCAATAAATAGGCAGGAGAGAATAGGCAGGGCTTTTGGGGAGAGAGAGAAACTCAGGACTAGTATCTAGGTGTACTAGAGATGCCAGACAGACACTGAGGAAGTCAGACTACAGAATGGAGGAGAGATAAAAAGCCATGTGGCAGAACATAGATTAACAGAAACATGTTATTTTGAGTTATAAGAGCTAGTTGGGAACAAGCCTAAGTTAAAGGTCAAGCTTTCATAACTAATAAGAAATTTCTGTGTCATTATTGGGAAGCTGGTGATCCCAAAGAAAGTCTGGCAAGAAAGATTCACTATATCTACAGATTGCCAAATGCCTACAATCAGAGAAAATACAACAATTTTACAGAGCAAAAATATAATCTTGAATATGAAGCCATTTCTTCTAAAAAATAGAAACATTTCATAGTTTGATCTGTATGAGAATAATCTGAAGAAAATATTTAGGTTCTAAATCTTTAAAAGTCATTAAGGATGATGGTATAAGTCTTTAGCTGCCACCTAATGAGGAGAAATGAGTTATAGTAAATTAATAATAATTAAATTTTTGAAGGTTGAAGAGATGACTCAGAGGTTAAGAGTATTTACAGCTCTTGCAGAGGATTCAAGTTTGGCTTCTAGCACATGGTGGTTCACAACCATCCTTAACTTCAGTTCCAAGGGATCCTACCTACTCTTCTGGCCTCTGTAGGCACCAGGCATGCACTGATGTACATACATTTATGATAGCAAAACAGTAGTTCATAAAATGATATAAACTTTTTAGAACATCTTTGAGACTTCTACTTTGAAATTTGGACCACATAAAATAGCCTGCCTGTTATCTGGATAGGCTGACTACCTTCAAATGGCTTTTCCAGAAGTCAACTTGGAAAAGGCCTGTTTCTAGTACAAACATCAACATAAAGCAGCAAGAAGCATGAAAATTATATAACATGACCAAAAGAAGACAATAATCTCTTATTATCTGACTCCAAAGAAATGTAAACATACAAACTGTCTGACAAATATTTCAAAACAAATTTTCATAATACACAGAAAACTAACTCTATTCCACATGAAAGGTAATATTCAAAATTACAAATTTAACAGAGAAATTCAGTTTATAAGATTAAGAAATCTGGAACTTAAATGTAGTGAATGAGATGAAAAATATAACAATGTAAAGCAGAACAAATCAACTAGAAAAAATCTCAAAGACAGAAACTAAAATATGCAATCCTAAGAACAAATAATGAAAAAGAACAAAGAAAACTTATTGGATATGTGGAACAGGGCTAAAAGAAAATACTCAAATTTATAGGGAGTTTGTGAGAATAAAGAAGGACAATTTGGAGGTAAAAAGTTTACATAAAAAAATAAGAGTAGGAGGAATAGAGAAATGGTTCAGCTCTGAAGAGCACACATTCCAGAGGACCTATTCCAGAGGACCCAAGTTTGATTCTCAGCACCCACATTAGATGGCTCACAACCACCTGTAACTCCAGTTTCAGGGGAATCCCACACCTCTGGCCTCTGCAGGCAAAATGCACTCAAGTACACATATCTACCCACAACTACCACCACATACACATCATTAAAAATAAATCAACATTTTTTTTTAGAAAGCAAGACTCAAGAAGTCATTGGAGAGAGAATATTTTTTTAAATAGTAAAAAAAATAAAACCTCTAAATCTTGGGAAATATAAAAATATTCAAGTACAAGAAAGTCTGGGGACTCCAATGAGATTCAACCCAAACAAGATGCCATCAAGACCTGTTGCAAGCAAACAACCAAACAGCAAATACAAAAGGAGGATCATTAAACAGCAAAAGAAAACAATATATAAGGAACCTTCAACAGCAAACATCACATTTCAGCTGATACTTTATAGGTGAGGAAAAATGGCATGATACATTCAGTGATATAGAAAACAACTGCAACTGAGATACTTTATTCAGCAATGCTGTCTCTTCAAAGCAAAATGCAAAGACTGTCCCAGACAAACAGAAACAAACAGAAACAATACTATCAATCCTATCTTATGAAAAATGCCAAAGGGTGTCAGGCATGATGCCATAGTAAACCCATAACTAGCACTTGGGAGGTACCGGTAAGAGAATCAGGAGCTTAAGGTCAAACTTGGCTATACAGTAAGTTTGAGAACATTGTGTCTTGAGATCCTGTATCAAAAAGAACTAATTAGTAACAAAGAGACACAAAAAACTATAACACTCCAATAAAAGTGATAAAAGTGCACAAATTCAGATTAGTCTAATACTATAATTCATGGTATGTAACTCACTTATATCATCACTATAGATTTGTGTGTGTGTGTGTGTGTGTGTGTGTGTGTGTGTGTGTGTGTGCATGCATGTAAGTGCACATTTATGGGAGATGGTACACATATAAGGAACTAATGTCAGGGAAAGTTCTATTACAAAGATGTTCTTACAAAATGTTCTATTTTGGTCTCCCTGAGTAGATAGATGGTTAGGGGAAGAGGCTCAATATCCATTATAAGATTTAAAAACTGTGGGCTAGGAGTTAACTTAAAGATTACTTATAAACAAAACTTATAGCCACAAAGGTCCCTTACAAACATCTTCATATTGTTGTTGCAGTTCATCCAGAGTAAATATAATGTCCCCAATATCCACCGTGTGGTTACCTGTAATAGAAAGAGTAACTTAAAGTACTTCTATTTACTTTTGAACACACATATAGCTGCCAACCTGAACAGAATATGAATATGATTCAAAAGTGTATGCAGGTGGAATCAGAGAGCCAGCCATTATGAATTCTGAAGACTATCTGGAATTGTTCATTTATAATTCGATGCACAAGGAAGTATAAAATTAAGAGCACAGTTTTCCCTTTAATAAAAGTTTCTTTATCAAAGGAAACAATTTAAGTATCTAAACAATCAGATTAACATTTTATAAAATTTAATAGGATTTACTATAGATATTACTTCAAGTATTTACTCCTTTGTCTCAATTTCTAGAATGGAGACTGTGTATTTCAATTATTTTCCCCAATTTTTAGCAAAATATCTACTTCCTATCACTTAAAAATGATTTTTAATAAACAAAATATCCCAAAGGCTGTAAAGAACAGCACAAAGTCAGAGATGCTAGAAGCACATCTAAAGCGTCAGTGCCTCTATATGTGTAGCACAAGTGGGTGGTCCAAATCTTTGTTCCCTAAAGTCATTATCTCCCTTAAAATTTAAGCAAAACAGCCGAGACCCCACATACTATAAAAAAAAATCAGTATCTACCCAAATGCTGAAGGTTTCTGAGCAGTTTGTACTTCCATAGTCAAATTTTCTACTCCAAAGATTGTTTTGGCTTTGTTTTTGAGATAATATCTCAGGCTATAGCCCAAGCTGACTCGGAACTCATTGTATAGTCCATGCTGTCCTTAAACCACAGCAACCCTCTTGGTTATATCTTCCAAGTGCTGGGATCACAGACATGTGCCAGGCTCACAGGCATGGGCTAGGCTCACAAGCATGTGCCACCACACCCAGCTCCCATAGATTTTTGACCTCACATCAGTATCTATACACTGTCATCTCTCTACCTCAGGGAGAGCCAACACACAACCTATAGGCCTTTCTCCTTTAACCAATTATTTGTAATTAATGAGAAAAGCACAAAAAGCAATTATGCTACAGTTTGAGGTTGTGTGGATATTCTCTATCAATTGCTAGGTCGCTACCCCTCCACTTTTCCATCAGTCTTCTTATAGTACTGAGCCAGTACTCTGCACCAAATTCCTGTTATTTTCTCATTGGGAAACTTTAACTTGCTTCTCTGCTGAGGTTAGGAACCTCCCCATTGATTTTTAATTCTCAGCATCAAATATACCTTTAAGACGGTTTTCATGGGTTTGGGAGGTATGGAACTGGCAGAGTGTTTATCTAGCATGCCTGAGGCCCTGGGTTCAAACCCCAATACCCCCAGCACAGAGAGATTATTTTAATAGGTAAAAGACAAAGATCTTCTTTGTGATGTTGTGTGTGTTTGTTGTGTGTGTGTGTGGGGGGGTACATGTGTATGCAGATGAGCATGCCTGTGCATACATGTGTGGACATCAGAGGTTGACATTAGAATGTCTCCCTTTATTGCTCTCCACTTTATTTTGGGGGGACAAGACTTAAAGCTCACCATTTTTTTCTAGACTGACTGGCCAGCAAGTTCCCAAGATAAGCCTGTCTCCACATCCCTACCCACCATCACCGGGATTACAAGTACACGTGCCTGGCTTTTACATGGGTGTTGGGAATCCAAACTCAAGCCTTATGTTTAATAAAGTAAGCCCTTTCCCCACTGAGCCATCTCCCAAGCTCTAAGGACCTTCTTTAGAAGAAATTATTTTGTTTAAATTTTAGCCAACTTATTAACATGACAAAAAACACCTCATTGGTTGGAGGGGGTGGAACAAAAAGATCCTAATTATTAATTCAACACATATGTATTCGCAGTTATATGTGCTAGAAGCACCCTTCTAAATACTGAGGGTAAAATATTGAGCAACAGCATGGGACTGGGGAGAGGGCTCTGTGGGTAGAGTGCTTGCTGCAGGAAGCATGAAGGCCTGAGGTGAAACACCCTGCACCCGTGAAAGTCAGGCTGAGCAATGCACACCGGTGGGCCCAGAGCTGGAGGAGATGAAGACATGCAGATCCCCAGCCTCACCAGCCAGCTAGTTCAGCAAAATGACAAGCTGTAGGCTCAGTGAGAGACCTTTTCTCTAAGAACAATAAAAGGAAAGCCATAGAGGAAGATACCCAAATTCAACCTCTTGCTTAGACACATACACACATATGAAAAAAAAAAAAAAGCTTGATGAAAATGGACTTAATATTTGCACACTTAGTGCTTAGGTTTGAGACATAAATGTTACAAAAGCAATTTGGAACATAAATTCCACTGTAATGGTTGTGTGATATTTTATTTCTGTTCTGACAAAACCATAAACCAAACACGAGGGTCTGCGATAGTTTCACATATAACCTGTTGCTCCTGGTAAGGTATACACTAAAGACTATCAAATGATATGGCTTGAAACTTGTCTTTTAAAATCTCCACTTTTACGAACACTACTCACATCTACCATCCAAGAGCTCATCATAAATAATAACCTACAGTTCTGGGAGGCTGAAGCAGAAGGATTTCCACAAGTTCAAAGCCAGCCTAGGCTACAAAATGAGTTCTAGGCAGGTCTGAGTTGCAGAGAATGATCCTGCTTCAAAACCAAAAAGACCCGGGTCTTGAGAGATAACAGTTAAGAACACATGTTGCTCCTGCAAAAGACTAAAGTTCAGTTCCCAGCACCCACAACTGCTCACAACTGTCTGTAGCTCTGGTTCCAGGAGATATGATCCCTCTCCTAGCCTCTGTGGGAACCAGGCATGCGTGTGGTGCATATATCTATATGCAGGCAAAATGACTCAAATAAATTTTTTAAAATGTTAAACCAAACAAATAAATAACAAACCCATGGAACTATACATAGCTAGGTTCTATCTTCAAACCACTACAAAGTCACCCCTAGAAAATGACAAAAGCCAGTGGAGCCCACTTAAAAATATTATCTGATTTTTTTCTGCCATATTTATACAAACTGTTGTACCACCCTACACTGTCTCTCTCATTCTTCACCAGCACTTCACTCAGTTAACTCTACTGATCCTTCAGTATTTAGTTCAGACATCACCTTCTCTGCTAATCTCTCCCTGGTACTTCCAATGGCAACCTACAAACACCCCACTATAGGCATTTACCACAGAGCATTATAATCTATAATCATGGTCCTCTCCACAATAGAACTATTTTATCCATCTTTATTCTACCTATCATTACTCTAGGCACAGTAGATATTAAATAACTAAATAGCTTGTTGAAGGACTAAATCATTTAATCAGTCACTAACCAATCTATTATTGTAGGCTATCCTTTGGTCAAATGTTAGCATAATAAAGAACCTCTCATATAGCCTTACAATATTTTAAATCAAGCTATGTTGCATAGAGAATAATCAAACAGGATAGGGAATTTTAGTCAAAACTACATAATAAAATTGGGAATTCAAGATTTGTGTGTCTCCTCATTTCTGAAGTCAACACTCCTCCTTCCTGCTATAAGAAATGACCCATCTATAAAGACAGGAAGTGACCATTGAAAATGAGATGAAGCTGAATGTTTTAAGATTTGAATTTCTAATTTGTTTTTATTGTGTATGTGCATATGTATATATATATACACATACATGTGTGTGGTCAAGTATTCATGACAACAAGACAATAAGCACTTCACCAACTGCGCTCTTTCACCACCCCAATGTTAAGATGTTTGTTTTTAAGACAGAGTCTCACCATGTGACTATCTGTGGTTGGCCTGGAACTCACAGAAACCAGAATAGCCTCTGACTCATAGAAGTCTGCCTACCTCTGCCTCCCAAGAGCTGTAATTAAAAGTGTTATGATGCCATACCTGGCAATGCTGAAATTTTTAAAGTTCATTTTATTCTTAACTTTGGGGGAATATACCAAAATAGAATAATTTTAGAATTTTCTCATGCGTTTTATACACTAATTTTTACTACTGATATCTATAAGCAGTACCAGTAGCAAAGGGTAAAATCAAAAGAGAAACGAAGACATGGAGGCAAATAATGTGTAGCAGAACTAATCAGCAAAATTCAAATAACTCACTGTCCATGTAAGAGTGATTTATTATGTCCTTGAGTGTCTCAGGGTTTACTGGAATAGCCATGTTATCCAAAAAAGCAGCCACTTCATCAACGGCTACACGACCATCTTTCATCTTAGAAAAAGTCTTCAAGACATTTTGAAATTCTGGAGGGAAAAAAATGAACAAAAATGGTTGAGCTGTGAAAATCCACAGCTTTTCAGGGAGAACAGCCTGATTCTGTACCAATAACCCAATAAGGAAAAAGGAACCCAGACACATAGTTTTCACTGTGACATTTCACACATACACAATATGTCAACCGTAATCACCTGCCTTACCCTTCCCTTGTTCCCTTCCCCAGAGTGTTCTGAACACTCTTACCAATCAATCCCTTCCCCTTCTACCTCCAGGTCTTTTGTTGCTACTGTTAAACCAATGAGTTTAATTATGGGTATGGGACATGGGCTACAGCACTGAGGAAAATGGGGAGCGATCTCCTGATTCCCATTAATGTGCTCTGTTGTTTTGTTTTTTTGTTTTGTTTTGTTTTTTAGATTCTATTAGATCTAGGTCCTCTGATTCTCCCATGTTACTAACTGGTAACTCATTTGCCTTGACAAAACATTTGTATTATATATACATGTATTTGTGGGCATATATGTTAATAGTGGTATATTAAAAGCATTCTAACTGGGTGTGGTGGCACATGCTTATAATAACTCCAGTTCTTAGGAGGTAGAGACAGGACAATCAAGAATTCACAGCTAGCCTCAGCTACATAGCAAATTCAAAGTCAGTCTGAGTGACATGAAACCCTGTCTCAAAATAGAACAAGAATATTCTAAAGTCAATATTAAACTTGTAATAAGCTAGGAGGGGCTGAAGTTCTTTTAGGGTTCAATACATAGACATCTTATATCTAAATTTAAAAAATAAATATTATGTGTGTTGTTTTTAAAGAGAATAAAAGAAACTTGACTACTCTCAGAACATTTAAATTGTAAATGTAAAATAAATACAGGAAACCAAGATTTTGAAACCCAAGAAATAGAGACTCAAACGTAAGTGCTGGTTTAACAACTATGAAGTACTTAGGGGTCCACACGAATAAATCTACAGTCAGAAAAAAGGTCTTAAGTCAGATGGCAAGTAGACAAGGAAGCCCAACATCATGGGAATTTGAAGGAAATCTCAACAGGAAATAAAGAATCAAAAGGGAAAAACGAGCCAAGTATCTCACCTATTGCACTGTGACTACTGCACCTGTGACTATTGCATATGTGAATACTGCACCTGTGAATACTGCATATGTGTCTATTGCACTGTGACTACTGCACCTGTGAATACTGCATCTGTGACTATTGCATGTGTGACTACTGCATATGTGACTATTGCATATGTGACTATTGCATATGTGACTACTGTGACTATTGCACCTGTGACTACTGCACCTGTGACTATTGCATATGTGACTACTGCACCTGTGACTATTGCATATGTGACTACTGCACCTGTGACTATTGCATATGTGACTACTGCACCTGTGACTATTGCATATGTGACTACTGTGACTATTGCATATGTGACTACTGCACCTGTGACTATTGCATATGTGACTATTGCACCTGTGAATACTGCACGTGTGACTATTGCATATGTGACTATTGCACCTGTGAATACTGCACGTGTGACTACTGCACCTGTGAATACTGCACCTGTGACTATTGCACTGTGACTATTACATATGTGACTACTGCACCTGTGACTATTGCATATGTGAAGATTGCATGTATGACTATTGCACATGTAAATACTGCATGTGTGACTATTACACTGTGACTATTGCACTGTGACTACTGCACCTGTGACTATTGCATATGTGAATACTGCACCTGTGACTACTGCATGTGTGACTACTGCACCTGTGAATACTGCATATGTGACTATGGCACCTGTGACTACTGCACCTGTGACTATTGCATATGTGACTATTGCACTGTGACTACTGCACCTGTGACTACTGCACATGTGACTATTGCATATGTGACTACTGCAACTGTGAATACTGCATGTGTGACTATTGCACTGTGACTACTGCATATGTGACTACTGCATATGTGACTACTGCACTTGTGACTATTGCACATGTGAATACTGCATGTGTGACTATTGCACCTGTGGCTACTGCATATGTGAATATTGCATGTGTGACTATTGCACTGTGACTACTGCACATGTGAATACTGCATGTGTGACTATTGCACCTGTGGCTACTGCATATGTGACTATTGCACTGTGACTATGGCACCTGTGGATACTGCATGTGTGACTATGGCACCTGTGGCTACTGCACACATGACAGGTGTTTAATGACATTATGTGGGTGAATGAAAAACAAGAGTTTTGCTTGCTTTTCCGGGAATGAGAATACTTCTTCACTCATGTATTCTTGAGTCTAAAGAAACAGTATGGTTGACTTTAAAAACACACGATCCCAAGGACTGAGCTAAGAACTTGATCTTGCCCAATGAGTAAATGAGAAACACTAACAGTCTCAGATTTTTGGAGGTACTGTTTCTATAACTAACGTGAGTAATCCTTCCAATCACTTTATCATTTATTTGTAATGTGAAATAAGTAGTCAGGAAGTCAATAAGTATCTGAAGTTTTAGGAAGAAATTAGATTTTTGATAGAGTGGGGAAAGTACTGTCAATGGAGAAAAGTGAGACAAAATGGAAAACAAGCACACACAGTACAAAAACACGGATGCAAAAATGAAATCAACATGAATATAGGTTTATGGCTGGCTAGGGAAGGAGGTCCTTTCCAGAAAATAGTCAATAGAGGTGGCTCAGGGGGTAAAAATACGTGCCAGATGAGCATGCAAGTTAAATTTTAAAAATGAACTAGTCTAAGGGCTAGAGAGATGGTAAACAGTTTGAGGCAAAGTATGACGATCTGAGTTCTGATCCCCAGGACCCCCATAAAACCAGGCATGGTGTCGCATGTCTGTGATTCCTATCGTGAGATGGGGAAGAAGACAGGAGAGTCGCTGGATGCTCACAAACCAGCTAGGCCGGTGTCCAGAGCAGGAAGAACAAAGAGGCCCTGTCTCAAATAAGGCAAAAAGCTAGGATCAGCACTCAAGGTGTCCTCTGACCTCCATACACACACTGTGACATGTGCACACCTATATATACACATGAACATATATGTATACATACATAAAAAATAAAATAATTCATCTAATGGTTATTTAGCAGTTACATAAAGAGGACACAGGAGTTTGGCAATAGAAAGTCATAATGCTGCAGCAGTGATCCAGGGATTGAATTAGGGTGTGTGTGTGTGTGTGTGTGTGTGTGTGTGTGTGTGTGTGTGCGTGCGCGCGCACGCGTGCGTGCATGTGTGTGATCCAGGGATTGAATTAGGTTGTCAGGATTGAGTAGCAAGTGTTTTTACCCAGAAAGCCATCTTGCTGGCCCTAATCTAAGTCTTTTATGAAAAAAAAAAAAAAAACAGGGGATGAAGGTGGCTCAGCCCTTGAGAGGGCTTGCCGTTCTTTCTGAGGACCAGAATTTGGTTCCTGGGACCTTTATCAGACGGCTTATAACAACCAGGTCCGTGGTATCTGATGCTCTCCTCTGACCTCCATGGATACCTTCACACACATGGAATACACACACACGCACACACACACAGAGAGAGAGAGAGAGAGAGAGAGAGAGAGAGAGAGAGAGAGAGAAAACAATCTTTATAAATACTCATGTCTAATTTGCCTCTACTAGACTATGGAGTAAAAGGAAATGAGATTCTAAAAACATAATAAAACCAGTTACTATCAAAACCATTCTCTTCTATACTTTTGATATTATTTTTACCTGGATCCTGAGAGGCCAATTGAGAAGTATCATTCCTGGCCTTAAGGAAACCTGTGAAATCCAGTATTCCATTAACTATAAAAAATGGTTCAGAAACAAGAAAAAAAGAAGTCCATCAGTAAACTTATTAAGCTGAAAATGTAGGTATAATTAACTGATGTCAGAATATAATAGTTTGTATGCAAAAGCAGTCACATTTTTACATTGTGTGGAGAATATATATGGAGATGGAGAGATGGAGAGAGGAGAGAGAGAGAGAGAGAGAGAGAGAGAGAGAGAGAGAGAGAGAGAGAGAGAGAACTTACCAGGAAAAAGTTTGAATGCCATATTAAATAATAAACAGTATTATGGTGGTATTTTATTTGTACTGAAATGTGATTTTCATTGTATGTTAATAAATAAAGTTGCCTGGGGGTCAGAGCTATTAGAGCCATAGAAAGAGCGTGGCAGTGGTGGCGCACGCCTTTAATCCCATAGATCTCTGTGTTCAGGGATACATCCAGCATTGGAGACATACGCCTTTAAGACCTGGAAGGCTGTACTTACAGGCAGTGACGAGGCAGTCATGTGTTTGGATTTACAACCAATGAGAAGGCAGAACAGAAAGACTATATTAAAGACAAACACACAGGAAGTAGCTCTCTTTTGGGGAGGTAGGACCACCGCAGGAAGGGTAAGGTTTTAGCTCTTAGCTCTGACCTCTCGGCTTTCTCTTTTACATTGGTTCTGTGTTTCTTATTTAATAAGACAGTTGGTTACATCTACACAGTATGTGTTTCGGTAATAATAAGAATGACATGGACTAGGATTATCAGTACTTTCCTGGTCTTTACTCATGATTTCATCAAATGTATATTTGTAATTATGCGTGTGTGTGTGTGTGTGTGTGTGTGTGTGTGTGTGTGTGTGTGTGTGTCTGTGTGTCTGTCTGTCTGTGGGGGTGGGGAGGGTATCCGCCTGTGAGTGTAAGTTCCTGCAGAGGCCAGAAGAGGGCATCAGACCTCCCGGAGCAGAAGTTACTGATGGTTACAAGCCACCAAACATGGAGGCTGGGAACCAAACTCTGACCCTCCACAAGAAGAGTAAACATTCATAACTGCTGAGCCATCTTGCTAGCCCCCCAAAATCACACACACACACACACACACACACACACACACACACACACAAAGCACTCTAGCTTCTGCATTACATATTCAGAAATGAAAGTAAAAACAAAGGGTATACAAGCATAAGTGTATTTTTCTTCAACAATTTTTCCTCCTCTGGACTTTCAACACAAGGTCTCAGGAAACCCAGGCTGCCCTAGAACTCATTATGTAGCAAAGGATAACCTTAAATTCCTGATTCTCCTATTTTGACCTTCCAAGCACTGGGATTAAAGGTGTTTACCACCACACCTGGCTTCTCTGACTCTCTCTCTCTCTCTCTCTCTCTCTCTCTGACATCAATCAATGTAAGCTAGGCTAAAGTAAATGACAACCATTTATAATCACAAAGATATGGTGTGCTTTTCTTAACTCCTAAAAATTGTGAACTATATAATCAGGCATAAAATGCTGACATACTGGTGTGTATACTACCTGACTATAAAACATTAGTAACCTTTCCCATCATCTACTTTTTCAAGTATATCAAAACCTTCAAAACATAATTTGACATAAACTATCTTCCCACCATCAATTTTGAAAATTATAATGAGATCAAATTTAAAAGTTACGCATATCTCCAGGTGGTGGTGGCGCACACTTTTAATCCCAGCACTTGGCAAGCAGAGGCAGGTGGATCTCTGTGAGGTCGAGACCAGCCTCATCTACAAAGTGAGTTCCAGGACAGCCAGAACTACATAGAGAAATTCTGTCTTGAGAAAAAAAAAAAGTTGCACACATCAGGAAATGTATCATGGCAGACTTGGAAAGAACCCCCACACTCATCAGTGAGATAGTGGTGTTGTAGCCGGCATCTTTCCGGAATAAGCATTCCAACACCAATGAGAGTGAAGAGAGGCATGTCACTGGTGTCACCAGTGGACCAACACCAATCAGGAACTACCCTGGCTTCCACTTTCGTCACATCGGAATGCTTATTCCAGGTTCAGGCAACAGAAAGACAAAATATGATGTATTCACACAGGATAATAGCACACAAATTATTGAGCAAACAAGAGGTAGCATACAAAAATACAAAAGGAATCTAGTTTATATAATATTAATATAAAGATTATAGGTATCATGACAAACTTTGTAAAAAAAAATTTTTAATAGACACAATGTTTTAAATTTTTTAAAAACATATCCCATAACAATGAAAATATATTAAAGGGGAATAAAGCGCATATAACTCAGTACTTTCCTTAAACTGAAGAAACTAGAAAATGGGCTGATTCATGAACTTTATGGATAGATGCAAATTTTATCAAGGTCTTAGGTCTCATCTGGAGAGACTGGGTTGGGTACTTATTTCATTGTTAATATAGCATTACTATTAAAAAATAAAGCAGCTCACTCCTAGTCCAATGATGAGACTGTACCATAATCCAATGTAGTAATCAATCCAATTATAGTCACCTGAAGTATAACCCTTTAATAGCATTGTAAATAATGTTTTCAAAACATAATAAAAAATTGTGTCTTGTAAATATTTGACATTTAGCCTTTCCATCGCCTGTAATTAATCTACTAAACATAACTTACATTTACGTGTGCAAGACCTTGAGAGGAAACTCACCGTCAATGTCAACAGTCTTCAGAACCTGTCGCATTTCGGAGTCACTCATGGAAATTTTCAAGTTGTGAAGGATCACTGGTAAGTCATTCACGTAAATCTTACCCTGTCGAACTTTACTAAAAATCATGCAGGCTTTGGGAAGTGCTGCATTGTGCATAACAAAACAATTAATTAAAATTAATATCCATCTTGATTACCCCACAATCTCACAAGAGGAAACAGTAATAATCACTAGCAGGAGAAAGAGAAGGACACTTTTGTTTACCCTTTAAACTCTAACTGTGACTTAGGTGTATCCAGAATATGGAACCTGTCCTCTGTGCTCCTGCAGCACTCAGGACATAACACAACCAGAACATTTTGTGTTCTTACTGCTTCTGAAGGCAAGAATTTTCCTTTTTCCTCTTTCAGGTGTTACTTTATAGATGTCCCCGCCTCAAAAAAAAAAAAATGTCTGTCGAATTGAATTCTATTTAGTTCAATGAAAACAATATTTAAGGAAACTATCCAATAGCCAGGAAAGCTGAGGTAAGATGATCAAAGTTCTGGGCCTGGCTGAGTTGCATAGTGAGTTCTAGGTCAACCTGGGCTACATAGTGAGACCCTGAGAGAGACAGGTGGGAAGGAGAAGGGAGGGAGAAAGAGGGAAAAGGGGGTAGGAGAGAGGATGAAAGGAAAATAAACTGAAAAAAAATAGTAACGTTAGGATGTTAATAAAAGGTTTATGGAGGGGAGGAGGTAAGTGAAAATGATGGGATACACACATAAAAAAAAAAACTATTTTAAGAAGCTTCTCTGAGCTGGAGAAGTGGCTCAGTGATTAAGAGCACTGGCCACGCAACCAGATGACTAGGGTTCATTGCCAGCACCCACGTGGCAGCTCAAAACTGTCTGTGACTCCAGTTCCCAGGACATCTGATGCCCCTTCTGACCTCCGTGAGCACTGCACACACATAGCACATAGACATACATGTAGGCCAAATACTCATACACTTAAAAAAAGAAGTAGATCGGGGAGAGGGAGGAGGAGGAAGCATAAGGAAAGGGAGGAGAAACTTCACACACAGAGCATAGCTATACTTAATGGTGGCCTTTTATCTCAGCACTTGAGAGGAAGAGGCCAGTGGATCTCTACGAATTCCAAGCCAGCCTGGTCTACATAATGAGTTCCAGGTCAGCTAGAGTTACACAGAGTTGTGTGACCCTGTCTCAAAACAAAACATATACATATATAAACATATACATGTATATAAGTATATGTACATATACATCTGACCCTGTAGAACCAGGAATAATAAATAAATATAAATGAAATGTAAAGGGATTTCTCTGTTGAACGGGAACCATTTCCAAACAGATCAAAGGGAATAATGTGAATGGAGTTTATAACTAAGCATAAAGGTAGAAAAAACAAGATGTTTAGGAAGATTCTTCACAATAGTTTTTATAACCTGTCTATAATCCTACGTCTGTTTTTTTTTTTTTTTTTTTTTTTTTTTTTTATGAAATCAGATGAACTGGGAATGATGGAGTATAGCTACAATCCCAGCACTTGGAAGGTGGTAGCAGAAGTTCAAAGCCATTCTCGGCCTCAATGTGAGTTTGAGGACAGTCTGGGCTACATGAACCCATTTCCAAAAAAATTTTTTTAAAAAACAGGATATCAATAAGATAGCCTCTCTACATCTGTGACCAGCAGTATTCACAGTTGCCAACACATAGAACAAACGACAAAAAGCACAGCCATCAAAAGGTGAATTAACTTTTAAGCATGGTACTTACACAGAGAATATCATTTACTTAGTCTTTTCAAAGAAAGAAGTATTGTAATATTCGGTGATTGGAACAAACTGGACGATGCTGTGTTTAGTGAAATAAACCAGTCACAGGGCAAATCATTCTACGTACACTAGTAACCTAACAGTCCAACCTAAGAAGCAAGGACTAGAGCTGTGGCTGTTAAGGACTGAGGGAGAGGAAAGAGGGGTCGCTCACCAATGGAGATAAAATTTCAATCGCGTATAATAAACTCCAGAGGTCTGTACAATATTATACCCATAAATAACAATACTGCGTAGTACACTTAAAAATATGTTAAGGAGGTAGTTCTCATGTTAAATGTTCCTGAAATTTAGAAAGAAGTAGTAAGTAAAATGTTTACTTTTTTTTTTTTTTTTTTTTTTTTTGGTTTTTTCGAGACAGGGTTTCTCTGTGTAGCTTTGCGCCTTTCCTGGAGCTCACTTGGTAGCCCAGGCTGGCCTCGAACTCACAGAGATCCGCCTGGCTCTGCCTCCCGAGTGCTGGGATTAAAGGCGTGCGCCACCAACGCCCGGCATACTTTTATAGATTTTTTAGAGAAGCAAATCATGTGTGCGTGCACATGTACAAGTGTGTGGAGGTCAGAGGTCAACCTCACTGTCATTCCTCATGAGTCATCTGCTTGTCTCTCCTTGAGACAGTCTCTCACCAGGACCTGCTTGCCAGCTAGGCTAGGCTGATTGGCCACTAAGCTCCAGGGATCTGCCTGTCTCTGCCTGCCAAGGGCTGGGATTACAAGGGTGCACCTTTTTTATGTAAATGCTGGGATTGACTCATGTTCTCCTGGTAGCATGGTAAGGATTTTACCAACTGAGCTCTCAGAGAGAATTGTAGCCCTAAGACAGAAGCAAATCTTAATTAAATTAAATTAATTAAATATATTGAAAGTATGGCATAGACCTCAAAGGATACACAAGAAAATCTGGTCAAAAGTTAAAAGGAATGCCAAGCATGCAGAAGAGTGTCAAGTCTGGGTCCAGCATGGCCTGCACAGACTCTATCAGAAAGGATGGGAGGGTGGGAGGGAGGGAGGGAGGGAGGGAGGGAGGGAGGGTAGGAGGGAGGGAGGAAGGGAGGGAGGGAATATAAATTCTAGAATGTATTACCACTTAATTCTTGGAATTTTAGGGATCCTTCAGGCATTTGTTCATATAATGTCATGTAAAGGTTAGAAATTGGCTCCTTCCTCCTGTCAGAGAAAGGGCCACATTAGAAAACAGCAAAGGACATTTATAAAAGCCCCACAGAAAGATATTAGCAAACCTATAAATAACCTGAAATCATAAGAATTTTTATTTTTGCCTGGTTTTATTTTGGTGAAACGCAGTCTCGCCAAGTTGCCCAGGCTTCATCAACCTCATCACAAAGCCAGGCTGGCCTTGAACTCCTGCTGATCCTCCTGCCTTAACCTCACAAGCGCTGGGACTATGGCCCTGTGCTATACAAGTCTCAACCAAGAGAACCTCTGTTAAAGAGCCCCCTGGTGGTGAGAGTTGTTATCTTCACCCCCAAACTCTTCCTTTGTTTCTTTCTGTGTCTCTGCAGGGAGCAGAATCTAACCTTGTCACCACCCTGACTCACTAGCCTCTGCCTCAGGTCCAGTTTTTCCTGCTCTTAACACAAGTTACAGTAATTCTTCAAAGAAAGGTATTATGTGACAAAAACATCTTTAAATAGGAAAAAAAGAAAGAAATTCCAGATTCCATCAGCACCTATAAATAAAATATCTGGGGAAAAGGATTCATCTGGTATTACTGTAAAATGTAAATAACTAAAATCATAATTATGAGTGTTGGAAGAAAGCTTAAGAGTCCATACAATACAAGATTCTTGTATAGAAATGGAAAGTGAGGGGCTGAACAGATGGCTCCGTGGTTAAGAGCACCTGCTGCTCTTTCAGAGAACCTGTCTGGGGTCCAGCACCCCCAGCTGGTGGCTCACAGCCACCTGTGACTCCCTCTTCTGCCCTCACAGGCACTCACATAGATGTGCACAAACACACACATGGAGCCAGTGCATACCTTTAATTCCAGCACTCATGAGGCAGAGACAGGGGGATCTCTTAGTTTGAGGCCAGCCTGGTCTACAAAAGGCCAGCCAGAGCTATACCATATGGCCCTCTCTTCAAAAAAATGGAAAGTAGAGCCCAAGATGCAGCATGAATTTTATAAACACTAAAATAGGGTGTGAGGCCAATTAGGACACGATCTAAGTCTCCAATCCCACATATAGTGTTCCTACCTCTGCCTGAGTCTTTGCATTTAAACAAATTATTGCTGTTCTGTATACGGAAGAGATACATAATTGCAGAGAAAATCTCCAAATCCAACCCCACATTAAAATCAGAACACAGTGATTTGAATACCGAGGAGTTGAGGAAGTTGTAGGGAGAGGAAGCAAAGTCTTGTGACTACCAAACTGGCAGGGCACCTTGTGTGAAGTGCTTTCTTTCCCAGTCATCTTCTCTCTTGACAGCTTCAGGCAGGGAGAGGCAATCTAGGGCCGAAAACAAGGATAGTGGCGCATGAGATGATCCTAGTAGTCCAGCATCCTTGAACAATAAGCCTCTTGAAAGATAATCATACCACAGTGTCTCACTTACCCACACTCCTGGTATAAAAGTCCTTTTGGTAATTCCATTCTATTCCACATGCACTAAAAACTTTTTAAAACTATATAATATTCTTTGGAAACACCATTTTTCTTAAGTTGATAACTAATTACCTTCTTTTAATTAACCGTAATAGATTTTATAGAACAGGGTAAACCTCTGGAGGCATCACAATCCCTGACTTCAAGCTCTACTATAGAGCTACAGTAATAAAAGCAGCTTGGTATTGGCATAAAAACCGACATACGGACCAATGGAATCGAACTGAAGACCCTGACATTAACCCACACACCTATGAACATATAATTTTTGACAAAGAAGCCAAAAGTGTACAATGAAAAAAAAGAAAGTATCTTCAACAAATGGTGCTGGCGTAACTGGATATCAACGTGTAGAAGGCTGCAAATAGATCTATATCTGTCACCGTGCACAAAACTAATTACCTTCTTTTAATTAACCGTAATAGATTTTATAGAACAGTGTAAACCTATGTCAAAGTAAGAATGTGACTCAGTTACCAGATAAGGCTCACATATAGACCTTAGCTATATATGCAAAATACCGTGGAGAACCAATGGTTATTCAAGTGATATAAGTAATTTTATTTTAGGTTATCCTTATGATTGGGTAAATTAGCCACTTAACCATAGCATGTATAAAGATGAGTCCAAAACGACAACCAACCAGGTAGATAGAAAAATACCACTTTAGAAAATGAAGACTCATTATATGTGTTTTCAATTCCATGGAACTTAGAGCTTTAAGGACTATGTAGAGAAAACTCAAGCCCCAGGAGACCTACAGGAGTTGGTACTGAGGTCCCATGTAAAACTGATGTCCTCAAAAGTAATGTTCTCTGTAAGAACCAGCTAGAACAAAACAGCAACAATAACAAAACTTAATCCCAGGAGTACACAGAATAAAGTGTGTACTCAACTCCAAGCTAGAGGGAAAAAGGAAAGAAAGAAAAACCCTCCTCCTAATTGATTATAACCACATCTCTAGGCATGTATGAATATTTAATTCAAATGCATTAGTCAAGAAAACTGGAACATTTTAATTAAAGTAATCCCAAATTTGCAAACTTTGTGAAATGCAAGGCAGAAACGGGTGCAAATTCTCTCTAAAAAAAAATATTTTGTAGCCAGACATAAGGATGGTGCATGGCTGTAATCGTAGCACTGGGAGACAGATGCAGGGGGATCAGCAAAACTTCAAGGCCCTCCTTATCTACACAGAAGGTTCCAGGGTAGCCAGGGCTACATCGTGAAACCCTGTCTCCAGAAAACTACATATCTTGGAGAAGTAGGAAATCACCACAAGTTCCTCAACAAATGTGGATCAACTACATGTGAATGAAAGGACACAGGTTCACACTGAGCAAGACAAGATTTGGGTGCCCCAAAGGCTTTATACACTGGATTCATCAGACACCTTCTTGAGATAACTATGGAAAGTGAGTGGAGTATGATATACAGATGGACTTTAAGGAACCACCAAACAAAACTTTTGGAAATAAAACAATCATTGAAATTAAAACCTCAATGGACAAGGTTAAACCTGTACCTTAAATTTAGCTGGATAAAGAAAAATAAATTAACTACAAAATAGGGAACAAAATAGGGAAATCAAAACAAGTGGGGAAAAAACATGAAGCAATGTAACTATGGGTAGTACTCCCCCAAAGGTCCACACATTGGAGACTTTTTGCCTGGGAGGAAATGGGGGGTTAGGGGGGCTGAGACACTGGGCCACGCTGCTGAAGGACTGCAGGAGCCTGGCATCTTCTACTGTTTATGAACAAGAGTTCACAAATAGAGCAATTGTTTAGCCTATGTCCCTGTCACAGCATGCTGCCTCACCAAGAGTGGACCACCAGCAGACCTGCTTGCTTTTGGACGGGCACTTCCAGAGCCACAACCAAAACAGAGCTTTTATCTTCACCAGCCGATTGCCTCAGATCATTTGTAACAGAAAGACAACAAATATAAATGTTACAGGACATAAAGAATGGAATGATATGGTCCAGTGCACATGAAGCAGAAGAACCAGAAGGATGGCAAAGAACTGGAGGAGAGGAAACATCCTGAAAGATGAGTTTGGGGCTAGCCTGGTGTACACAGGGCTCCAGAGACGGAAAAACCAAAAGGATGGCAGATTGAAGGTTTCCAGAATTGAAGGAAAGTGTTCATTCTCAGATTTAAGAAGCACAACAAATATCAAGACAGAGAAATGAGAAGAAATATGCACCAAAGGGCATGGCAGAGAATATAGTAAGTGCTATGTTGGTTCCACTTCACACCCTAATATCAGAAACCTGTGAGCATGACCTTATGTAGAGATAATCTCTGCAGATGTAATGAAATTAAGGATGTCAATAGGAGATGTCCAAGGACAGATGTGCTTGTCAGAATAAGAAAAGAGACTATGAGATCCAGACACAGGAAAGATGACCATGTGAAGAGCCATCTGAAGATGGGGGCAAACGTTTGAGATGCATGACACCAACCAAGGAACTCCTAGGGTCAGAGTTAAAACTGCAAAAAATAGTAACACACAACACAGTCATAAAAAAAAACAAACGTTTAAAATAATTAAATAGGGAAAAGTAAATCTAGTTTTCTGAAAGGATTTAATGCCTTATTTTTATAAAGAAAGGGAAGAAGAAAGTCAGATATGGTGGTGTGTACTGTTAGTACCAGCTGCTTAAGAGGCTGAGGCAGGAAAATCACTTGAGCCCACACAGTGAGAAGCCATTCACAACAAACAAACAAAGCAGAAATAGAGAGGTGATACCTTAGTTCCCTTCTTATTGCTATGATGAAATACTCTGAAAGAGCAACCTAAGGGAGCAAGGGTGTTTGAGCTCATAGCTCCTCAGCACAGTCCATGACATCAGGGAAGTCACAGCAGCGGCAAGAATTTGAGAAAACTGCTCACATCCACAATCAGGAACAGAGAGCAGTGAACGCATGCACACTTGCTCAACTTAATGTCTCCACTCTTACACAGAGCAGGATTTCCCACCTAAGGGATGGTAGCACCCACAGTGGACAGTTCTTCCCACCTCGATGTAGTCAAGATAATTCCCCCAAAGACAAACCCCAAAGCCCACCTCTGAGGTAATCTTATATTTTATCCAGTTAACAACTGGCACTAACTGTCGCAGGGATAAGGAAAGGAAAGGAGAAGGAAAAGGCAATATTTAAAATAGTAATGTTTCAACACTTGCACTAAAACATCAAGAATATTTGGGGGCTAAGGACAAAAAGGAAATTTTCAAGAAGTCTTAACTTACCTCAGTTCTTTTACTATGAAACTGTACTTGTAAACTTTTCTTTTTCTTGAATTTCTTTGATCCTGACAACTCAGTGGATTTTTCTTCTCTATACAGGAATAATGATGTTTCATATCTAAATGGCACAGAAATTAGAATAACTGCTAAGTTGTTTTTCTGGCTTTATCTTCCTTTCAACCTTTGATTATGGAAATTTCCAAATAATATGCTAATCTCCCCATGTACCATCACCCAGCTTAACTAATGGCTGACACTCCCTCATTACACCTTTTATTTCTGCTCCCATTCTTTATAAATTTGAAATCACAGTATTTATTTCATCTGCATATATTTCATCAGTATTGTTTCATCTGTAACAATTTTGATAAACATCTCTATAAGGTATATTTTCTTTTTAAAGACATTTAAGACATCACTAGGACACATAAAAATGGATGGACATTTCTTAATATTAACAAATGTAAAATCAGTGTTAAAGTGTCCAGTTGTCTGCTAAATATCATAAACTTCCAAATTCTGTATCAGGATGCAGTAAGTTCCCCGTGCTTGGTTGGGATGTATTTGAAATCTCTTTTCATCTACATAGCCTCTCCTTCTATTTATTATTCCTGCTGCTGTTGGGCCATTGTCCTGTAGATTCTCTACTATTACAGCTACTGGTAAATTTATTCCTCAGCAAAATTATGAAATAAGAGAAAATTTCATCATTTATCTACTTCCTTTCTTAGCGGATACCTTGCCCTTTTTGATACTATTTCCTCATTAAGTCCAGCCCTCCCAAATGCCTATCCTGAGATCCTTGTTCTTATCTTCCCCACCCCACCCCACCCCCCACCACACACACACACACACACACACACACACACACACACACACACACACACTCCTTGGAGCTGTCCTATGGTTAGTCACTTATACAGACCTCTGGCGTCAAAGGAAATGGCTTTCAACTATTTTGACTATGACTCATAGTCTAAAATATGCTTTCCATTAGGAAATAGAGACAGAAAAAGAAACCAAATATATAATAACAGAACCTATTTTACAAAATGCAGTCGTGTTTAAAAAAAAACACTCCAATGTCTTCAATTTAATTTTAATGTATTTCCTTACAAAAGAAAACTTGGTAGTGACCTCCTGAACTCATGTTATAACCCATTCATGGGCCACAGTTTAGAATCTGCTACTGCTTTGCCTCCCCACACCTAACCCCTATATCCTCAATGAGGTTGAGTCTTCCTGTTTTTGACTTACTCATGGCTCCCACTGAGCTACATAGGTTTGATCTTTCATATTTTTTAAAGTATGTGTTTTAAACTATGAATTCACTCCAACATTTTATGGAAAAGTGAATGGTCTGATAAAAATAATGAATAAAAACATTTGCCTTACATCCCATTCCTGAGGGGCATGTGTCTCCCAAGGCACAAGTATGTTCTGAATACTACTAATGCAAGTAAAGAGATACTTACACTATCTTCTGCTCCTTGCCAGAGATAATTGCCTTGCTCTTTGTTACTTTACAAATGTAAGTGGTGGTCAAAATGTTGTATTAAGTAAAATGGAAACACAAATTTATGGTAGAGAGACTTTAGTTCAATTGCTTCGCCATTGCAATATACAAGTGATTTCTAACTTCATTAATCCAGCAGACCAGAATTTAGTTGGTAGGAAAAAAAATGAGATAAACCCAAAACAATTTCTCAAAGTATTTCTTCTAATAAGCACTTTTTTCCTGCCTTTAAGAAATATTAAAATAATAAAATATAAAATATTATATTAAAATATAAAGACCTAGGTATACACAAAATGCCAGAATAAACCAGGCATAGTAGCAAATGTCTTTAATCCCAGCACCAAGGAGGCAATGGCAGGCAGATCTCTGTGAGTTCAAGGCCAGCCTGGTCTACAAAGTTCCAGGACAGCCATGGCTACAACGAGAAACCCTGTCTCAAAAAACCACAAACAAACAAACAAAAACAGAAATAAAGAAAAAATGACAGAACTTTTTTTAAGTAATAAAAGACAGCCACATAACACCGTATGTTTAAAAAAATAAAATAAAATAAAAAGAACTACAAGATTCAAATGATATAATTTCACAAACCCAAGCCCAGATGGAAGAGCCCTTCCATGTCCTTCTTAAATTCTCTTGAAGACAAACTTTCAGACCTATGAACCACTGCTCCCAACTAGCTGGACCTCTGCAACACCATTTAGACTGCTGTGTAGCTGCACCTGAAGTTAGAGGCTTAGCAACAGCTGTGCAACCGTTAAAACCATGTTCCTAAAAAAATTGACCACAAATATACACAATCCTACCGTTAGAACACATATGCTGCATGTCTGGATTTCTTAAACTTGCAAAAGGATAATTTCATAGTGTAAAATCAAAGTTTTTAACTTACATTTTTTTATACTCTGGGACTAAGCCTTTAGTGTCAGATGTATTCCTCTTCCCTGATGTTTTAGAAATTTTGCTGTATTTCTTGCTTTCAATGTTTCTTGATGATAAGTTAGTTGTGAAAGAATCAGAGTCATGAACTGATACATCGATGCTTTCTTCTGTCTGAGGATAATTAATAGTCACAATCATGCATATTCTTTCCCACATACATATCAGATATACCATTCAACTAAAGGGAGTTTGGTTTTAAAAGGATCTTATTCATTCAAACACTATTATTCTAAAGGAATACATATCCCTTAATATCTTGTGTAACTATAAAATGCACAGTATTCATGAATATATGTAGGTGCAAAATTTTATCATGTGTTTTCAAAACAATCGTTTTATCACAAAAAAAAAGAACTATTTTCAGATAAAAACCTAAGGCATGGTCCATGCAAGAAAAAAATTATAAATTACACTCCATTAAAATTAAAAGGCATGAGAAACACCATCAAGAGATTGAAAAGATAAGCCAGACACTAGGAGAAAGTTTGCAAAGGACACATTTGATAAGGAATTGCTATTCTAAATATACAAAGAACAGTGTGTGTTGCATGTATGTATGTATGCACATGTGTGTGCATGCAGATATATCCGTCCTTGTTGCACATGTGCAGGCCAATTTAGAAATGGGTAAAAAAATATGAAAGTGAAGACAAAAATAAATAGATCAACAAGCTATGCTCATAAATTGGAAGAACACATATTCTGTGTCTACACAAAGCAATCTATAGAGTTGATGAAATTATCAAAATTAAAATGTTACTTTTCACAGAAATATAAACAATCCTAAAATTTGTATAGAACCATAATGGGCTCTAAGTACCCAGAACAAGATGAAGCTGGGAGGGAGGTATGCTGAAGAGCCCTGGGAGAGCAGGAGGAAGGGAGTTGGGGCAGATACAACCAAGAGATAGTGCACACATGTATGAAATTTTCAAAGAATAAAAAATAGATTAAAAATACCAAAAAAAAAGAGGCTGACAGAATTCCAAGTGATTCTAGGTTCTGTCCAGTTGGCATCCCTAACCATCACAAATATCTGTTATCAAAAAGATTAATTGAACAAAATGTAGAAGAAAGGGAATACATGTATTATGATGGTATGTTGTGTAATATTAGTTTAGGATGTGTTATATTTGTTTCTGCTGTGGAATATTTGTTTGATGACACAAACAAAGAATGTGTTGCATTCTTTAATGTTGCATTTGTTTAACTCTGTAGAGCTGTGTTACTTTGCCTGTCTAAAACATCTGATTGGGCTATAAAAAACTGAACAGCCAATAGCAAGGCAGGAGAGACGAATAAGCAGGGCTGCCAGGCAAAGAGAAAAAATAGGAGAAATCTAGGCTCAAGAGAAGAGCAAGGAACAAGAAAAAGAGGAGAGGAGGACACCAGGGTCCAGCCACATAGCCAGCCATGGAATAAGAAGGAAAGAAAGATATGTAGAATAAAGAGAGGTAAAAAGCCCAGAGGCAAAACATAGTTAAAGAGAAATGGGATAATTTAAGTTAGAAAAGCAGGCTAGAAACAAGCCAAGCCAAGCTGAGGCTGGGCATTCATAAGTCAAAATAAGTCTCTATATATTCATTTGGGAGCTGGGTGGCAGGCCCCCAAAGAATTAAAAAAAGAACCAGCTGTATTTTGGCACCCCATGTTAGGCACCAAATGTTTTGCATTCAGTACAGTGGCTGCACCTTAAGCAACTGCTGTCCCAACCGACAATTCCAACTCTACAGCTCCCAGCATCAGCTCGGCCACAGAGGCCACAGCCAGGCTGGAATTCTGTTCCCTCAGGCCCCAGCTCCAGTATGCTGCTAAAGGGAACTTTATCTAAATCTCTATCCTTCTATAGAACTCAGGATTCAAAGGGTGAGGTGAAATCCTGCTAGCTCAGAGAGGCTGAATAGCAAGTAGCTAACCTTCTCTTCTTGCTTGCATCTCCCAAAAAAGGAGCGTCCTTCTGCTCAGCCCCCAGTAAGGAACCCTTGCTACACATGGTTCCTCCTACCACTTCCTGTCAGCTAGTTGCTGACTCAGCCTCCTGACCCCAGGTTAATTTTATTTAATCAAACAAATGTAACACATCTTTGCAACGTTAACAAAGGCAACAGAAACAAATGTAACACACCTTTACACAGTTAAAATAATATTCTACAACAATGATGGGTACATAAATTAATATAGCCAATTTGGAAAATAGTATAGATGTTCCTCAAATGTAACTGTCACATAATTACAGCAACTCAGAAAAACTAAAATCAAGATACTGAAAAGATATCAGCATTCCCATTTATTTCAACAGGACTCATAATAACCAAGATACAGAATCAACCTAAGTGTGTACCAATTGGCAAGTAAATAAAGGACATATATATATAGACACAGTACAATACCATACTGACTTAAATAGAAGTTCTGTCACTTGCAAAAGTATGAAGGGAACTTTAATGCTACATTAGATAAGTCAGGCATAGAGAGATAAATAATGCCAGATCTTAGTTATACGTGAAATTCAAAATGTTGGTCTCACAAAAATGTAGGAGAAAAGTGCTTATCAAGAGGCGTGTCAGGCAACCGGAGAGATGGCTCAGCAGTTAGGTGTGGACACTGCTCTTGCAGAGACCCAAGTTCAGTTCCCAGCACTCATATCAGTAGGTTCTCAGCTGTCTACAACTAAAGCTCCAAGGTAGCCAATGCCATCTTCTGGCCTCTGCAGACACCTGCACTCATGTACATGTAAACACCCCCCACATACACACACATTAAAAGTGAATTTTTTTAAAGATGCTGATAGCTCACTATACCCATAGTGCCTCTGGGTAGCACTAACTGAACTTAGCAGGTTATTAAAAAACAAAACCGACATGAAGTTAGGAAGGAGACATGTTGAGAGAGTCGAGGGGGAGTTGGGAGGAAGGGCATGGTAGCTATAACTATAACTAAGATACAGTGTATGCATGTATGAAATTCTCAAACAGAAACAGACTGATATGAAGGAGGAAGGATGGAGAAGGGGAAGATAAGGATCAAAGGGAACAAAGCTTCAGTTAAACTGAAGGAATGTTTTAATACTCTAATGCACTGACTGCATGGTGACTATTCCTGTAATAATATAGAATACCAGCAATTGCCATGACTGTCGGTTGCCACCAGAACTAGCTGGTAAGACTATTGCTAAAGACACCACCCACCCAGGAAAACCAAGCCGAAACTCGGCTGGACGTTCCCTCGTTGCTGCTAGAAGCTGCTCTGCAGGCTGCTGGGAGAGAATTGTCAACAACTGTCTTACTTACTGTGTGTAACAATATTGACTGGCCACACAGTGAGCCCACAGGTAAATAATGGCACACTAACTGGGGGATAATCAACTGCTTTCTCACTGGATCTGATGCCTGCTCCACAAAAGGGGATTCACGGGTATAACTGCAAGCCTGGTCAAAAGCCAGGAGGGGCATAAGCCCGAGTGGGGAAGCTGCTTCACTAAACGGACATGATGTGCCTGTCCAGCTGCTTTCTAACTAACTGTGTTTATGCCCACAGGAAAGTGCGATTAGCTTTGACAAGAAAAGCTTCTGTTCACAGTTGTCCCTGGTGACCATAACTACTCGTAATATAAATATAGCTAGTCAAAATATAAATAACTAGTCAAACTACAAATGACTATGGGATGCTACAGTGCTCTGAACGAGAACGACGACCCTCATGGGCTCTTATATTTGTGTGCTTAGTCCCCAGGTGATGAACTGTTTCAGGAGGATCAGGAGGTGTGGCCTGGTTAGAGCAGGTGTGTCCTTGTTTGGAGGAGGTGTGTCACTGGGAGTGGACTTTGAGGCTCCAAAAGCCCACACCAGGTCCAGTGTCTGTCTGTCTGTCTGTCTGTGTGTCTCTCTCTCTCCCCCTCCCTCTCTTTCCCCCCCCCCCCCGCACCCCCCCCCCCCGCCCCACGCTATCTGTGGATCAGCATGTAAAGTTCTCAGCTACTGCTCAGTGCCATGCCTGTCTGCCTCCCATCACGATGATAATGAATTAACCCTCCGAAACCGTAAGCAAGCCCCCAATTAAATGCCTGCTTTGGTAAGAGTTGCCTTGGTCATGGTGTCTCTTCACAGCAATAGAACAATAACTAAAACAAATGTCCAACCATAAACAGCTCAGGGAACATCAGAGGAAAAAGAATTTAAAAGCTTGAAGAAGGGAACTCTTACGGGCCACAAGAATATATGAGATTCAGCTGTGTATTAAAGCTGAACTTGGACCAGCCAAGGGTCTGTCAAAAGGCAAAGCCATTTATTATGAATATTTGGTGTTACCCAGCCTTTAATATTTCAGCTGTCTTCTGCTATGAAATCCTTATGTTCCCAGACCTATTGGTAAACAGTTCAGCTCCCCAGACCTGCTGAACCTACTAAGTTACTAACTGCCCTGCTGAGCTTAGGAGACAAGCTGGCTTTGTTTCCTGTGCTAATGAAGCTCAGACCATCCCCTCGCCTTGAGGAGGCCTAGAGGTTCTCCAGAGCATTTTGACTGAAAACAAGAGGTTTTTACATATCAAGGTGAGAGATAAAACAACATTCCTGAGGAGGCAGGGAACCACGTGCTCAGGGAAAGAAAGGACAGGCATTTTCTGTAGACTAAGACAGAAAGAACAGCATGTCCAGAGAGAAGAGAGGATGACAGAGGTTCCATAGAGATCTCCAGGAGAGTTTTCTGAGTGTCAGGAGTAGAGAGCAGCAGAGATGGAGAAAGAGGATACAGAGGATGAAGATGAGGCTGAAAGCACAGGAGTTTAGTCATTAGCAGGACTATGAGCTAGGGAACTGGATGGAACTGCAGTTATGAAGACAGGACTTCATCCCAGAGAAATAGAGTAGACGGATATAGAGCTTGGTATGTCTAGAGTTGTTCCTGCCTTGAATGCCTGGTAGAGCTATAGTTGAATTGATAGAATTTTGTCTTAGAGGAATAAAATTAACAGACATAAGAACATAGTGTATGTAGATTTTTTTTCCCCTGATATCCCACACCAGACATTCTCCTTGGACCCTGGGGAATCGATAGGGAGCAAGAGGTGCGGAATTCTGATGTCCAGGCATGGTATGGCTATGGGATTCTTGAACTCACAGCTGCTGTGATGATCTACACAAGATCTCTGTCTGCACAAGATCTCTACAAGACTGAACCTATCCACATCCTGTCCAGAAGGATGAAGAGCTAATGGAACCCCACCCCTCTCTGAAAAGCCTAGCTAATGTTGGTGGGAATGCATGGTATAGCCACTTTGACAAATGCTTAAATTGCTTGATAGCCTAAAAAATTAACATACCAAGAAGAGAAAATATATTTATATATGCTAATTTCTGTATATAGAATTCCATGATATGCTTAGAAGCTCTTTTGATACAGTACTACACTATTGCTGAATTAGTCCAACATATGAGGACTAAAAGAGCTCAAAAGTTATCAGTCACTAATCAGGTCCGTCAGAACCTTATACTCTCTAACTACTTAACAATCATGAATAATAAGCACCCATAAAACTAATTTTAAAAGGAGAAAAAAATCTTTTAAAAAACTGTCTTGAAAAATTTACCTTGCAAAATAAATGTGTTTTCTCCATTTTCCTGTTTAGAGGTAAATTCTGTCCTTCAGGACCCAAAGGCCTTGATGAATGAATATAAGTGAACAATAATATAAAAGGATTTCCTGAGAAAATATAAACAGAAAAAAAGAAAGAAAAGATCATACTCCTGTTTAAAAGATAAAGGAATTATATTTATTTGCTTGAAATTGCCTCTTCAATGTAATGCTCAGAATATAATGCCTAATAAAGGGCATCAGTATAGGCTGGTGGGCAAAAACTAGAAAAAGCAGCTAATAGATGATAAATTAGAGATCATCCAGTTTCTTAAGTTTACCTTTTTAGTATACAGGAAAGTAGAGAAATATATCTCAAATGACATGAAAGAGAAGCCCAGTTATATTTATTCAAACCAACCATAATACAAAGACATGCTAAAACACCAACCACAATGTTACTGGGTGTTTAGTGTGTGCTAGACATTACAAAAAACACATTAACATGAGTTATTTCACACAGTCCACACAATTACCCTTTAAGGGATTGTCACTGTCATCATTTTAAAGAAACACACAACCAGCAAACAGAGCGACTAGAACTTGAATTCAGGAAATCTAGCTCCAAAACTCTTGGTCTCCTGTACCACATAATATTACCTCAAAACATTACAGCTGCATGGGGCTGGAGATATGGCTTAGCGGTTCAGAGCAAATACTGCTCTTAGCACCCAAGCTGGGTTCCCAGCACCCATGACAGGTCCCTTACAATTGCCTGTAACTCCAGCTCAATGGAATCTAATGCCCTCTTCTAGCGGCCTCAGGCACTGCACTCACATGCATAAACCCACATAGAGACACACATACACACATAATTTTAAAACTTTTTGAAAAAAAAATTGTGTGGAGTGGAAGTCAATGTCGTTGCAAACAAAAGGTGTTTTAACCTGGCTTCACACCAAAGACTTTCACGTTATACAAATGCAATAACCAATATTTTTTAAATTCACAATGTCTTTTTTTTTACTAATATCCAATCAATATTTGATGAGCTATTTATTCATGATGCTATTAGTTGAATTACAGTGCTAGTTGCGACCATCAGTGAATTTTTTTCTATTGTGAGTATTAATATTCTATGACAGATTTCCACAATGGCAGATCGAATCTTATTATGGCTAACGCCACCGATGAATGTTCAAACATTAACCTCCACTTATCATATGTGCTTAAAAAGAGAGCCTCCACCTCATGCAAGATCTTATGCTATGGAGGATTCCCACCAGCCCCGCCTTTGTGAGGTAAAACTTAAGTAGACACAGAAACACAGCAAACTGACAACAAATGACCTAACAGCCGTAAAGCTGAAGGCGCAGGCAAGTTTCCCAACCATGAAGTCTCCACCTGACTAGGACAACCATTCTCCTGACCACTTGGATACCTCCCCACCTTTCTGGACCGATCCTTCATCCAGCTACACCGAGGTTCGCTTTCTCCTTTAGCATTGCATTCTCTCCTCAGCCTCAGAGACGGCTTAACCCTTTCCGCAGCAAGTCTCGCCTCTCCAGCTCTGTCACCTCAGGGTCCTCTAAACCCTGGCCTCTGGACTGTCCCACCCTTGCCCTCGAGTCCTCCATGCCCCGGAGACGCTCTAGCCCCGTCCCTCTCTCGCGCTCCCTCTCAGCGAGGCCCCGCCCCTGGGTCACCTGATCAGCCCGAAGCTCCGCCCATGGAACTGCCTTGAGGGGTCAGGCGCGAAGACCAAGCCGCTGGGTCTTCCCAGGCCTCGGACAAAGCCGCTGAGCCGGCGAGCATCTGCCGCATGGGCGCCCCCTGGAAAGCGCTGAGGTGGCGCGTGCGCGTGTCCCCACACCTCACAAGGGCCTGTGACCTCACCCGATCCAACCGAGGCCGGTGATGGACACCACTGGGAGACTGTCCTCCGACTGCGGTCCCAGCTGCCTCCTGCTCAGCTCGCTGTCATTCTCTGGTGCTCTCTGTCCCACTGTGGCCTGTCCCCAACTTCAGGTTTGCCTTCCATCCGTCCTTGGACTACCTCCATCCTCCCTTCTAGCACCTTCCTTCCCCCCTGTTCTCCAGGGGACAGCAACTCGAGGTCATTTGCCCCACTGCCTTGCTTAAATTAGGCCCAGCTGCTTCCTTTGCGGGGAGTTTGATTCCGGGGAGGGATGGGGGGTTGTCCTGTAGATGAAATGATGTCGCTATTACATCCCTAAAGTGTATAAATCCTGTTCTGTGAATATAAACGATATTTAGGCCGTACTGAATTTGTAAATTCTGTGAGGTGAAGAATGTGTTGAAAATACTTTTCTCCAAAAGTATGTGACAAAGAGTCTTTAAATTAAAAAAAGAAAAAGAAAAAGACAGAAAGAGAAAGAGAGAAAGAGAGAAAGAGAGGAAGAGAGAAAGAGAGAAAGAAAGAAAGAAAGAAAGAAAGAAAGAAAGAAAGAAAGAAAGAAAGAAAGAAAGAAAGAAAGAGAAAGGAAGGAAGGAAGGAAGGAAGGAAGGAAGGAAGGAGAGAGAAAAAGGAAGAAAGGAAGGAAGGAAGGAAGGAAGAAGGAAGGAAAGAAAGAAAGAAAGAAAGAAAGAAAGAAAGAAAGAAAGAAAGAAAGAAAGAAAGAAAGAAAGAAAAACAACAAAACTTTATTACATGTTTTTATTTTAGGGGAATGTGGTACACATGCCATAGCCGAGCCGTACATGTGGAGATTAGAAAGGATTTAAGGAGTTGATTCTTTCCATCATGTGGGTTCCAGGTACTGAACTCACACCATCAGGTTTGGCTGCACGTACCTTCACTCTCTGAGGCATCTTGCTGACCTTCAAGTATCTTACCTTTATAAACAGATCAGTAAATTTTCAACACATTCTTCACTTCACAGAATTTACAAGTTCAGTACAGCCTAAATAACGTTTATATTCACAAAACTGGATTTATACACTTTAGAGATATAATAATGACATCATTTCATCTACAGGACAACCCCCCCCTCCGCATTACCTCCCCCCCCACTCAAACTCCCTGCAAAGGAAGCAACTGGGCCTAATTTAAGCAAGGCAGTGGGACATATGAATAGAACCTGTTGGTAGCCGTGGAGCCTGGTCTCACTCAGATCAGCATGTGACTACCTATCCAGCGGGTTTCCTCAGAGCAAGGCACCTGTGGAAATGGACTCTCACTTGGCAAGGACCGGTAGCCCACAGGACAGCGTAGGAATTTGCAAAATTCATGCAGCTCACAGGCTCTTTTCTCTCTCATTATATTGTTGATTTATATAGGTGGTTTTTAGTTTTACTTTGTCAGTCACACATGCAACAGTTATAATTTTCCCTCAAAATTGTGCTCTTTCTCGAATACTTTCCCCTAAGTTTCAGCAAGGGGCTAATGCTTCTCAAATCTTTTATCTGGAATTACTAACTATAACTCCCAATCCTGGGAACTTTTCTGACTCAATAGAGACAATTAGATGCATATGAGAAAATAACACTTGGAACATTAACCATGTCTTCACTCTTCTGGAAAGGAGAGTAAGGCATACAGAGAATATGGGGAAAGTCACAGGAAAACACTTAGTGCCCACTGTTGAGAGTAAGTTTCCTGGACACCAAGCATATAGACAGAATCAATGTTAAGATCTAGTATCCAGTGGGGAAATGCAATATAAAATATAGGATGGATAGATAGATCCACCTTCACCCTACACAGGAGCTTATATTGGTGGAAGAGGTACAGTATAGTGGGATGGGAAAAGAGTGCTTTGTCAAAGTCTGCCTTCTACAGAGAGACTGAGACATGGGGCCCTCTTGTAGAAAAGGGAACTGTATGAAAGCATATGTTACAGACATGAAAGAATTGTCTGGGTTTGAATATTGTTGTCCTTAAAGCATTGTACCCACGTCCATCACTTTTTAACTTTGTAACCACAAGTGCTGCCAGCTGACATGAGTGATGCAGAGCAGGATGTGTCTGGCTCATATTTAGTTAAGCCTGCAAAAAATGCTGACCTCTGTGTCTAGAATAAGGTGATGTAGGAGGTGGGAAAGTGTATTTGGGGAAGCATAAAGGGGAACAATGGAGGCTTTCATGATGATTATGATGTATTCCTTAAAATATGATGTATTTCTTAAAAGTCAAAAATAAAAGGTGATGGCGTACACCTTTAATCCCAGCACTCAGGAGGCAGAAGCAGGTAGATCTCTGAGTTCGAGGTCAGCCTGGTCTACAGAATGAGTTCCAGGAAAGGCTCCAAAGCTACACAGAGAAACCCTGTCTCGAAAAACCAAAAAAATAAAAAAATAAAATAAAAAGTCAAAAATAGGAGCCCATAATAACGCTGTTCCTCTAACTCTGGTAAGAAGAACTCTGTTTAAGTAGAAATAAAGACAGCTTGAGCTATTTGGAGCCACTTGAGTGCAGCTCACCTGGTAGTCAGAGTTTTTCCTTACACCATCGCCCCTTCCCTGTCTCAGGACCTGAACCCACGCCAAGACTGGACTCTGGCAATAACTCAACCTGAATTCCTCCTTGTCTACACTGGGGTGAACAGCACAGGCCTTAGATAGATGAATACAATTCATATTCTGCTGTTACTGTGTGCAGTGAACAAATTTCTTATGCCCTTTTGTTTTTTCATCTTTCCAAAGTTATAAGAATTTAGAGCCGGGCGGTGGTGGCGCACGCCTTTAATCCCAGCACTCGGGAGGCAGAGCCAGGCGGATCTCTGTGAGTTCGAGGCCAGCCTGGTCTACAGAGTGAGTTCCAGGACAGCCTGGGCTACCAAGTGAGTTCCAGGAAAGGCGCAAAGCTACACAGAGAAACCCTGTCTTGAAAAACCAAAAAAAAAAAAAAAAAAAAAAAAAAGAATTTAAAAATAACGCCTGTGGTACTTAGCAAATGTTACAGTATTTCATTCATTCATTGATACCCATTCTGTCTTAAAACCCTGATTTGTAAACATTTAGTATTTTATTTCTATTGCATTTATTTTTAAATTAACAACTCTCAAATTAACAATTCATAACTACTATGTTATGAGGTCCAGTGTGTTTTAATATACGTGCAGAAAATGGGACAATTGAATAAAATTTGTTAACATAGTCATCACCTCACATTTGAAATTTACTCCACAGGCAATTTTTAAACATACAATACATGATAGTAACTGAATACATGAAATAGTAACTGAGCACTATGCAGTAGATGTCAAATTGTATCCCTCTTATCTAGCAGAAACTTTGTACTGTAGTGATATGTAAGCAGAGGCTTTGTGTTCAGCTTTAAGGGAAATGTAGAGTAAAGCCTTTGTGTCTGGCACAAAGAGAGAAATGCTTCAACAGAGCCCTTCCTATGTTTGGGTTAATCAGTAGAGGCTGAGAAATTGTTTTGAGACTGTTTAAACCTTGAAGAAATGTTGTCTCTCTGGAGTCTGCATTTGGTGCTACCTGAGAGCTTGCAGCTGCACCAATCTTGGTCCTAAGACAATCTTGGCAGACCTGGAGTCCTTACTTTTGATCAAAAGGGACTGAGATCTGTTTGAATTGTTTGAATAAGGAAACTGGAGTGAGTTAGCTGGGTGTCAGTATTTCCCAAGAAGCCTGTACCTGTCTGCTCCTTCAGAAAATGAAGGCTTAGCATCTTGGTGAGCTTCTCTCTCTACTGAAGCACCTATGACCCAACATTCAAACAATATTGTGCCCTTTGAGCAATCCCCCTGTGTTGTTGGGGGCTTTTGCTCTTTGAGGGGCCCACCACCCAGTTCCCAAATAAATCACACACAGAGACTTTTTTTTTTTTTTTTTTTAGGCAAGGTTTCTCTGTGTAGCTTTGGAGCCTTTCCTGGAACTCACTCTGTAGCCCAGGCTGGCCTCGAACTTACAGAGATCTACCTGCCTCTGCCTCCCTAGTGCTGTGATTAAAGGCATGAGACACCACCACTAGCTATGGAGGCTTATTCTTAATTATAAATATCTGGCCTTAGCTTGGCTTGTTTCTTGCCAACTTTACTTAAATTATCCCATCTAGGCTATTGCCACTAGGCTTTTACCTTTCTCTATTTCTGTATACCTTTCATTATTTCTTACTCTGTGGCTTGCTGTGTGGCTGGCCCTTGCATCTTCCTGTAGCAGGAATCTTAAAAGTTCTTATTAATAAAATCAAACCTGAGGCGAGTTATTGGGGTCCATGCTGGTAGATCAGAGAAACAGAACAAACCACAGCTACCTCACCTCGCCGGATCCTCAGCTGGTCTTGTCTCCTCAGACTGGAGGCCTCTGAGTCCTCATCCGGAATGGGTCTCAGCTGAATTACTGCTCAAAAGCCTGAATGCTCAACCAGCCAAAATCTTCTAGTTTCTGGTCCTCATGCCTTATATATCTTTTTGCTTTCTACCACCACTCCCTGGGATTAAAGGCTGGCTTTCTGGGATTAAAGGCCTGTCACCATGCTTGGCTATTTCCAATGTGGCCTTGAACTCACAGAGATCCAGAGGGATTTCTATCTCTGGAATGCTAGGATTAAAGGTGTGAGTGCCACCATTTTCTAACCTTTGTATCTAGTGGCTGTCTGTTCTCTGACCCCAGATAAATTTATTAGAGTACACAATATTTTGGGGAAAACAATACCACCACATCTTCCTCTTTCTCTCACTCCTACCTTTCCTCCCAGATTTCTCCTTCTATTAATTCTCTGTGCCTGCCAGCCCTGCCTATCCTTTCTCCTGCTTTGCTATTGGCCATTCAGTGCTTTATTAGACCATCAAGTGTTTTAGACAGGCACAGTAACACAGCTTCACAGAGTTAAACAAATGTGACATAAACAAAAGTAATACACCTTAAAATAATATTCTACAACACCCCTATCCCTACTCATTCTCTGACAAACAACAATCTGTTATCTACTTCAAGACATCTATTCTCATATTCTTCACCTATGTGAGATCATGCAATGTTTATCCTGGACCTGACTTATTTCTTGTAGCAAAATACCTATCCATTTCCTTCATGTTATTACATTATAGAGTTTCCTATTTTAAGGCTAAAATAATCTTTAGCTGTGAATGTATACATTTTCCTTATCCATTCATCCATTGGCAGCCACTTCTGCTGTCATATCTTGGCAATCATGAATAGTATAATAATAAACATGGCTGCGTAGCTGTCTGTTGATACACTGGTTTCCATTCCCTTGGGATTGCTAGGTCATATAATAATTCTACTTGTTGTTGGAAAAACCTGCATACTTTTTCCATGACAGCTATAGTAACTTACATTCCCACCAACAGTATACAGAGTGTATACTTTATGTTGCTGTGATAAAACATTAACCAAATGAATCTTGGGAAGGAAAGGGTTTATTTAGCTTACACTTCCACATCATGCTCCTTCTGTGGATGGAAGTCATGGCAGGAACTCAAGCAGGAACCTGGAAGCAGAGCTGAAACCAAGACCATGAAAGAACGCTGCTAACTGGCCCACTTCTCCTTGGGCTCACTCAGTTATTACCCTTCTTATATTGCTCAGAACACCTGCTCAAGGATGGCACCGCCCACAGTGGGCTAGGCCCTCCTCTGTCAATTACGTAATCAAGAAAATGCCCCCACAGATATGCCTACAGGCCAATCTGATGGAGGCAGATTCTCAGTTGAGACTCCCTCTTCCTAGCAATTCCTCAATCGATTATTGCCTCTTCCCAGGTGTCTCTCCTTCATACCAAACTGATAAAATCTGCCCTGCACAGTGCCCTTGTCTCTACATCCTTACCAACGCTTAATATTTGCCTTTTTTTGTAATAGGTGTTCTAACAAATATGAAGTGATATCTAATTGTATTCTGTTTTCATTTCTCTAATGAGGCATGATGCTAAGTATTTTTCAGATATCTATTGGCCTGTCTTCTTTCCAGGAAATGTTTGAGAGCTTTAGCCATTTTTCCCACACATGAAAAGATTTAGTTATTTATTGTTTATTAAATTCGTGCTTTGACAACTTGGTACTTTGATTACTTCTACTCCCTGCCTCCTCTTATCTCCCCCCCACCGTCATCAACACCCCCAAGTCCCTTTCATGTCTTTTTATTGTATGGCCCAGTGAGTTTAACCAGGGCCTGGGACTGAGCCTGGTGGGTTCACCAGGACCTTTGATCTGTTTCTATTGGATTGCTTCCTTTCTTGCTATTGGGATGTTAGCTGCATATATACTTTGGATATGAAGCCCTTATTAGAAGTGTGTTTTGCAAATATTTTCCCACCTTTTAGGTTGTGTCTTAACCTTTGTTTCCTCTGCTGTGCAGAAGCTTCCCAGCTGCTAAATATCTTCTGTGTCTGTTCCTGATTTTGTTGCCTCTGCTCTCAAGGTCAAGTGCAAAATTTGCCTAGGCCAATGTCATGAGATTACCTTGTTCTCTTCTAGTAGTTTTACAGTTTCCGATCCACATTTAGGTATTTCATCCATTTTGAGTTAGTTTTTCATATGTTATAAGGGCCCAATTCCTTTCTCTGGTATGTAGATATCCACTTTTCTCAGCAGCATTTTGGAAGAGATTGCCATCTCCTCATTATGTATTCTGGGTCCTTTTATTAAAACTCAGTCAGCTTCTAAGGAAGCATAAAGTCTTTGTCCATCAGCAGAAGCCCACAATAAAAAAATGTTTCTTAAAGAGATTTGTGGAGACTAAACTTAATTCTCATGTGCTGGAACTCAGTAAGATTTAAGTGAGACTAACACTTTTTTTTCTGAGAATTTTACTGCCAGGAACACTTAGAGGGAAGTACACACACACACACACACACACACACACACACACACACACACACACACACAAGAAAAGGAACTGAACCTGGTAATGCATGCTGTAATCCAGCACTTGGGAAGCAGAGACTTCATGAATTGCCATGAATTGCTGTGAATTCAAGGCTTGCCTGGTCTACATAGTGAGTTCTAGGCTAGCCAGGGCTACATAGCAAGACCCTGTCTCCAAAATCAAAACAGTGCAAAAAGAATCTGGGGAGATGGCTCAGCCAGGAAAATGCTTACCTTGCAAGCAGGAGGACCTGAGTTGGATCCCCAGAACATACATCAAAGTGCCAGGCATGGTGGCACGCTTTTGTACTTGGGAGATGGAGGCAGACCCCTGGGGCTCACTGCCTACCCAACCTAGGTTTCCTGGAGTTCAGATCGAGAGTTTTGTACTTGACTAACTGTATATAAGGAAGTATACCAAGGAAACATGATCTTCTGCTCCTGTTTCTGTTTAGAGGATACAAGTTGATGCTATGATGGGATAAGACTCTGAGGCTCTGGGAGGGTAAGTTTATTTTACATGTTGGAAAACTAAACATAATTCATGGCCAGAGGCTAGACAGTGGTGGTTTGAGACTATATCCACAAATATTTCTTGTTGTTAAAAATGTTTTCCCACAAATTTAGTAGCTTAAATGACATAAATTTATTATCTAACATTTCTAGAAGTCAAAAGTCCAAAATGGGCCTTACAGGGATAAAATCAAAGGGTCCTTCTGGAAGATGTGGCTCCAGGCTCTAGATCAGTGCTTCTCAACCTTCCTAATACTGCAACTCTTTAATACAGCTCCTCATGTTGTGGTGACTCCCAGCCATAAAATTATTTTCATTGCTACTTCTGTAGCAATGTATGTAACAGTGATTTTTCTGTTAGGAACTGTAATGTAAACATCTGATATTCAGGATATCTAATGTGCAAGCCCTGTGAAAGGGTCGTTCAACCCCCAAAGGGGTCTCGACCCACAGGTTGAGAACCTCTGTTCTAGGCCATACACACTCAGACCTTTTGTCATCATGTTTCCTACTCTGACCCTCCTGGGTATCAGAAGGACTCTTCTAAGTATGTAGTACCCACCAGACAATCCAGTAATCTTATCTCAAGATAAGATTCTTAATTATATCAAAGCCCTTTGTTTCATGTAAGGTGGCGTAGTCACAGGTTCCACTATTAGATGTGGACAGCTTTGAGGAAGGAGGGACACGAACTCTTCCATAAAAGATGGAACCTGCTGAAGAGGTGGCAAATGTCCCATCCTCAGTTGAACATTGGTTGGTTCAGTGAGCTACTTACATGACTAGAATATGGCTTATGAGGTGACATTATACAACTAAGTCCTAGAAATTATTGTGACTTCTTCCCTAGTCTCTCGGTTACTTACTCTGAGAAAAGTCAGCAAACAGGCAGTCCCCATGGAGGTATCCCACTAGTAAGGAATGCCTGTCACTACCAGTCAGCAGGGACTCACAGCCTCCTGCCAAAGGCCATGTGAGTAAATCCTCTTGGAAAAAAGATCTTCCAGCTCTTTGAGCCTTCAGTTGACTGGAGTCCTAGCCAATAGTTTGAACTCAACATCATGAGACTCTGAGCCTGAACCACTAAGTGAAAGCCATTCCTGAATCCATGAGTCGAGAATTTTTAAGTTGCTAAATTGTGAAGTAACTTGTTATGTCCTACTAGGTAACACAAACAGTCCCCGACGTCACTCCTAATCCATCATGGCTGCTTGGCGTCTATTTCCTCTACATCCCAGCCTACAGAAAAAGGAGAAGCCATGCTTGTCCCCTTAAATGGTATTACCAGAAGTCATGCACTTTCTTCATTTGCATCTTCTTATCTAGATGGGCATGAAACATCTGGCTGTAAGACTAAGGAAAAATATGCTTGGGGACTATTAACAAGCTGTCTCCATGATGATTACAATTGTCAGGAAACATTTTTCCATTGACCATCCAAGTGACATTTACACACCCATCACTGACCCCTCCAAATCCTGCCAATTGTGCATTAGTCACTGGAAAGCCCAGCTAATATATTTTGTAAAACATATCATTGTGGGACTTTTTTGCTTAAATTCTTTTCAGAGTAGCTGAGGATGTAGCTCAGTTGGTAGAGTTTGTTTACAATGCATAAAGCCCTGGGTTCAAATCCTAGCGCTCAAGAGATGAAGGCTGGAGGATCAGAAGGCCATCATAGGTTGTATAGTGATTTCAGAGTGGGCTACATGAAACTGTCTCAAAAACAAAAAGACCATGGGGCTGGACACATCTGGTCAAGACCGGCGTCTCCACTTACTGGGTAGCCTCCTTCTGTTCTGTCGTTTCTTTCCTTTTGTTCTGACCAGGCGCCTTGCCTTTGGTTGGTGCCACTCACATCCAAAGTGGGTCCCCTGTTTGCTGTGATGGGTAATTTTGGTTATTTATTTGACCAGATCTGAATTCAACTAAAACCTGCTTTGGGGTGGCCCTGTAAACCTGCCTCCCAGAAGGAGGGAGAGGACCCTTCCCTGGAGTGAGTGGTACTTCCTCCATTGCCCAGATCTGAAGTCTAAAAGAAAAGCTGTTGCTGTTGCCCACTTTTGCCCCTTGCTGGTGAGTGCATCCACTCGCTTGCAGCCAATGCTGCTGCCCCTCCTTCACTGACATCAGAACCCAGCTTTGTCAGCCTTCCAGTGCAGACTGAAGACCAGCATCACTCCAGGCCTCCAGGCCTTCAGCTCCAGATTGTGACACTGCCGCTGAGGCATCCAGCTTCAGGGACTGAGCAGCTAGTGGGTGTTCTCAGCCTTTTCAGTAAGCAGCCATTGTCGGCCTACCCAGCATGCTTTGTGTAAGCCAGCCTAATAAATACCCTTTGTAATATATATTCATTCTATAGATTCGCTTCCTCTAGTCCAGCAGTTCTCAACCTGTGAGTCTTGACCCCTTTGGGTTGAACAACCCTTTTGCAGAGGTCGCCTAAGCCCATCAGAAAACACAGATATTTACATCATGATTCATAACAGAAGCAAAATTACAGTTATGAAGTAGCAATGAAAATAATTTTATGGTTGGGGGGTCACCACAGCGTGAGGAACTGTATTAGGGTCGCAGCATGAGGAAGGTTGAGAAGCGCTGCTCTAGACAATCCTAACACAGTTGCTGCTCCACACACCGGTCACCCTGAGATGTGGACAGTAAAGATCACATTCATCAAGTTTCATGTAGAATGAGGACTTTGTTGGAAATGGGATTGGAAGTCATTTGTGTTACATCCTGGCATACACATGCACACATACACACACATACACACACACACACACACACACACACACACACACACACACACACAGGTATGCAAAGTGCAAACCTTGTGAAGTCAAGAAGGTTTCCTTCAGATTTGAAGGGGAGGCCTAGGGAGGTCAGGCAGTGTGTGCCAGGGTCACCCCTGGAGATAGTAATGCACATAGCTGTAAAAAAAAAAAAAAAAAAAAAAAAAATCCCAGCACTCGGGAGGCAGAGCCAGGTGGATCTCTGTGAGTTCGAGGCCAGCCTGGGCTACAGAGCGAGATCCAGGAAAGGCACAAAGCTACACAGAGAAACCCTGTCTAAAAAAAAAAAAAAAAAAAAAAAAAGCCAGAGCTGCAGTGAAGACTAGGACGTTGGAGATGGCAGGAACGTAGACTCTTCTGAAGAAAGCTGTAGGTAGTATATATAGACCCAGCCTACCAGAAGAGCTGTATGGGCTGCAAAGGACAAGGCCGCAGGGACAGGGCTGTCCATCACACCATGACTCACAACACCCCAGATGCAGGACAAAGAGCTACAGAATGGTTTGCCACGAAAGGCAAAAGTCATGCTCTAGTCCAACTCTTTCTGTGCTCCAATTCCCCCACTTAAATTTTTATTTTTTAATTTCTGTGTGTGCGTGCGTGCGTGCGTGCGTGCGTGCGTGTGTGTGTGTGCGTGTGCATGTGTGTGCATGTACCGTGTGGACAGACAACTTTGTGGAGTTGCCTCTCTCCTTCCACCTTTCTCTGGGTTCCAGGGATTGAACTCAGGTCATCAGGCTCACACAGCAAGCGCTTCACTCACTGGGCCACCGTCCCCATTGCTTCTCAAAGCTTGTACTCGTTTGTTGATTTTTTTTCACAAAGGTACCCAGCTTAGAACTTCAGAGGAGACTTTGGATTGCACAGTGGAGCTGTTGATACTGTTGACACTCTCGAAAAAGGACTAGCTGAATTTTTCATCACAAGATGGACACAAGCTTCGGAAAGCAGAATGTTAGGGTCTGGATACCAAATACTTCTCCATGCCCCATGCAAACACACAATTACTAATACCTTATTTGCCCCAGACTCACCCCCACTGCAATAGTCAGAGGGGTTTTAAGGAGATGTTCAAATCAGAAAGTCTCTAGATCTAATCAACAGATTCACATTATATCAAATTGCAATGGATTCATAATTTGATGGCATTGAGGTGTTGAAAACTAGGAGAGAGGGCCTGGCTGGAGGAAGCAGGTCACAGGTGTATGCCTTTGAAAGGCTATCTCATCCCCAGCCCTTCCTCTTTTCCTGTCTACCACGAAGAATAGTCTTCACCAGACCCTCCCACCACAGTGTTTCTGTCTTACCAAAAAGCAATGGATCCAGCCAACCATGGGTTGAAACCTCAAAACTGTGACCTAAAATAACTCTCTCCTCTTGTTTTTCTCTCAAGTGTTTGTCACAGAAACAATAACACAAAAATTCCATCCCCAGACATTTAGTTACCAAATGTCTAAATGTAAATGAGACAGAGAGACCCTCACAAGACCTCAGACAAGATTGGTCACATCTAGGGTGATACAACTGTAGACAAATCCCACAGGATTTCAGCATGAAATGATAGTCAATGTCCACTCGAGTATTTTTTATGATGTTATATATTGTGTTGCCAAAAAAACGTTTTTTGATTTATGTGTATGTGTGTTTTGTCTGCATGTATGTCTGTACCCTGCATTCATGCCCAGTACCTGAGGAGGCCAAAAGAGGACATCAGATCCTCTGGGACTGGAGTTACAAACAATTGAGAGCCACAATGTCAGTGCTGAGAATTGAACCCTGGTCCTCTGGAACAGCAGTGGGTTCTCTTAACCATTGTGCCATCTCTCTGTCCCTAAATGTTTATTTCAAAGATTTTTTGGGGGAACAGTGTCTCACTGTGTACCCTGCTGGCCTGGAACTTACAGAGATCTGTCCTTTTCTGTTTCCCAAGTGCTGGGATTGAAGGCATGTATTATCATGCCCTCTCACAGGACTTTTTAAAATTATGCACAGGGAGGAGGGTATGTGCACTTGAGTGCAGGTGCTCACAGTCTCCAGAAGATGGCAGCAGATCCTCAGAAGTCAGAGATACAGGTGCTGGCGTGGCCTTACCTGAGTGCTGGAACTGAATTTGTGTCTTCTGCAAAAGCAATTATGCATTCTTAACCACTGATCATTTCTCCAACCTCCCAAAATGTTCATTATGTAAAGAATTTATGAGGCAAAGAAAAAAACTGATGTAAGTATATCCTTATACTTGTTTTTCAGGACCCCCCATCTATTGCTTCTTTTAGTTTTTGTTGTTTTGTTTGTTTGTTTGTTTTTAAGGAACTTGTGGCTATGAAGAAACTCAAGAATTCCTAAATCAAAATGAATCAAAAGTTAATTTTCAGGGCTGGCAAGATTATTCAGTGAGTAAAGGCACTTGCCACCAAACCCTGAGTTCAATCTTCAGGACCTACTTGATGGAAGGAGAGACCCAACTCCCACCAAGTTATCTTCTAACCTCCCTCCCTCTTCTCTCTCTCTCTCTCTCTCTCTCTCTCTCTCTCTCTCTCTTTCTCTCTCTCTCTCTCTCTCTCTCTCACACACACACACACACACACACACACACACACACACACACGCGCGCACACACACACACACACACACACACACAAATATAATTTTTAAAAAAATGTTTAAAGGGATTTTTTCGTGTGAGTGACTATCTGGCTTTCTGAACCCACCCACCCATGAATGTCTACAGTCTAGTAACCGAACTAATGATAAACATCTTTGTCAGGACACAAACAATGGCCCTGAAGTATTCTAACATTAGTTTTCTCAAACAAGCATTCAGCAGAATCACTGGAAGGGCACGTTAAAACAGATTGCTGGACTCCACCCTCAAATTTTCCACTTTTTTTCTTTTTTTGAAAGTAGATTACTTTCTTACATATTCTGATTACAGTTTCTCCTCCTAGTTCCTTCCCACCTCCTCTCCCATCCAGATCCACTCTCTTTCTGTCTTTAGAAAAGAACAGGTTTCTAAGAGATAATAATAAAATACAGCAAAATAAAGTATCATAAGATAAAACAAAAACTATCACATCAAAGTTGGACAAGACAAACCAACAGAAGGAAAAGAGCCCAAGAGAAGGCAGGCTCAGGAGTCAGAGGCCCACCTGTTCACACACTCAGGAATCCCATATAAACACTACCCTGGAAGCTGTTATAAACTGAGGACCCGGTACAGACCTGTGCAGGCCCTGTGCGTGATGCTTCCGTCTGTGAGTTCATATGAGCTTTGCTCATACTGATCTAGAGGACCTTGTTTCCTTGGTGTCCTCCATCCCCTCTGGCTCTTATACTCTTTCTGCCTCCTCTTCCTTGGGGTCCCCTAAGCTCTGGGGGGAAGAGATCTGATGGCTGAGTGTTCCAAGGTCTCTCACTCTCTGTGTAATGTCTGGGTATGGGTCTCTGTATTCGTTCCCATCCCCTCAGATTTTGTTATTCAGTCCTTATATGACACATGACAGCATTTTGTATAGATGACAGTGGTCTCATAAGATTAAAACAGAGTTGAATTTTCTTATCACTTAGTGACATCATAGTTATCATATAATATATAAACACATGAATTAACCTGTTGCTGTCAAAGTATAAAACCTACAGTTGTATACAGTATACAATACTTGATAACAGCTATGTTGCTGGCTATGTATTTACCATACTATGCTTCAGTCATCATTTTAGTGTGTACTCCTATTTATTTTTTTTTTAAAGACTTACTGTGAAAAGGTATGTCTTGTTCCCCTGGCAGCTGCCTCTTATCTTTTGTTTACCATGTCTTATGACTGTATCACTAGGCCTTCTGATGTGACTCACTTGTACTCCCCAGATTTATGTGTCCACACTCCCACAACAGAACAACTCCACATTCCTCAGAACGTATGAGAGAGTCTGGGTAAGACTTGTCCATTTTCATTTCTTGGTGTGTGTTTGTATGAGTGTGTCTGTCTGTCTACATGTATGTACATACATGTGTGTGCAGGTTCCCATGGACACCAGAAAGAGAGCCTCTGGTGCTGGAGTTGCAGGGGGTTGGGAACTGAACTCTGCTGGTCCTCTGAAAGAGCAGAAATCATTCTTAACCAATGAGCTGTCAAGCTCATTTTTTAAACTTTCTAGGTCATACTGCTACTGTTGGTCCCAGGGCCACACTGTGTCACCAGCCATTTTAAGTAGTAGTTAGGCATATAAATATCCTGAAAATAATTTGCCTCGAAGCCTTCACTGGTTTGTGATTCCCACAGGCAAAGCCTAGGCTATGTTGACAAGTCTGTTCTGCTTTGTTTTCAAAAGTTCCTAAATAATCCCCATTTTAAGAAAAACAAAACCTTAGAAAGTAATGACCTTCTCATTTTGAAATTCTGGATTCCAAAGCTAGTCCCAGTTCCCACAGTTATCACCATTCTGTTACATTTGGAAGCAGCGATACTCTTTGCACCCAGAGAAATCAGAAATAACAACACAGGAAGCATGGGGTAGCCTTAGGCCAGTTCTTTTGGAAAGCACATTTAATTCCATTACACAACTCGGAGGAGGTGGTGAGGAAGTCAGGAAGGTGCTTAAGTAAGTCCAACCAGAAATTGACAAAGAGAAATATCTTGGTGTCATGGGCAACTTCAGAATATCTGGGAGAGAAACAACTGACTCCAAATGCAACAATGTGTCGCACAGGCATGTTCCATTGACTCCAAATGCAACAATGTATCACACCGGCATGTTTTGTTTCCTATTACTGTCCTCAGACACCAGACCGGACAGAAATTACCTATAAAAGAACAGGGCACAATCTCTCTGTGCCGGATTGCTCAATGCCAGAACAATTTTAGATGGTCACTCTCAGGATACCAAATGGACTGTTCCTCGGCCTCTGGTGAAAACAGCTCCAGGTATCCCAATGCCGATGAACATTGCTGGTCCTCAAGAACCACAGGCCTCATTCCAGAAACAGACAAGATTCCCATTCACCTTTTCATCCTTTTAATACATTTCCTTCTTCCTCTGATAGTTTCCTCATCTAAATCATCTTCTCTAAAGAGAAATCCCACTCTACTCTCATGGACTCTGCCTCAGTAGCTGAAGGTTACGGTGAATATCTAAACTTAGATCCACGATCATCCTACCCAGCCCCTCATTTATCCCTCTACCATATTCCTACCTCCTAACCCTAGAGTCACTCAAGGACAGGACAGGATAGTCATTGGCTTATTCCTGTTCTCAACACTAACACCTGGGCCAGCCGCTCCTTACTAATGGTCTTCCCTGATATGAAGGTGCAAATAACTAATTGGATGATAACCAAGTTCTACATTAGGTGCACCCATTAACAAATGATTCTGAGAAAGAATGAGATTCACTGAGACGTTGTGAGAATGACATCCACTCATAAAAACCAAGGAAATTCAGATTTCTCAAAACTGAAAAACAAACACTAGCAACAGCAACACACACACACACACACACACACACACACACACACACACACACACACGTACACACACATACACACAATAAATGTTTTCAGTGCTGAGAGTCAAACCCAGGGCATTCCATAAGCATTCTACCACTGACCACAGTATCTTGGCTGCATGCTTGATACCATGTTCAATCTCAGCATCTTCGGATGTTGATACTAAAGCTGGAACTATAACTCAGTTGGTAGTGTTCTTGCCTAGCATGTGTGAAGTCCCAGGTTCTATTCCCAGCACCTCATAAATCAGGCTTGATAGCACATGCCTGCAATTCTAGCACCTGAGAGGTGGCGGCAAATAGAGTCGGAAGTTCAAGTCATCCTTTGCTACACAGCAAGTTCAAGGCCATCCTGGGCTACATAAGACCCTGTCTTTCAAAAACGTTAAAAGAATATTGACACTTGAAATCAACCTTCCAAGTACCTGTTCCAAACTCATTTTTCAGACTAGAAAACTGAACTCCAGGGAAAAGAAAGTGGCTTTCTTTTAACATTAAAAAAAAAAAATAGCTGCAACCCTGAGGCCAAGACTCAGACTTTCTGATCATCAAGAACACTGTTAGAGGTCTCTTTTCTTTAGGTGGTGGGTGTTTTAACACCCTCCTTAAGAAAGGTTCAATATATCCACATACCTATCCTCACATGCTTCCAGGAAGAGGGAGCCCCTTAGGGACTCAGAAACTGAGTGGCAAATTACTAAGAATGACCCCACAAGGGAGTGCCAGTATCCCACAGAGTCTGTGGGTTTTTATGCTCTCCCTTGTCATCATATAAAGTTACAAATACAATAATGCAAGTATGTTTCTATACATGCTCCTTTACAATGAGTGAACCTCATCATCGTTTTGGGTGTCCCCACAGAGAATAAAATAAATTGCACTCGCGGCCTCCCAGATTAAAGGCTTGTTCAACCCTGAGGAGAACAGGCCACACACGCAGATCCAACTGGCCGACTGTTCCTTCCCAGCACTTTGCTCAGCAGACTAATGGGAATGACCCCTTCACAAGACACCCAAGAGGTAGCTAAAGACAATCACCCCCATGGATGGGTGTAGTGCACAGAGGCAAGGGATGAGGTGTGTGGAGGAGGTGCCTGGGAAGAGGAGCAGAAGGCCTGGAGAGTGGGGTTAGACCTCTAGTTCTGATCAAAGCAGAGGGGAAGGCATCTGGTCATATCCTCAGTGCAGAGCAAAGTCTGTAACAATGAGAGTGCGGAAGTAGGAGGTAAGAGATGGTGTCGACATAATGGTGACACTTCTACACAAATCTCTAGGGAAGAATGACTGCGATTATGACCTTGGAGGTGCTGGCACATCCCCCAGGCCATGCATGACCCCTGAGTGGCCCTGACATCTTCATGCTCAATAGGCCAAAGAGCCAGGTATCCAGGACTTTCCTTGTGAGAGACCCATAGCGGGGCTGAGGTGATGGCGAAAGATGCAGACAGCTCTTGAGGGCTCGTTTCTCCCGACTCCACCTCCAGCCTGAGGAAGGAGAGGTGGGCAGAGGCACAAATGATACAGCCGGTCTCCAAAGCCAAGCAGTTTCTACCGTGGCCACTGACAGGCCCAAAAACCAGAAACTTACAAACTCAGTGTAGGCCCGAGGCTTGGCATCACTTCCTCTGGAAGGAAGCACCCCAGCCGCACCCTTCTCTTCTGGGAGAACGGCCTGACCAGGCAAGCTGGCTTCTCAGAGGCCATGAAGAGCACCTGCTCAGCATCATGAGTTCCCCTCAAGCTAAGCAGGAAGACTCCCTTCAGGGGGGATTCTGAGGGCAAAGGCTGTGGAGCTCTGCCTATAGGGACACATCACACGTTTTAAATTACACATTTCCCCACACTCAACACATACACATACATACACACAGAGACACACTCCCACATACTGACATTTTCCCAGCCCAGCCCAATCCAAGCCCCTAATCCCACCCACAAATACTGTCCCCTGTAAACATGATGGCAGAGACTCCCACAATCCTGGCCTAATCTGACAATGGTCTAAGGATGACTTCTTCTCATTAAGTGCCCCGGTAGGTGATATTGGTGAAGGTGGAGGTGGCCTCTTTAAACAGTGGGTTGTTGGCCTGCAAAAAGAACAGAAGAGAATCTCATGGTCAGTTCCTTACACTGCCTTACCCTCAACAGTTGAATTTCATCTGAGAATTTTGCCCAAGACATCCTTCTCTAGAGCGAACTGTCAAAAGCAGCCAGTGCTCACATTTACACTTTTTCTCTGAGGATGGGACTAGATGGGAAATAAGAAGAGGAGAGATGGTGTGTTGCTAGTCTGCTGCTATTTCAAGGATTTTTTTATTCAGCCCATAACTGTTGGGAATGGATACCCGTTAGGTCTTGGCAGTCCCAAAATGTTGTGGATATCACTCTGTATAAATAAAATGCTGATTGGCCAGTAGCCAGACAGGAAGTATAGATGGGAAAAACAGAGAAGAGAATTCTGGGAACAGGTAGGCTGAGTCAGGAGACGCTGCCAGATGCTGCCATGAGTACAAACATGTAAGCTACTGGTAAGCCACAAGCCATGTGACAAGGTATAGATTTACAGAAATGGGTTAATTTAAGATAGAAGAACTAGATAACAAGAAGCCTGCCACAGCCATACAGTTTGTAAGCAATGTAAGTCTCTGTGTTTACTTGGTTGGGTCTGAGCAGCTGTGGGACTGGGGGGTGAGAGAGATTTGTCCTGACCATTGACCAGACAGGACTGGAGAAAACTTCAGCTGCGTCAAAATAATGTGCCATTTTACCACATCTCTCCTATTTCTTCTTCTCTCCCTGCTCTTTCTTTTCCTTCATCAAGGCAGTGCCAAGCAGTATGAGCCAGAAAGGAAAATGTAGGTGGGGTTAGAACACAGAGCCCAGCTTTTGCTGAAATAATTCTTAACTTTGTCTTATTTCTTGAATCAATTGCTACCCACAAACCTGTTGTGTGCTCAGGAAAACAGAAGGCCTTCACTGGGTTTCCAAAATCATTTCCCAACAAAAAGTGATGAATCCCCCATTAATAGTAGTTCAAGAAATTTAGAACATTCTTTGGTCCCTCGGTGGCTCAAAATGTTCTACACAATCCCAACAGAAACATCTCTGCTTCTTGGGTCCAGTGGATACAAAGTCTGGGGTCACCAGGAACAAAGTTACAGCCTGACCCTGGATGCTCTAGAATCAAATGGTCACTTTGTAGGTCCAGGGAAAATAAAGTGAACAAAAGGAGAATGGACTAAAATTAAATATACAGAAGGTTCTCAAAAATGCTCATTGGATAGGCTGGCAAGCTGGCAAAGGTGGAGGAAACCTACTGAGTTCGGTCCTCAGAACCCACAAGGAAGAAGAGAACTGACTCCTGCAAGTTGTCCCCTGACCTCTGCACAAATGCCATGGCATGTGAACACACACACACACACACATATTTTTAAAATACGCTCGTTTGGGTGGATTAAATCAGGATAAACTGTATTCTTGGTCCCCCAGAGAATCCCTGTCTGGAAGCTACCACTTCTCATTTGCAGAAAAGAAGAGGATGAAGTAAATAGATACACTGCCATTACATCTATGAATTTGTCCCCAAAAGTAATTCCTGGAGTCACCTAATTTCTTTCTGCATCATGAAAGCTACTTTAATTCTCTGCCCTCAGCTTCCTTAACTATAGAATGGGGATGATAATACTGTCCATCAAAAGGGCTGTTACAGAGATAAAACAAAGTAAGGTATCACAAGCATTTAGAATAGCTCTTGGTGTAGAGTCTTCAGTAAATGTTAGCTATTCTGTCACTTTCTATTCATGTTTAAACTTCGGACTTCCTTACCACTGTAGGGTGTGTTCTACGTTCCTGATATGGATTTGTCCTGTCTCCCTCAACTGGAGGTGAGTTTCTCCCTTCGCCACGATATCCTATGTGTGCGCAGACAGTGATCATGACATGTGTCACTGTGAGGCAGAAGGTTTTAGGGGTTTGTGGCTTGAGTTTTCCGCCTTGCCCACAGTCAGGACAAATCTTTGTCACCCGCCAGTCCCACAGCCGCTCAGACCCAACCAAGTAAACACAGAGACTTATATTGCATACAAACTGTATGGCCGTGGCAGGCTTCTTGCTAACTGTTCTTATAGCTTAAATTAATCCATTCCATAAATCTATACCTTGCCACGTGGCTGGTGGCTTACCGGCATCTTCACATGCTGCTGGTCATGGCGGCGGCTGCAGTGTCTCTCCACCTCAGCCTTCTGCTTCCCAGAATTCTCCTCTCTCCTTGTCCCACCTATTTCCTGCCTGGCCACTGGCCAATCAGTGTTTTATTTATTGACCAATCAGAGCAACAGATTTGACATACAGACCCTCCCACAGCAGGGGTTTTTATGAAGTATAAAGACAAAAGGACAGTCAAACCATCTCCCAGCGTCTAGAACAGAGGATAACTAGGGGACAACTGTCAGGGCTGACTCCGACCACAGTGAGCATCTGCTGCCTCAGGTTCTTGAACCAAAGACTTAAGGGAACACGAAGCCCAGCCCAGCCTCTTACTGTGTCCCACTTGGCTCTGGCTCGTTCTTCCTCGAACTTAGCAAATTCCTTCCGGTCATGGATGGTGATGAGTAGCTTCCAGATGAGCAGAGCAGCAAGACCGATGAGCAGAATGGCTCCCATCACTGACATCAGGACCACCAGGATGTCAGGACCCTTGGGACACTCTGGGAGGCAGAGGCAGAGAGCAGGAGTCACCAGACATGTCTAAGAATGAGGTCTTAACAAATGAACAAAGAACTGGAAATAAGATGATCAAAACAGTAATTGCATCACTTTTTAAAGGGGGACAGTCTTTAGGACGGCAGTAATCGGCCCTGAGTGGTCTAAATCAGAGTTCTCAGGCTGAAGCTTACCTTCGGTGCAGGTTCACCCAAGTGTACATTTAAAACTTAGTGGAGAGATGGCGCAGAGGCTAAGAGCACTTGCTGAAATTTCAGAGAACCCACATTAAGTTCCCAGTACCCACATGGTAGCCCAGAACCATCTATAACTCTAGACCATCTGACTCCCTCTTCTCACCTCTCCTGGCATCCAGGCATGCATATGGTACATATACCTACAGGCAGGCAAGTCACTCATACACATAAATCTCAAAAACAATTTAAAAAATTGATTTGGTGAGTGACTAAGCTTGGTGGTAAGATCTTGCTATTTTCCATGAAGCCTTGGCCTCTATCCCTAGCACTACAAAAACAGGGGCAGACAGACAGAGAGACAGACAGACAGACAGACACACACACACACACACACACACACACACACACACACACACACACACACACACACACCCTTGTCCATACTAGAATATACCTTCCTATAGAGCAGCCACTGGCTAGAGGTGGGAGCAGCTAGCCTTTTATATTCGGGACATTTGTTTTCTACTTACCAGAGCCCTCTCTCTCTTCCCTCTCTCCCCTAAGCACAGGCAAAGTGACTTGTCCTTGGGTCTGTGCCACTGGGCACTCTGGAGCCAAGACTGCCTGGGTTTGAATACTGACTTAATGCTTACTTTGTTTATCTGCCCTTCAATAAACTAACTTTTCTGGGTGTCTGTTTCCTGTTTCTCCATCTTTAAAATGGAACAACTACTCACACCCATTCAAGAACTTGTGATGAACAACGACTGAGCTAGACAGATTTAAAGAGCTCAGAACAGTGCCAGCAAAAGTTAGCTCCTCCACCAACACTCGCTGCCCTTGTCACTGGTGGTGTTCTTAGGCCTTGCCTTTTCACTTACTGCCCCGTTGGCAATCGAGTCTCTTGCCCTGGTTCAGATATTTACATCTCTGAGAGCCAGATGCTCGGTGACCTTCTCAGCATCCTTAGAGACCAGGATACCTGCCGGCCAGGGTAATATTTAGTCATCTAAAATCTTAACCCTATCGGAAGCTAACTTCTTCGTTCAACCCCAGACAACAACCAAAGCAGACATGCTATGTCACCCCTTCACCGGTCAGCCAATCATATTCTGTAGAGCTCAGCTTCCCATAAGCCTCAGGTGTCCAACAAGTGATCTCACACCGGCAACTTCCAGTGTTATGAAACCAGGTGTTTGTATATATGGATGTTGATGAGTCTGGAGAGGAAGTCACGCCCACTTTCCACTCTGTCTCCCACCTTCTTCTCTAAACAGACACCCTAGCTCACCACATACTACCCCAAAACAACCGCTACCACAAACCACTCTGGCCATTTCCCAACCCACCAAATTATAACCTATCTATAATTAAGGGGCTCCTAGAGAGAGCCTGTGTGGTTCCAGTGTCCAAATGACCAGGAGCAAAGAGCCCCAGTTCTTCTGGGAAAAGCAACTATGAATCCTTTGAAAGTTTGAGGTACAGGGCTGACCTTCAAACCTCAAAGTGAACATTTTACATGGTGGTCTGGGCAACACAGGTAGAATCCTAGAGAAAAACAACCGTCATGACTAGGGGTGGAAGGCAGGAGACAATTCCAGGTGTCTCTGGAGGTTCCTCGCAACCACAGCAGTGGACCCACAGTGGTCCACACAAGCCTTGGAAGGGTTGGCAGATTTAGTAAACAAAAGTATAGGAAGTCTAGGTCGATCTGACTTCCGATAAACAAGTTACTATTTTAATACTGCATGGAACACACCGTGTTTGTTCTGGCACCCTATCCGTGAGTGAAGAGAGCCCAGTTCAGAGACCCATTCCGTGTGGCTGAATCCATTTGGAAATATTCTTTACTACCCTGCAGTGACTCAGCCATTCAAAGAAAACATCTGCAAGGTCATGAGGTTGTGAAGAGAAAGAATAATCGCTTTCTAAGCTTCAGGACCCAGCTGCCCATGCTGTCCCAAGCTAGAATGTCTGGAAATAGTAGAGAGTTAGGTCAAAGGAGAGGCAGAGCCAGGCAAGAGGAAATGTGGGCCCCTGGCTGAGGGTGTGACTTGGACATACAACACTTGCACAAGGCCCTACATTCTGCTTCCAGCACCACAAAGTCAACGGGCACTGTAGGTCACTAGACTTGGTGCTCCCAATTCCCAATGTGAAGAAATGGATGTACTGGCGAAGATCGTGAGAAGTGATTCCCCCAGGGTGGTTCAACCATCCCAGACTATCATCATCTTTGCTCCCCATAACCATAGTAGATTCCAGTCTCAAAATCCCAAGCCAAATGATTTGGGTGAGTTATTCAACAGGAACACCAACAAAGACCGTGTGACAAAGAGACAAACTAGTAGCAGAGCCAAAAGCAAAGACCGAGTGCCAGCCTGAAACACACAGGGGTGGAGGTATCGCTGGGGCAGGGATGGGGAAAATCTACGCAGTGTGTAGGAAGCTGTGGTCAAACCATAACGGATGTGCTCCTTCACACATCTGCAGGCTCCCTTTGTCCTTCCCACAACAGCTTTCCCTGGACCCTAAGTAAAATGAACATGATGCCCTTTCTATTCCTTAGTCTGTATATAAAGCATGAGAGGCCTAGGAAGGGCTGAGAGCACATGAGAGCATCACACTCTCCTCACCCGAGATAACAGTATCCTGGGTACTCAAGGTGCCTCCTCTGGATTTTCCTGCCTCCACAGTCCCACCTTCATCCCCTTCCTTCCAAATGTAGCCAAATTTTGTAAGCAAAATTTTGAACCCCAGCACCACATAAAAACTGGATTTGATGGTTCATGCCAAACTCCAGCACTCAAGCAGAGGCAGGAAGATCAGAAGTTCAAGGTCATCCTCATAACAAAAGTTTAGCCTAGGCTATATGAGAGTCTCTCTCAAAAAAAAAAAAAAAAAAAGAATGTGTGTGTGTGTGTGTGTGTGTGTGTGTGTGTGTGTGTGCGCGTGCGCGCGTGCACGCGTATTACAGCTTATTTAATTTAGTACTTATGGAACCCCATTTGGTTCCCACAATGGCATACTGATATTTAAAAGAAGTAAGCAAGCCTGGGCTTGGGCTGTAGCTCAGGGGTAGAATGTATGCTTAAGCATGTGCAAGCTCCTGGGTTCACTTCCCATCACCGATAGAGAGAGTGAAGCTAATTTACAGTGTTGGATGGTTGGTCTGTGTATGGCAGGACATATGCCTCTCGATACTGGGACTTAAAGGCAAACCCCCATTTTTATAGTCTTTTTTGAACAGCCATTTATTTGAATGTGTGTGTGTGTGTATGTGTGTGTGTGTGTGTGTGTGTGTGCGCGCGCGCGCGCACATGCCACAGCATTTGGAGGTCAGAGTAAAACCTGTGAGTGGGTTCCCTCCTTCTACCATGTGGGGCCTAAGGATTGAACTGGGGGCCTCAGGCATGGCAGTGAGAACTTTTACCCACTGAATCATCTCTGGCCCAAGAGAACAAGCACTCTTCAGTGTTCAGGAAGACAGCCTGAGTCAGTCCGCCAAACCCACCACTACACCTTGTCACAAGGTTAGGCCTTCCACTGAATTGATAGGAAGGTTACTCATGGCCAACGGCCATCCCACAGCAGAACATACACCTGTACTGTAAGGTCCTAGAACTTAAATTCCTTATTCCTTGGCATCAACACCCGAAGAGACCCAGGCTGTATGTTGCTCTTAGAGACAGCAATATTCACCTTCCTCCTCTCCTTAATTTTCTGTCTCCTCAATTAAACAAGCCACTTTTTTTTTTTAAGATTTATTTTTAGTCAGGTGGTGGTAGCACACACCTTTAATCCCAGCAGGGAGGCAGAGGCAGGCTGATGTCTGAGTTCGAGGCCAGCCTGGTCTACAGAACAAGTTCCAGGATGGCCAGAACTACACAGAGAAACCCTGTCTCCAAATTTTTTGCAAAGTTTTTATTTTTATTTCTAATTATGTGTGTGTGTTTGAGTCTATGTCAGAGTATGTGTGTGAGGGCAGTGGACTGCAGAGGCCAGCCAAAGGGTGTTAGATCTCCTAGAGCTGGAGTTACAGGTGGTCGTGAGCAGCCTGATCTTGGTACTGGGAACCAAGCTCAGGTCCTCCGTGGGAGCATCAAGTGCTCATAACCATGCGAGCCATCTCTCCAGCCCCAGTGAGTCACTTTCTTGCTAGGACTTAGTGATACATCCCCTTGCCTCTTTGGCCTGTTCTGTTTGTAAGGGTTACAAGTAGAAATTCCTGCCCAACAAGGTAGTCTCTTTCTCCCTAGAGACAGGGCCAGGGCCCCGGGGCTCACTCACCTGGCTCTTCCACCACGTACAGGATGGCTCTTCCACTGGTGTCTTCATAGTACTGGAATCTGACCACACAGTCGTCCTCATTCTTGTAGGTACAATTCACTGCATTCTTGCCGGTATCCGCTGACACAGGGAAGAGAGAAGAAAGACGGAGAATGAGAAACAACTCAAAACCCCAGAAGACAGGAGCTTTTCCCAAACCCAGGTCACAGGACATCCCGCCAAGTGTGCGATGGGAAACAGCCTGACGTTAAGCAAGATGCCCAGGTTGGAGATCACGCCTGGGAATTGGCACTGACTGGCCCTCGGTGATGAATGTTGTTTCTTGAGGGCCCTTTTTGGTCCTTGCTCCTCCCTCTGAATGGGGCACGCTGTAGCAGTACAGTCAGTACGTCCTGATCCAAAGCCCGTCTCTACCATCACCAGCTCTGACGCTGGCTGTGATCTGCCCTCATCATCTTCATCCGTGAAAGGAAAACGATGTCCCCGCCTTGCGTGAGAACTGAATGGCATCACACAGCTGCTCACACACAGCAGGCTTCCCCTTCCCTCTCTTCCTTCCCCTGCTTCCCTGTTGCTTCTCAGTCCGTTGATACACTCCTTCCAGTCCTTTCGCTTCTGTTTCCGATCTGGCGCGCCTCTTCACAACCACACCCCCCATCTCAGACTCCCATCATGCTTTGTAGGTTTCAGCCCTTCTCACTCCGAACCCCGCTGGAGTAACACTGTGCGTTACTCTCCACCAGGTGTGCTTTGCCGTATACCGACGGATGCAGACGGGCAAAACTGACAAGGGCTGCCTTCGGAAACCATTGATAACCAGTGGGCAAGCCCAGACGGGAAAGAGGGAAGCAGACACCGACGTTAGCAACTGCCTGTCACTTAGCTCTCCCTGTAAGGTGGGAGCCATTGTTTTTCGTTCCTACATGAAGAAAAGTAGACTCAGTGAGGTCAGATAAACACCCTTTCCTCCTGAGCTGATCACAGCAAGTCTAGTCTCCTCTGGAGGAAATACCACTTCTTCAACCTGGAATCACCCGGCTCACTGCGGGCCCCTGTCAGTCAAGGTTCGGGGACCTGGTTCTCTTACAACTCCCTTACCCAAAGCTGTCTTCCGGTGACTCTCACATGAAGAGGCACTTCCTGTCTGTCTGCATGGGCAATGGCTATCTGTGCAGAGATTACCATCTCCCAGGCACCACCCAATCCCTGGCAACTCAGATAACGTATCAAATATACTGAAAGCCGCAAAGATCATCTTTAAAGACAGCGTCAAGTACAGGCCAGGATAACTGTAGGGAAGGATTTTGCTCCCCCTGTCTATACTTCTGTCTTAGTTCAGGGGGGCTCTAGAAAGTCAAAAGAGCTTTAGAAGGGAAGTCATGATTACATATCCAAACGCTGAAGGTTTCTCTCCAAACCAACAAGCTGGAAGCAAAAGCCTGGGGATTATGTGACAATGTTGATAGATTTTGTTTTTTATTTTATGTATATGGGTATTTTGCCTGCATATGTATGTTTGTGCACCATGTCTATGCAGTGTCTGTGGAGGCCAGAAGGGGGCACTGGACCCTCCAGAACTGGAGTTAAAGGTGGTTGCTAGCCACCATGTGGGTGCTGGTAACTGAACCCAGGTCCTCTGCAAGAGAAGCCAGTGCTCTAAACCACTGAGCCATCTCTCCAATGCCTTAACACTTTTTAAAAATAGTTTATGGAGAACTGGACTTGTTCTGTAGTTCAGGCTGGCCTGGAATTCACTATTTTAGCCCAGGCTGGCTTCAAAGTCAAGATCCGCCAGCCTCAGCTTCCTGAGGTGTAACAGGATCCTGAGTGGCAGTATTACTGGTGTATGCCACCAGGTCCTGTTGCTTTACTCACCTTCTAAGCTGGGGGGAGGGGGGGAGTCACAGATCCACACCTTGGTTTCTGCTTCTATAACATCTAGTCTATCACCTTCCTCTCCTTTAAAGGTAAACTAAGAATTGTCTGATTTCTACAGCCTTCTATACATGGGCTCTTGCTGAGCTTGGGACTCCAGGAAGCAGAAAGTGTGAGCTGCTGAACACATTTTCAAGGATGAAGGAGATTCTCAGGAAGCCAGCCTTCACCCTGTGCCTACCGCACATCAGGCCTGCATTTCTTGGGGTGGGAACTAACGCTTCCACTTTAGAGAAGGAAGTTGGCAGGTTCTGAGATGGAAACGGAACTATGTACAGCCTGGATGTGTGAGACCCTTAAGACCTGCTGGACTTACTCAGCTCTTTCACAGGCTCGATGTCGTCTCGGCAGTAATGGCTGCAGGTGTTTTCTTCATGTAGGGTTCCCCGGTTGAACTTCTTACACTCCACACACTCCCTGGAGGAGAAAGGACACAGGAACTAAAGCAGAGGAAGAGCCCTAAGTGTGCCACACAGCTGGAAATTACCGTGGAGATCAGGATGCGGGCCTCCTTACCCACAGACAGGACCTGGCCAGCCAACCCTGGATCTGACAGTCTCACTGTAGAGCCTAATTGTCTTGAACTTGGTCCCCTTGCCTGGAGCTCCTGACTGCTGGGATTATAGGCTCAAATAGGCTTCATTACGGTTCAAGGGCTGTGATGGTGATAATGGTGGTGGTAGTGGTGGTGGTAGTGGTGGTAATGATGGTGGTGGTGGTGGTAGTGGTGGTAGTCATAGTGATTTTCTATCACTTCTGGGAGGTTTAAAGTCAGAACTGGTCATGTGATTTGAGAGTCCACTGAAAAATTAAGTTCTATTCAAACACAGCTAAGAATTTCAAGACAGTGAAATAGAACATTAAGGCCAACATGAGGCTCTTTCTTCTAAGCACTGGGCTCTACCACAGCTTAAAATCCACAACTGTGGACCTAGCCATGGCAGAGCCACAGACTTGGACTTCCAAACAGGGCAAGTCTGTACCAACAAAATGCCCATTTCACCTGAAGTCCACCATGACTTCAGCCCCTGCACCTCCCATAGGAATCAGAACATTGCATTGGAATGTTAAGAGAATGTTCTGTGATCCCCTCACCAATGCAGAGGGATTCATGGTGGCACTCTGGAAGAGGGCCTGCTCCAATTGGTACTATTTGGTCCCTACAGGGCTGGTACCCCCTCCAACTTCCCCAAAGAAAGACATTCATGGAAAAAAAGGAAAGTAGCCATTTGGCTGGAGCCAACTGTTCTCCAAGACAGATCCTCCAGAGTTGGGAGTTCTAGTACAGGGGCCCTCTTCCTTCTTCCAGCCTCCCAACTCTCTCCAAACCGTTCACTCACTTCTTAAATGAGCAGGCGTCCGGGCAGGTGGGACACTTCTCGCAGGTGTCTCCATAGGAGCCGGGCTGGACGCAGACGCAGCTGCCACACTCACAGTTGCCCCGGCCGCTGCACAGCAGCCCGTTGCTGGACATGCAGGTGTCGGTGCGGGTCGTGCAGTTGCAGTAGAAGCCGGTCCAGTCCGAGTCGCACACGCAGTCCCCACAGTTGCATTGGCCATGGCCTGCAAACAGAACGCAGGACAGCAGAGCAGCTGGTGAGAAGCCGGTCCCACGACACCGGGCGACTGTCATCCCGTTCTCCCAACCCTACCAACAACGATCCTGCAGGTCAGTGGAGGAACTGGCTCACTGCCAGGAGAGTTCTGCCCAGTAGAGACAGACAACAATTTAGGCATCCCAAGGAGGAGGGCCTGGAAAGCAAAGGAATATCCAGAGCCGTGTCTCCCAGACTGCCGGCCTTTTTTCCTGTCCTGTTCGGAATCCCTCTTCCTTCTCTGCCAGCATCAGTCTGAGGACTAGAGCCAGCTCTTTAACCCCAAGGGCTGGCCCAGCAAGAGTCCATAGCCTGAGCCCACACAGGGCATTCAGGAACTTTGCCAGAGTAGCCTGGTGATGGTAAAATGCTCCTCCAGCCCCTACACGTGTCTCCTTTGATCTGACAACACTGCTCCCTCTCCAGTGTGACTTGAAAGGCCACCCATCATTACCATTGCCTTCTCCCAGCTAAGTCAGACCCCAGCACAGGCTCTGATTTGAACAAGCTAGCCCTTCCCATCCACAAAATAATGGGCCAGCCAACAAGCTCCATGGCCGTGTTTCTCAGACCAGCTGATTGTCATCCTACAAGGTGAGAAGCAAGGCTCAGGGGGAGAACTCATGAGACAGGAAAGTGCTCTGTAATGAGCATGGAGGTATGGAGAAATCCTGGTACAGCCTTGTGCCAATGCTACAAAGGGAAGGCACAGAGCATGCCCTGTGTATGCAGGTAGATGGGATAGGGTAGCCAAGGACCAGACAGAAGGCACTGGGAGTCTATAGTCAGCCAACAGAGCCAAGAAAGCACAGAGAACATAGATAGCCTACCTTATAGCCTGCTGAGGGTCAGTATTGCTAAATAAATCCCATGAGTGCCATCAAGAGAAGGCAGCAGAAAACAAGAAAAGCTGGATGAAAAGAGGAGAGAAATTTTCCAAAGGTAAACAGCCATAAACTGGTTAGCGATGACCTCACATAGCCCAAGGCCTCCACCAAACTTCCGCTGATCAATTGTTATCTCGGCCTCTCCACCCCAAAGCTGCAAAAACATTTACCATGATTAATTTCTGAAGTTGTAGGCATGGTTCAACAGCACCCAACCTACCAAAACAACCTGTCTCTTTCTCATATGTCTTCCATACGCTTGCATTTTGATCTAGTTGGTAATGTTTGAGAGATTCTGGAAACGGGAGAGGTGGGGCCTTGCTAGAAGAAATAGGTCACTGGGAGTCAGTCCTTGCAAGGGTATAACAGATATATCCCTGACCAATTCCTGGCTTGCTTGCTGTGGAATAATAATCCTCTTGTACACTGTAAAGATTTGTCACTTGAATTGGTTTAATAAAACTCTGATTGGCCAGTAGCCAGTCAGAAAGTATAGGTGGAGTGACCAAACTAAGGATGGTGGGAAAGAGAAGGGCAGAGTCAGAGGAGTCACCAGCCAGACACAGAGGGAGCAGGAGAGGAACGTGCCATACTAATAAAGGTACCACCACGTGGCTGAGCATAAATAAGGAATATGGAATATTACACTTTTCTCAAACTTTTTAATGCTATGACCCTTTAATACAGTTCCTCATGTTATGGTGACTCCCAACCATGAAATTGGTTGGAGAAAATGTAATAGCTACTTAGTAATAAGCCTGAGCTATTGGCCAAGTACTTATAATTCATATAAGCCTCTGTGTATTTATTTGGGAACAGGCAGGCGGGAGAGAAATGTCCGCTTACACTTCTCTCTGCTTCCAGGTTGGCCATGAAGTGAGCAGCTCTCCTCTGCCACATGTTCCTACTGTTATGCTGTCCTGCTTAAGCATTTGGGACCAAGCAAACATAGACTGAACCCTCTAGAGCCGTTAGCCAAATAAGTCTTTCCTCCTTCATTTCTATCGGGTATTTTATAACAGCATTAGAAATAATTAATACATCCTGTTGCCCCATGTCACTGGTTCTCAACCCTTTGGGGGCCACATATCAAATATCCTGCATATCAGATATTTACATTATGATTTATAACAGTAGTAAAGTGACAGTTATGAAGTAGCAATGAAATAATTTCATGGTTGGGAGTCACCACAACATGAGGAACTGTATTAAAGGGTCACAGCATTAAAAAGTTTGAGAAAAGTGTCCTATGCAGCTGAGAGCACAGTAGGGCAGCTTTGGAAAGCATTTAGAGAATTGTATTACTTCCCAAAACCAAGGAAATGAATATTCCCAATGGAAGTTGTGCCGCCAGTACTCATAGCAATGACAATAATGTCCATGGACATTTGCTGAGCGTTCAATAAGTGCCAAGCACATGTCATATTCTGTAGCCAGTTACCCTATTCATTTTTACCACAATCCTATAATGTCAGAAAGGTTATGTAACTTGTCCTGGGCCATGGCTTATAAACAGCAGAGTCAGGGCTCAGCCTTGAGTGACCACATATCAGCCCACACTCTGAATTTATCCCCTTCTTCTGCACTGTTTCTGTGGTCTCCTGTTTCTGTTCATATTGTTCTTTTTACCTTTACCTCTGTGACTTTTCAAATCCCTATTCACCCTTCAGGCCCAACTCAAGTGCTCCTTCCTCCCATTAACTTTTTCTGACCTCTTCAGGTTGAGTCAACTGACTTCTCATGTGGTCCCCCCAACACATTATTATTCTATGGCCATTTGCTTGATTACCAGTTTCTCTTTCCAAAGTATGGGCTTCTTTGTAGGAGACACAATGTCACTTAGTTTTATCATTAATAGAGACCACCATGAAATCTTTTATAGAGTAGGCAGACAGTTAATATTTGTTCATTCACCCATTCACTCAACAGATACTGACTGAACTTGTACCACATGCTGGGTACTGGAGATTCAGTGGGGAGCATTGGCAGACAAGACTGTCCTATAGGGGATCTTACAAGCTCATCAAATGCATGGAAAATACATGCATACATCAACTGTGTCCAGCGTTGTAGTATTACAGTGTTGCAAAGAGCCATCAGCCTTGGTGTGGAGGATCCCTTCACTTCCCTGAGTGAGTGGGGCATCAGGCTGCTGAAAGGCAGCTTTTTGACTCCCAATGTGGTATCCCCCTAGAATTCACTTAACAGGAGTTTTAAAAGCTGGCAATTAACCCTACAAGAAGTGGCTCATTCTCTAGGGCTCTGCATCAGGAAGAACTGGATGGATAATAAAAATGTGACTGTTAATCAGAGGAAAGACAAGGAACAAATATTGGTCTGGAAACCACGTCAGTAGCTCCAAGAAGGTGAGGAGGGTGGCGCAGGGCCGGACTCTGACAGTAACTAGGTCACACCAAAGCAGTCATTGGTCCACTGTCTGATGGACACTATGGATCCCTCTGCTCATGGCCCCAGCACCGTCCTCTCACAAACACATCATCATTCAAAACTCAAATGTGTAATTAAGACTCAGCAACATCACTGCCTTGAAAGAAATATGTTTCTTAGAACAGATGGGCCAGTTGTGGTTGGCCTGTAGGTTATGCTAAAGAGACAGAGGCAGAAAGATCACAAGGTCAAGGCCAGCCTAGGCTATACACTGGGGCTGGAGAGATGGCTCAGCAGTCAAGAGCACTGGTTGCTCTTCCAGTAGACCAGAGTTGGAGTCTCAGTACCTACAGGGTGGCTAACAACTGTCTGTAATTCCAATGCTAGCGGACACAATGCCCTCTTCTGGCCTCCACAGGCACTGCATGCACAAGGTATTCAGACATACATGCAGGCAGAGCACCCATACATATTTTTAGAAACTGAGGCTGGAGAGATGGCTCCGCAGTTAAGAGCACTGGCTGCTCTTCTGGAAGACCCAGGTTCAATTCCAGCATTGACATGGCAGCTCACAAGTGTCTGTAACTCCACCTCCAATTGATTTGACACCCTCACACAGGCACACAGGCAGGCAAAACACCAATGCACATAAAATAAAAATAAATAAATCATTAAAAAAATAGCTGGATGGTAGTGGCACATGTCTTTAATCCCAGCACTCGGGGGCAGGGGCAAATGGGTGTCTGTGAGTTTGAGGCCAGCCTGTTCTACAGAGCTAATTCCAGGACAGCCAAGGCTACACTAAGAAACCATGCCTTGAAAACCCTAAATAAACAAATAAACATTTTTAATTCAAAACAGAAGATTGGACCAGAAGCAAGCTGTCCAGGGATATCTAGAGTTGGGGGGTGGAGGGGTTGCTGGCAGGAAAGCTTGGAACCAGAAAGACTTTAAGTCTTGGGGCTGGGTTCTCTAGAAGCATGGTTATGGTTAGGATCTTCTTTACTGGGGAGAAGGGAGGGAGGAAGAGAAGCATGGTCAACACCAGCTAGGCTTGGGAACCAGTAAAGGACTTGCCACAGAGGCCAGAGGAGCTGAGCTGTATCCTCAGCACCCATGTAAAAAGCCAGATGTGCTGGCACATACGTGTAAACCCAACACAGGAAGGCAGAGATGGGAAGAGGCCCGGGGCTCACTCACACACTCCAGGTCCCAGGGGGAGACCCTGTCACAGTGAGCAAGGTAGGCAGTTCCTGAGGAATGGCACTCAGGGTGATCATCTGACTTCCATACAGGCATGCTTGTACATGCTTGCACACACACACACACACACACACACACACACACACACACACAGCAGGTGTGTGGTCTAGGTTAGAAACTCCCTTCAGCCTGAATCCACGGAGAGTTGGAAGTATGAATGGCACCCCAGAGCTAGGCCCACTTTGAGGAGAAGGAAATGCCCTTGTAGAAACCTTTCTTCACCAGTCATTGGTGAAGTCTGAAGGCAAGGCTATTCCTGTCAGCTCCAAACAAAGGCAACTGTGAGCTATAATCAGTCAACTCTCCAGACAGCAGCTGGGGGTGGGTATGCCAGACAGCAGAATAAATCCCATGGTGTCCACTAGGTCTTGCTTTTAGCCATGGTTCCTGGATGGGGAAAGAAGGATGCCACAGAGGCCTGGCAGCACTCAGAAGAGGCCCCGGCCTCCACAGAACCCTTGCCCCACAGTGTTTCCTTTGTGAGGCAAAACAAAGTGATCTTTGATAAGATGCTCTGCCGGGCCAGCCAGAGAGTGATGTTGGGAATGGAAGTGGGTAGCCGGAGCCAGGAGGCTGACCCCAAGCCCTGGCAGAGTCAGCCCTTAAAAGGAAACCACAGTGTAGTAAGTAATGTCACAGTGCTGGCACCTCTCCAGCCAAAGGGGGGCTGGGCTGGGCTCACAGGAAAGCCAGGGGAGGGAGCAAGAAAAGAGAGTGGAGGAGGAGGAGGAGGAAGATTTTGGTCAGAGGGTATGTGATTACTCTCCCCGCAAAGCCAGACTTCCATGACTCATGACTCCACTCCTTTCCTGTGTGAAGCAGCCTTCCTTTGAGCTCCGGCAGACAAGACCACCTCCATGAAACTGCCCAGGATTCCCCTATCCGTGAGTCTCTCTCTGGGGACTCTCGGCAGACATCTCATTTCCGGGTTCTAGCAGGTTGTGACTCCTAATACGAAAGACACTTTGGTATATCACTAAACAGTAAAATTGTCTGTTGACACCTGTTCCTCCCATGTGGCTACAGGACAGAGCCTAGCCCACAGAGGAAGCCTATCTGTGTGTAGCAGGTGGGAAAGAACCTGAGGAGAAGGACTCATTTCCTGTCTCCCTGCTGTCTGAGGTAGAAGGGGAGCAGGTGAGAGATGTGAGCAAGTAGGGAGGAGCGGACCGGAAGCCACCTCAGAGCTCACAGCACTCCTGCCCCGTGATCCCCACAAGGCAGGCGTCAGAGGAGAGGGATACTGACGGGCTGGCCATAGCTCTGAGAGGTCAGGAATCACGCACAACCCCTCATTCACCCATATGAACCAAATGTCAGCACAATGCCAAGTACTCCACGACCACGGGCCTCTAAGGATGAGGTTACACTGTCACAAGAGCAAGACACGAAGCTGCATGGGCACCAGATACCCTGGTAAGAAGCAGTAAAATGGGTGCTGCAGCCAAATGAATCCCCTCGGCGGATGAGAACGGAACCCACGCACGGAACCAGATATTTCTACACCTCAGGGGGTGGGAATTGCTGCCGCTCTATGGGGTTGGCAGCCAAAAACAACACACTCTGGCTAGGATCCCTCCCGCAGACCTCACGCTAGACCAGAACCAATCAGCCCTGGAGGAGTGAAGGGGCCCAGGGGCCCTTCTGTAGGCCTTTCCAAGGGCAACGCATCCAGCATTCCCAGCTTGCTCCTTTGGGTGGTCTTTGGTAATATGAGCATGACAGAAACACTATTAAATATTCCGATGACCTGAAACCCCTGCCTCACCCTAGTTCAAACTGCTCGTGTGTGCCTGTTCTCATCACTGGGGCCCTGATCTCTCTCACTATTTTAGCTAATAGTGATACCATGCTCCCCCAAGGCCTTTCTCAAAACTTGTTGGCATAACTAAAGTCAACAATGGCACGGATCAGAAAAGGTATCTTGTTTTGTGTTTGCGGTCATATGTCCTGTGTTTTTAAAAGATTTTTTCATTATGTGTATGGTGGCCATGTGCACTTTGAATGCAGGTGCCATTGGAGGTCAGAGGCATCAGCTCCTCTGGGGCTGGAGTTGCAGGTGTGAACTACCTGGAAACTGAACTGAGGTCATCTACAAGAATAGTTCACACTCTTAACCACTGAGCCGTTTCTCCAGCCCTTTGGGGCCTGTTTTTAAATGACATATTTATCTTTCTTACTGAGCTCTTCTGTGGTGATGGTGGTGGTTTGAATGTTAGCTAACCTCAAACTTGCTATGTAGCTGAGGATGACCCTGACTTCCTGATTAGAGCCTACAATGCTGGGATTATAGGCTTGTGCCACCACGGTAAAGTGAACACCTGAGTCACTCAGCTCGGCCGGCTAAACCCCAATGCAAATGAAGCCCATCCGGGTCTTAGATTATCACAGAGAACAATTATAACCTCTCTGTTCAGCTGATCACACAGACTACCCATAACTCAGCTCCAACCAACTTGCAAATGTCTGCAGCCTGTCTGTCCCAAACAGGATGACAGCAGTGACTGCAGTCCAACATAAGCCTACCTCCAGAGCCTAAGAGCAAGGCTCAGACTGTCCATCTGCCCTGAGAGGACTCAGATGTATTAACAATGATTTGGCTTCTCTTGGTCGGGAAAGCATCCGGGGCTTTGGAGCCAGTTTGAAGCTATCAATAGGCCTGGGGTGGGGAGGTGTTGCATTGAAGTTTGCAATAAGGACAACTCAGATCCTTCAGGCTCAAAATTATAGTCCCCAGGCTGGAGATACAGCTCGCCTTGCGAACATGAGGGCCTGAGTTCAGATCTCCAGCACGCACGTTTTAAAAAATAAAGCTAGGCTCAACGGCACATCCACATCTGCACGTGTGTAATCCCAACACTGAGGAAGCAAAACAGCTGGATCCCTGGAGCTCACTGGCCGGCCAGCCTAGCCAACTGGTCAGCTCCAGGGTCAACGAGAGATCTCATCTCAAAAAGCAACATGGGAAGAGATCGAGGAAGGCACATAATGCCCACTTCCGGTCTCTGTACTTATATATACACACACGTGCATGCATGTGCACACGCACGTGCACACACACAAATGAAATTTTAATCTGCTGGTAGAAAGTCTCTATGCCAACACTATCCAGTGAAACTTTCTGCTATGTCAAAATGTTCATTATCCCCATGGTCCAATACAATAGCCACTAGTCACATGACTACTGACCAACTGAAAAACTGAATTTATGTTTTCTATCTCAATTAGTTTACATAGCTACATGTGACTAGTGGATACCATTTTGGACAGCAGAGGCCTAGAATACAAACACCAATAGCAACAAACAGATGATAACCAGGGATAACATTTAACACAAATGTACCATTTTCCAAATACTGTTCTAAGCTCCCCAATGTCTTGCATATATACCACTACTTTCTACTGGTGGTAGAACGATAAATTCAAGTAAAATCATTCTGAACTTTACAGTATATCCAACATCATATATTTTCCATCTGTAAACACTAACAGTTTAATTACCCTGAGACTGATATTTTTTAGATGAAAAATAAGTTGGTCCTTATATTCTAAAGGACTAGGAATTTGAAACATCATCAGAGTGCACAGGAGAAAGAAAAGCAAAACAAACTCCCGCCCCTTGATGTTTCCTGTCTCCCCTCACCTTAGCTTCCCTGGGCCCCACGAACAAGGGGAAAGGTCTAGTTCCCGCCTCTGCCCATTTCTACTCGGAGTGAAATGGGGTCTCGGTTCTGCCCACCTCGCCAACCTCAAGCCTCCACATGTGTCTCCCGAGGCACCTGGGGACATACGCATGCACGGCTACTGAGCGTGCCGGGGCACTTCTACTCACCAGAGCACATCTCCCCTTTGTAGCGGACACAGGAGAAGTCATCACACTCGCAGAACTTGCCAGTGATCTTGCCGAAGTCACTACTGTGACAGACACACTGGCCGCAGAGGCACTCGCCGCGCTGGCTGCAGATGGGTTGGCCCTCCTTGGAGCTGCACTCTTCCTGCTGAGAGGGCCGGTAGTCCTCCTCGGAGCACTCACACATGGATCCCAGCCAGCCCTGGTTACAGCGGCACACTCCACACTCAAAGGTCCCATTGCCATTGTTGCAGCGTGGGCTGAGAGGCTGGGCGGAGGCCTGGCAGGCACAGTCACAGTCAAAGGTGACCTGGACTGTGAGGCTATCCTTAAAGCCCACGGGCTTGATAGTGAAAGACTGCTCCTTCTCCCGGGGGCAGCCTCGGACCTTGGCCTCGATGCTGAAGCTCACCTGGATGGAAAGATGGCAGTCAGACCTAAGTGGATCAGGGGAACACCAGCCCTAGAGAAATGCTGTGCTGCACCCTACGGAGGGAAACAAAACGGGGCGTCAATCCCAACCGCCCTGGGGAGTTCCTTGGCGTTAATTCTCTCAGAGTCTACAGAGTAAAAACTACAGTGGCATAGTGTAGTTAGCGCTCTGATGTATCTGACTGGACAGATGGTCACAGATAAGCAATAGAGGGCTGTTTTTCTCCTGAGAAACTGACCAGCTCAAGCAAGACAGAGTCTGTGATTACAGCTATGTCAGCTGGAGTATTGTTATTCCATATTAACAGCAAGACACACAAAATGCTGCTTCGCACCACACCATGTCACAGAGTGGTCAATCACACACTAAGGGATTACAGTACAAAGTTTCATTGCAGGGTCTGAAGTGTGGGGCTGTGAACACATATGCTTAGAAAATAAATTTACAGGCCGGGCGGTAGTGGTGCATGCCTTTAAACCCAGCACTTGGGAGGCAGAGGCAGGCGGATCTCTGTGAGTTTGAGGCCAGCCTGGGCTACAGAGCGAGATCCAGGACAAGCACCAAAGCTAACCAGAGAAACCATGTCTCAAAAAAAAAAAAAATAAATTAAGAAAAAAATTAATTTACAGGGCAATGGACCAAAAGATCTCTTTCTCTTCATTCCTCTCTCCCATCCACCAGTCCCTTAGGTAGAGCAATGGAGGGCCAACAAACAAAGAAAACCAGGGGAGCTGGAGAGATGGCTCAGCAGTTAAGAACACTGGCTGCTCTTCCAGAGGACCTGGGTTCAAATCACAACCACCTCTAACTCCAGTGCCAAGGAATCTGACACTCTCTCTGGCCTCCACAGGCACCAGGGACCCACATGATACACAAATATACACACAGGCAAAATAACCATACGCATAAAACTTTAAAACAATAATAATTAAGAAAACCATGGAGGGAATGGAGGGGCAAGATGAACATTTACACTCTAAAGTCTCAAGAGGGCCAGCTATTTTTGCCTGTTCTGCTTGCTGTTGGATTTTCATCAGCTAGAATAAAGTCTGGCACACAGTCAGTGCTCAGCAAAAGTCTATAGATGATAGACTGCCATTTTACATTGCAGAGAAAAAAAAGGTATTATTCTGAGTGAGTAGATAAGAAATCATTTCATTTGCAATCAGATGTACAGGTGCAAACACAGGGAACCGAGATGAATGTTCTCAAAAACTGATAGAGAGAGAGGTTAACTCGGCGGATACAGAAACCTTAAGCAGCAGAAGCTTCAAGAGCAAAGGTTAAGAGCTCTCGTACTTCAACTTGTAATTCTGGGAAGGGCCGGGGTACACAGAGACTCTGGAGACCAGGGTCACAGCTTCAATACGAGTCCCTGCCTAGCCCACCTCACCGTGTCTCCAATCTTGAGTCCCACACAGGACTTGAGGCCCGGGATGACCTCGTTGTTAAGACAGGTGGCATTGAAGGCCAGTGACAGCTCTTCAGGGAGGTCACGCACTTCCAGCTCCACTTTAGAGCGGATTTTCTGAGGAGAAAAGGACAAAAGAAAGTAAGGACACGGACAAAGGCCAAGTCCATCCCACACAGAGCCAACGCGGTGGCCTTGGACTTGTCCTGGCAGTGCCTGACGCTGAGGTGTCTCTGCCAGTTGCTGCCACACAGTCTCTGCGCCCAGTCACCTCTTTCATGTGTTGTTAGGACCTGGCTCTTCCTCACTGTGTCCTACAGCTGCTCCTTGTCCATCTGGCCCACATCTTCAGTCCCCTCCACCTTCAAGCTCCCCATTCACTGTCCCTGTTCCTCCTTGGCCTTCCTTTCTGGCCCATTTCCTTTCCGGAAGATGCCATCAGTCCCAGGGCTGGCCATCCTCCATCTCTAGGAGCACAAGAGGAACTCGGGAAGGCCACATGGGGGAATGGCAGCCAGGGCTCCCACATCTGAGCTCCGTTAGGACGTGGGCCTGCACCTTCAGGCATGAACCCATAGCCGGAATCAGGCCACACACTTTGGCTCTCTTTGGGACAGAGAGTTCCAAAGCAGTTTCTACTGTGACTTGATAACTCAGTGTATAATACCTGGCTTCTCTATGCGCCATGTTCAACTAAATTACATGATAGGAAACTTCCTGCCACTCCTAAAAGCGTACAAAAAGCCAGACCTTTCCTTTGTTCTGGGAATTGGTCTGGGGGAAAGGCCGCTTTTGAAGAGGCTCACCCTGCCTTCACTCTCATGAAAGTTCTCTCTCTCTCTCTCCCCCTGGACCTCTCTCTTCATGAAGCTCCTCTTCAGGCTTTAAAGGGAAGCCTCTCATCCCCCTTACGGCCCTATTATGTTTAGACCTCCATATTGTTTTGTTCCCATCTAATGTTCTCCCTTCCATCTGCAGGCCCAAGCACGGCCTTGAGGCCCACTCATCTTAAGAAATTCCATCCCTGAAGGAATTTATGTGTCAGGTTTCCATTGTAGACTGACCACTGCATCCCTCCCTTACTTCCTTTTAACCAGCTCTGCTGGGTAAGGCACATCCAGCAGATTCAACAGGCCCTCCCGGGCTAACATTCTTACCCCGTAAGCATCAACAATGAGCTGGAGGACATTGCTTGAGTCATCAGACAGGATCCCCACTGTGGTCCCGGGGATGAGCTCACTATAGTTCTAGAAAGGAAGACAAAGATGTCCATAGCTTACTGAAGGAGAGTGATCTCTTCAAAGTGCCCCTAGTCAGATTGGCAGTCTTTTTTTTGGGGGAGGGGGGACATCAAGACAGGCTTTCTTTGTGCAACCCTGACTATCCTGGAATTAGCTCTGGAGACCAAGCTGGCCTCGAACTCAGAGATCTGCCTGCCTCTGCCTCCTGAGTGCTGGGATTAAAGGTGTGTGCCACCACCACTGCCAGAACAGCAGTCTTAAAATGAAGTTTGGAGGACACTGTGGGATATCTCACTTGTCGCTACCAGAACAGATCTAGCAGATTTTCATATCTGAGGAAAAGTAAGAAACCTTTTTACGCCCTTCCTCCCACTGAATTATCTCCCCACCACCATCACAAAGCTCCACACCTGCTTCCTAATAGGTTAGAGGTTAGAGGAAAAAGGCTACAGGGAGGAATGTTAAGTACCTAGAGAATGAGTTTTAAAAAGATTTTTCCTGCTTGGGTCCCTGGCTAGTGACAGCTTGAGCTGGCCACCTGGGACAGGTCCACCTGTGGTGACAGGATGAGAGTCCCAGAGGCATAATTACCTGGTAGAGGTTGGCGACATCCTCAGTGACTGCAAAGATCAGGTTAATGTTTTTCTGGGACAGTTTCTCAGTCATCAGCCCCAGAGACGGGTAATCCTGGAAAAGGGGGAAGAGGTGAAGGTTCATGCTTCCCTGGATTCTAAGCCTTTGAACTTGTCCTGTCAGGGGTAGACCCAGGGAAATGTGACACTTAAAAGATTTTTACCCACTAATCAAAGTGAGGTGGGGTGGTTTGGGTGTGGCTCCAGTGTGTCCCTTTGGGTTTCATGCACTGAAACTGAATTCTCACTGTGAGATGCTGAGTGGGTGAAGACAAGTCCCTACAGTATTTAGGGGTAGAGTCTTTGGTAAGTAAGTAGGATTAGAGGTCATTAAAGGCTCCAGAGCTAGCTTTCTAAGAGGAAAACAATGAAAACAGAAACCCACACACATGACCCCTGACCTCTGCTTCATGCCGGCCTGAGTCTTGGGACTCCGCCCGCAAGACCATCACTAGATGCGGCCTCTCAAACTCACAAGGCCTAAGAAGACAACTGAAGTTCTTTTCTGACTCACTGCATCTGTGCTGTTGTATTGTCAGTGACAGAAAAGGGGGCTCTGTGTGAGTGAGGGGGGCAGGGCAATGCGAGCCGTGACCCCTGGGCGGCTGGCGTTCCAAAGCCAAGCGCCTTCTTCCCACTCACATTCAAACCAGCCCCAGGAGCTAAGACCTGCGGCTGCAGAGCTATGGGCGAGTGTCCTAGCCTCGCTCTACGGATCACCTACCACATGATCACCAACCATCACTCACCCCTACCCCTCTTCTACTCGGCTCTGCTCTAGCTCATTCCTCCTGCCACCTGGAGTGACCTTCATCTTGGGAACCCCCTCCTTCCTTAGTCTAAGCTTACCTCCTTCAAGAGGCCTTCCTTGACCACCCCAGCTCCTAAAGAGCTTTCCTCCCTCGGCTGCTGACTGTATCATACACTTAGCATTAATTGTGCATTCTGTGCTATTGATACACATGTTGGAATATATCCTCTCTCTTCCTCTAAACCAAAAACCTTCTAAGAGTAGGTCCTTCTAGCTTTTCATCTCTCTCAGCTCCTGGACAATGCCTTGGATAGACCAGCAGCAAAGGTTGCTGACTCGCCCCTTGTCTGACAGGGCTCAATTTGTATATGGCTAATACCAAGGTCATGGAGAGGCCAGGAAACAGTATGAATCAATAGATCCATGGGATCCTAGACCTTGCAAGGGAGCTCATGAGATCTCAGCTCAGTCTCCTGCCTTCAATCACTTTTAAGCTACAGGGTGGTTCCTCTATGTATTAACGTTTAAAAAAATAAAGAGTAGGATGAGGAGGGATCGGTGGGCGAGCATTTATCTACTACATTGTGAGACTCTGGATTCAATCTCCAGACCAGGAAAAAAAAAAAAAAAAAACAGGCATGGTGGTATAAGCTTCTAATCCCAACACTCAGAAGGCTGATGCAGAAGGATTGTAAGGTGAAGGTCATCCTGAACTATATACAGAACAAGACTCTCTTGAGAAAGAAGAAAGAAAGAGAGAGAGAGAGAGAGAGAGAGAGAGAGAGAGAGAGAGAGAGAGAGAGAGAGAGAGAAGGGAGGGAAGGAGGGAGGGAGGGAGGGAGGGAGGCAAACAAACAGAAACCAGGGAGAGTGTGACTTTACTGTGACCCTCACATCCGCGGGGTAACGGCAGGATGACTGAGAATTACTAGTCAGCCTGACCTGCACCGCAAGACCCTGTCTCGAGAAAATGAAGGGGGCAGGGGACAAGACAGGTAAAGAGTCAAGACTTTCTCCAAATACTCGAAGTGTTATTGTTTTAAACCTTGCTCCATTTGTCTTATGACTGACAGTAATTTCTCCTATTTCAATTTAAGCTCCTTTCCTCTCATTTAATTAACTGTCTATGACTATTATTAATTAAAACACATAAAATAACTTCTCAGAAGTTTTCTTACCTATCGTCCTAAATGATCCATGAACCATTCTTCCTTCAAACCAAACGACTCTGTGCCCTCTAACCTTTCCTCAAGAGGCTCTGCCCTCTGGGTTTTTCTCATTTCATCAACGAAACCTTTGTCCTCCCCCCCCCCCCCCCGTCTTTCCCCAGTAACCACGAATGAGCTTGATTGCAAGAAGGGACCCCCATCCACAGGGGAAGGAGGGAAGTGACCTTTCCAGCTGTGACTTCGCACATTCTGGACGCCAAGCTGCCGTGGCTGATGCTGATGACCGGAGTCAGTGTGAACACTCACCACGGGCATGGACATCCACGGTCAGACTGTTTACACCCTGGATGAGGATGCTCCATTGAGGGGTGGCAGAAACAGGCATTAGCTGAGCCCCACAGAATGCCCAGTAGAGGGCTGTTTTCAAATTCCCACAAAAGCCTTGCCTGGAATGATACAGCCCTATCAGATGAACAAGAAGCCCAGCCGGACCAGGCGCCTCACCATGGTGGTGGAGGCAGAGTACTGGTTGTCACTGCCGATGTGACACTGCCCATCGTTGGGCTGGACAATGCCTGCCAGCTTTCCATCCAGTGCAATGTGGGTCTTGGCATCGGTGGTAAACACCAGCAAATGGGATGCATCATTCCTCCAGCCAATTTTCTCCTGTTAAAAAAAAAAAAAAAAAAAAAAAAAAAAAAAAACGACACGGGACTTCAGCTATGCCGTCAGTACTGAACAAAGACCCCAGAACCTCCACACCTAAAGAGCTGGACAAGTTGCATTGGAGAGGGACCTCAGCCCTAAGCTTTGGAACATAAACTAGAGCTTGGTTTTGTGGAAATTCAGGCTTTGTTCCCTTAGGAAAATCAACCCATTGTTGATTAGTTCTTGAGACTGAATCATGCCTTCTTCAACTCCTCCAGTGACAGAAACCCATCTGCAATCCAGAGCTGGCCTGGATTAGAAGAAATCCTACCCTAACATCTGCCCACTTTGCTGAGGTCAGGTTAACCCAGGCTTGACTCTGAAATAATTCCAGAAAATGTGGGATGATGCTCTCCCCAGGAAAGATCTGGGATGACTGTGGTTCAAAGAGGTGTCAGCTGTGGCCCTGGTGTGGATAGAGAGAGAGCAGCGTGTAGCAGGAGCAATTTATTACTCATCATGTACAAAGTCCTGCTTGGTTCCTATCTCCCATCACACCGGAAATCCCCACCCAAACTGTTTCCTTCCCCATTTTAATTTATGCCAGCTACACCTGGCACCCCTTGCCCTCCAAACTCACATCACAGACTGTAGCCTGCATGATGGCGTCAAAGCCGCCCTCTGGGGCATCTCGGTTCCGTGACACACTCTGTTTCTTCACTTCCTCATTGAAGCGGGTCACCTGGTCAGTTAGCGTCAGCACGTGTTTGTAGCCAAACATCGGCAAACATGAAACCTTCATACTGGGGGGAAATGAGAGGTCACCGTAACAGAAGCTGTGGTGGAAATGTGGTACGAGGGTCAGGTAAAGAGGGAGGGACAAACATGGACAGTGGTGTGTCCAGACCAGGTCCATGTCATATTGGTTTTTCTCTTTTTTTGCAATGCTGGGGATTGAACCCAAAACCTCGTGCATGCCAGACACATGCTCTACTGCACAGTCCCACAGAATCACAATTACTGAGACAGTCTAGACTCCAAACCCTGCAAACTACCTGTGGCACCACAACCATACCTCCGGATAGCGAAAGGGCAAGAAAGGCCGAGATGAGCCAGACAGGGCAGATTAAACCCCAGCTCCCCGTTTACCAAGCATGGGCTCTCTGACAGTCTCTCAACCTGCATTCCATCAAGTATATGGTCACAGCAACAAGAAAAGTAATTAACACATATGCCAAATGAAGGCAAGGGGCTGGAGGGGTAGCTCAGTGGTAACTTTACATATGGAGGCACAATAGTGCTTATCTCATTAGAGCTATTGTGAGCCCAAGGAAAGCAATTGTACAAGAGGCAGGCTCACACTATCGTGGCTGGAACCATCAACACTTTTTTTACTGCAGTAATAAAGCAGGTGTCCAGTAAATTTATAGAACATGCTGTCCCTGGATATGTTTTCTGGGGGAACATATAGCCCAGAGAGAAGTTCAAAAACTGTACTGTAGAATTTATTTTTAAAGTTAAAATGTAAACCCATGCCTTGTTAGTCCTGCAATCATCATTTTAATATACTTCATTTTTAATTATGGGGGAGAGAGAGAATATGAGAGGGGAGAGGGAGAAAGAGGACAGACAGACAGAATGAGCTGTGCAGGTGCCCACAGAGGCCAGAAGACAGCATCAGATCCCCTAGAGTTGGAGCTACAGGCTTGGGTTAAGAGCTGCCCAACTTGGGTACTGGGAATTGGACTCTGTCAGGTCCTCTGGAAGAGCAGGAAGTATTCCTAACCATCAGACCATCTCCCCAGCCCCCAGTAATCATCATTTTAAATCACTACCATACATAGATTTACAGTCTTCGTCAAGTAAGCCATTCAACAGTCAACGGCTATGGTTTGACTCTGAGATGGACACCATAGGTTCGTGTGTTTGAACACTTGGTCCCCAGGTGAGCGGCACAGTTTCGGGGAGGCTGTAGCATCTTTGTAACACAGAGCCTAGCTGGCATAAATAGGGTTATATGGGCAGGGCTTGCTTCGTTTGGATTGTCCCAAGCCAGCTCCACTTCCAGCCCTGGTAGCATATAGCAAGAAGCTACCACAGGTTCCTGCCACCACGGACCAAGCCACTTTAGACTTCATGCCTTACCTGTCATGATCGATTACATCCTCTGAGCCATAAACCAAAATAAACCTTTTCCCCTTAAGTTGCCTCCACCAAGTATTTGGTCACAACAGCAAGAGAAGTAGCTAATACAGAAGCCAAACAGAGACTCGGGGCTGGAGATGTTGTTCGGTGACAGGACGCCTGCCTAGCAAACATGAGACCCTAAGTTCAATTCCTAGAGCTCCTCCAACCCAGAGCTAAGATGGGTTGGCTCGTGTCTGTAACACAGCACTCGGGAGGTTGAGGCTAGCCTAGGCTACAGAGCAAAAGATCTCTGTCTCAAAGGAAAAGGTGTGAGGGCTGGAGAGATGGCTGAGTGATTAAGAGCACTGGCTGACCAGGTAGTGGTGGTACATGCCTTTAATCTCAGCACTTGGAAGGCAGAGGCAGGCAGATTTCTGAGTTTGAAGCCAGCCTGGTCTACAGAATGAATTCCAGGACAACCAAGGATACACAGAGAAACCCTGTCTCTGGGGAAAAAAAAAAAAAAAAGCACTGGCTGATCTTTCAGAGGACCCACATTTAATTTCTGGCACCCACATGGTGGCTTAGAACCATCTATAACTCCAGCTCCAGGGGATCCAACACCCTCTTCTGGCCTCTGATGACACCAGGCACACACATGGTATACAGACATGCACGATGCAGGCAAACATTGATACACATGAAACAAAAGTTAAAATATATATACATATATATTCTTATAAAGCAGGCAAATAGAGAGAAGAACTTAACTTGTTATATACTATTAAAGAATTCAATAAAGTGATTTAATTTTCTTACATTTTAACTTTGCAAAATTTGTGTTCTTGATGACTAGAATAATGACACTGTTCTGGAATCACAATTACATTTTTACTCATCCAGATTTCTCTCTGCTTTTGACCTTGTCCCCGCCTCCTCACTTTCCTCTTTCCCTCTACTCATGTGTGACAAAGCCAATAAGCTGATGACATTTCTGTATGAGACCCTTCACAGCCTTGAGTCTATTGGCACAATATTCCAGACAGGGGGCCCATCTGCCAGGCAGAGAACAAGTTGAAAACAATATGGTTTGGCATCACACAGTCAACAAAACCACCTTAGAGGGGCTAGAGCGGTGGCCCAGTGGTTAAAGCATTTAATGCTCTTCCAGAAGACCAGAGTTTGGTTGCTACCACCAATGTTAGGCAGCTCACAACCACCGTAACCCCAGCCCCAGGGGATTTAAGCCCCTCCTCTGGCCTCCACAATCACCCAGCACGCATATATACAAACAGACACGAACACATACCTATACATAGAAATAAAAATAATAAATATTTAAAGAAAAAAAGACCTAGATTTAAAAATGGCAACCAGGACTTGGACCAGCCTGAGACAAAGGGAAGGGGGCTTCCCTGGCTTGAGGAGAAAGGACTTACCTGTAACAGGGGTTTTTGAGAGCCTCTGGTGGGGAGATGTACATATATGGAGATACAGGCTTGTCCACAAAGGCCCCAAAGCCAATCCGAAAGTTACTAGTAATCCTGCGCATCTGGGAAGCCAACTTGGTACCCAAGGTCTGGATGCTCGACAGATCGTCCTTCATGGAGAAGGACAGGTCCATCAAGTAGTAGATGTCTACAGGGTAATCCTCCACCTGCCGCACTTGAAGGGAAAAAATCTTCGAGTCATCTGGAAGGCAGAAGGATGTTAGTTTTTCTCTACTCCTAGGAATAAATACATAAGTATTTATAGGGGATAAATAACTGATCAAATTAAGCTTGGAAGCTTCGCTCGGCTCCCCTTCACCACCCCACCCCTGCCTTACAACCCCATTCCTCTTGCAGTTTCTTGAACTTCTTTTCTATTCTGTGATTTCCCACCACCTATAAATTCCCATGTGTGACCCTCTGTGTCCCCAGGGTCTACTATCCCAAGTCACACAGCTGCTACAGTTCAGACTCTGTGAAGGACAGAAACGGTGCTAGATATGGTAGCACATGCCTGTAATCCCAGCATGCATGAGGCAGAAGCAGGGAGATTCCTGCAAAGCCAAGACCAGCCTGGGCTGTACAGTGAATTCCAGGCTACACAGAGGTCCTGTCTCGAAAGTAAATAAATAGCACCCTGCTGCGTTTCTCCAAATCCCATAGATGCCTTGCACGTAGTAGGGCTCTCCCAAACTCTCACTGATTCAGCCAGGTCCAGCACTGAAAAGCTCCCTCTTAGCCTAATACCCCTCCCTCTTCTGTCTGTCCCTACTTGTCTGCTCCTAAATAGTCCCTATCCCCTGTGGAAAACAGGCTTACAAATTGCTTTCTCATCCTTTCTCTCATTTGCACCTCCACACAAAGCTATAAACGAGATAAAATGCATCCGGAAGGAGCAGTGCCAGAAGGGTTAAGTAACTAGAAACCAGCCAAATAACCAGGAACATGGTGGAGCTGGGATTCACACCCTTCTGACTCAAATCCTGATACCTCTTATCTTCTTCCATTCCCCTGCCCACAACCACCACACACACACACACACACACACACACACACACACACACACACACACACCATTCTCCTCTCTCCACCCCATTCCTATTCTGTGCTGCCCCTCCCCACCAAGAGTTCCTGTTCAGACCTCTATTGATGTCCCTTGTCCACTTGTACCAGGTCTCTCCCCAAGATGAGCCCCGTGCCTACCTGGCCGTAGTCGAAGGGCAATCCTCTGGGGGCTGACTTGAGTGATCTGGGTGCTGTCTCCAGAGGCCTTGCTGCTGAGCGGTCTGGCCTCCAGGATCTGGGCCTCACTGACTGGGAACTCAATGGACTCTGGAGCACAGCTGTCCTTCAGCAGGTTCTCCTTCAGGTTACAGCGGGGTGAGCCCTGAGGCAGAGCCTGTGTAGACAGGAGCCCAACATCAGAGCTACCCCGACATCAGAGCTAGCATGGCTATTCCCCCAACCCCCGCATGACATGTCACCTCCCAATGGCTCAGAGCTTACCCAGCCCTTTGGGGCTAATTTATTGTAAAAACTGCTGTGGTCCTTCCTAGGATAATCCCTAGGGACACATACAGGAAGGGTGAACAGGCTGAGTCAGGACCTGTTCATGGCTCACAGCTGGGAAGAGGGTGCATTGAAATTAGTTTCTGAGTCTCAAAATCAGGTTTACCAAGTAAAACACAACTGAATGGAATAGAAAATACCCATGGATGTAAATAGAGGTTTCGATGTTATTTGGGGAAACTTTTGTTTACTGGAGGATGGGATCTAGCATACATAATGAGTAATAATATATGAGGTGTTTCTTCCCCTAGGTCAAGGTTAAAACCATTAACTGTTGTGTTGGCTACCGACTGCTTTCTAAGGTCTGTGGTTGTGTGTTTCCCGTCCCCCTCTGCACCCACAACAAAGGTGACAGAGGGGAGACGGTGAGGACAAAGAATAAGAGCACAGGAATGAGCTGGCTGACCGACCCTCGGTGTCGCCACTGACGGGGCCCCAGAGCATGACACACGGCTCTCCAAGCCCAGTTCCTTCAGTCTCAACGTGAAGCATAAAAGTCTTCCTTAGTTACAAACGGCAATCGAAACCAGAGACAGAAGGGGAAATGATGGTTGCTAGGGGCCAAGGAGAAGGAGGAAGGAAGAGTTGTTTAATAGGCCCACAGTTTACTTTAGCATAGTGAAATTAGTTATGGGGATGGATGATGGTGAGGGTTTCACATTATAAACAGATTTAATGTCACTCAGCTGTATACTAAAAATGGTTAAGATGGAAAAATAATAACATGAATGCTGGGGCAATGGTTCCGTCAGAAAATGGTGCATACTTGCTGCGCAAGAATGAGAACCTGAGCTCAGCACCCATGCTAAAAAATAAATAAATAAATGGGCCGGGCGACGGTAGCACACGCCTTTTATCCCAGCACTCGGGAGGGAGGCAGAGGCAGGCGGATCTCTGTGAGTTTGAGGCCAGCCTGGGCTACAGAGTGAGATCCAGGACAGGCTCCAAAGCTACACAGAGAAACCCTGTCTCGGGGCGGGGGCGGGGGGGGGGAATGGGTCTGGTGACATGTGCCTGCAAACCCAGAGCTAGGGAGGCAGGGACAAGAGGTTCCCTGGGGCTTGCTCACCAGTTAGGTTAACCATATGGGTGAGCTCCAGGTTCAGGGAGAGACCCTGAGTCTCAAGAAATAAAGTGGAGAGAGAGAGAAAGACACACAAAATAGATCTCCGTATATGCACACCACACACACACACACACACAAAGGTCAAGATGGTAAATTCTGTTATATGTATTCTACCACAATTAAAAAATTAGTTTAAAAAGAACTAACAATAAGAATCCTCCATCACAGGGATGCTGTGCCAGGCTAAATAAGACCATGTATACAGTGAGTGCTCAATAAGCACGAGCCACTAATATGAGGTGTTGATAAGTAGTTCCCGGATGAGCTACTTCCACAAGCTGGGGAAAACAGCAGGAGGACAGGCCGCAGGCCAGAGCCCAGTCTCTCACTTTCCTCCTTCGCGCTGGACAAAAACCACACTGATCTGTGTCCCTCAGCCTTCGGGACTCTGTGCGCTCACATGCAAGAATGCAATGTTCTTGGAAGGACACTGGAGCCAGAAAACAGGCCCCAGAGCTAGGTCGCCACCAGCTGTGTGACCCCACAGAAGTCACCCTGACTTGTTCGATAAGTGGGGTTAGGGAACACCATGCCTTCAGTTCTGTTGTACCCCGACACTAAGCGTATTTAACCAGAACTGCATGAGCACACGTCTAGCTGTCCGTACCCCAACACTAAGTGTACTTAACCAGAACCGCATGAGCGCACGTCTAGCTGTCCGTACCCCGACACTAAGAGTACTTAACCAGAATTGCGTGAGCACATGTCTAGCTGTCCGTACCCCGACACTAAGCGTACTTAACCAGAACCGTGTGAGCACATGTCTAGTTGTCCGTACCCCGACACTAAGCGTATTTAACCGGAGCACATGTCTAACTGTCCCTTGCCAGGTTGAGGAGACTGATCTGAAAGCCGGCACATCCCCACCTGGACCTGTTTCTAGGTCTTCAGCCTTTCCTAACAACCTCCTTCCAACACGTCCCACTCCCACAAAAAAAAAAAGTATCCATATCCCAGAATAGTTATTGACATTTGCTGAGCACGTGCTGCATGCGGGCAGGGGGCGGCACCTCCCAGGAGTCACTGCGATGCCAACAGCTTGGGAAGGCTGGAATTACCAATCACAAGGGAGGAACCTACGGGCAGGAGGCTGCACAAGTGAAGAACTCAACTTTGGGAGTTAGAAGTTTGAGGCTCAAAGAAGTTAAGTGATTGGAGTTAGAGAGCTTGGGAGAGATGCAACTAAGACGCCGCTTGGGTTTCTGCCTCATAAAGTAAGTTTTATTGCATTCTGGAGAGAACGGAATAAAAAGTAGAAAAGTTGGTTGGGAGGAACGGTCCTGGGAGGAGCCACAGCAGAAAATGCCCCAGGCATTCTGAGAACCAGATACAAGATAGAGATGTGAGAAGTGTGGGGGGAGATGGACAATGTCCTTCTGTCCCGCTGTGCAGAACCTGGTCACCAGGACATCTGCAGAGGGATTGATCCACAAAGACACCCGCACATTCTAAAGCACAAAAGCCTCCCCTTTGAGGAGTTGAAGACCTGCTCCGTGTAGATGGCAGCACAAGGAACATCACAAGTACACACATACACCACATGCACATATATACACACACGTACACATATACCACACATACACATATACACACATACACATATACACACACATACACCACACACACATACACCACACATATACACACACATACACCACACACACACATATACACACACATACACCACACATACACATATACACACATACACATAACCACACACACATATACACACACATACACCACACATACACATATACCACACATACACACACATACACCACACATAAACATATACCACACATACACATAACCACACACACATATACACACACATACACCACATGCACACATATACACACACATACACATATACCACACATATACACACACATACACCACACATACACATACACCACACATACACATATACACACACATACACCACACGCACGCATATACATACACATACACCACACATACACATATACCACACATATGCACACATACACCACACATACACATATACCACACATATACACACGCATACACAACACATACACATATACCACACATACACATATAACACACATATACACACACATACACACACATACACATATACCACATATACACATAACCACACACACATATACACACACACATACACCACACATACACATACACCACACATACACATAACCACACATACATATACACACACATACACAACACACACACAACACACACATACATAACCACACACACACATATACACACACACACCACACATACACATAACCACACACACATATACACACATATACACCACACGCACATACACCACACACACATATACACACACATATACCACACATATACACACACATACACCACACATACACAACACACACACACAACACACACATATACACATACACACACATACACCACACACACATATACCACACACACAAATACACCACACATACACATATACACACACATAAACCACACACACCACACACACACATACACCACACGCACATATACCACACACACAAATACACCACACATACACCACAAACACATACACCACACACACATATACACACACACCATACACTCATACACACATACTACACCCACCCCCACACACACACTCCACACAAACCATACACATACTCCACCTTCACACATACACACACCACTCACCCTCACACACACACTCCACCCTCACCCCACTCACACACATACTACACATATAGTCTGACCTCACACACACTTACTACACACACACAACACACACACACACACACACACACACACACACACACACACACACACACACACACACACACCAATCTATCTCTGATTCCAACTGCCCACAGACTTCAGAGAAAACCTTCCCAAAAAGGCAATGATGAGATCACCAAGATGCCAGAGGAGCTGAGCCTTTCCAGAACAAGACAGAGGCTGGAGGAGGGAACCAGAAGGGAAAACAGGAAGCTGAGGGGGGCAGCCAGCCCCATCCTCAGGCTCTGCAGGGGGAGAGGGCGCTTCTGAGGGCTTTCCTCATTCCTGCTTTCTAACCTCACAGTCTCAATAAGCAGAACCGAATGCTCACACGTGCTGGCAGTCTTTATGCTTCCTATGAACTTCCTTAGAAAAATAAAAATACTGAACAACAACAACAACAACAACAACAAAAAAAAAAAAGACCAGGCCAGATCCGTCCCTTGGCGATCGCTGACCTCAGAGGTCAGAAACATAACAGGTTCCTTGGCCCAGTTCTTCCTGAGAGCCAACTGCCCTGAGAAGATACCAAGGCAATGTCCTCAACACCCTTGGCCACATTCCCACCCCAGGCACAGATGGAAGAGGGGATATCTCCCAGTCACTCAAAGGGAAAACTAGGAAAGGGGTTGATGTTAATGTTCTAGTTCCCATCAAAACCGGACGTTACACAAAAGAGTCAAGCCCCGCCCCCTGGAGGGAAGAGATCACCCACAGAAGTGGGAGGCTCCCGGCCCTGAGCTCTGGGAGCTGGTGGATTACCTCCCCTTCCTGAGACAGTGACACATGCATGTTATTAGGACCAGTCCCCCTTAATCCTGTTTGGGAAAAGTACAGCATGAATAATAGTCACTGTGATATCTGTCTCACAGGGTTGGGCAGGAGCTAAAACAAGACTGAGATGATTTCAAAACACAAAGTCTCAGTATGAGTCAAACCCGCTCAGATCCTCTGGGGGTCCCGGGTAAGTAACAGTGGCCGCTTTCCTGCAGATGTGACTACCACTGTTACTGTGCACTCGCTCCTTGGAGGAAGGCAGGGGAAACACACCCTCGAGGTTTTCTTTTTCTCAGCACTCGGGGGGGGGGGGGGGGGACGGGGGGGGGGGGACGATTTGCTTGTGCCAGGCTCTAGCACAGGGCTATCTCCCCAGCCTCACTCAGACATTGGCTCACTCAGTGAGGATAAAAAAAAAAAATTACCTGAACACAGAGAAACATGGAGGAGAAGAAGGTATTTAGTACACAGCTGTTAGGATTCATACTTTGTTGGTTATGACGGTGAGGGACACACTCTTACCACTGGGTTATTCGTTTGGGGTTTGTTTGTTTATTGAGGCAGGATTTCACTTAGCCCAAGCTGGCTTTGAACTTTTATATAGGCAAAAATTACCCTGAACATTTTCATACTATGCATGTGTGTGTGTGTGTGTGTGTGTGTGTGTGTGTGTGTGTGTGTGTGATGCACATATACATGTATGTGTAGGTGTGCCTGGGCACACACATGAGGAAGTCAGAGGAAGATGTTGGATGCCTTCCTCTATCACTCTCCACTTTTCCTTCTTTTTTGAAAACGGAGTTCACCATTGTAGCCTTGGCTGCCCTGGATCTCGCTCTGTAGACCAGGCTGGCCTCGAACTCACAGAGATCCACCTGCCTCTGTTTCACCAGTGCTGGGATTAAAGGCGTGCGCTACCACGGCCAGTCACCTTATTTTTTGATATAAGGTCTCTCAGTGAATCTAAAGTTGACTGTTTTGGCTAGGGTGGCTGACCAGCAAGCTCCTGGGATCTACTTGTCTGGGCTCCCCAACACTGGAACTACAGGCATGGCCATGCCCAGCTTTAAGAGGGTGTTGGGGATTTGAACTCACGTCTTCTTGCTATCACAGCAAGTGCTCTTATCCATCTTCCTAGCCCAGCCCTGAACTTCTAACTTCACCTTGATCCTCCTGCCTCTGCCCCCTAAGGACCAAGACTGCAGGCATGTGGCCATTATACCCAGGCTATCAACTGTTGGGTGGAGCCCAGGGTATCATGTGTGTAATGCAAGCACTCTACCAACTGAGTTACACCGCCAGATCCTGCTGTCTTAGTTAGGGTTTCTATTGCTGTGAAGAGATGCTATGACCACAGCAACTTTTATAAAGGAAAACATTTCACTGGGGTGGCTTACAGTTTCAGAGGTTCAGTCCATTATCATCATGGAGAGAAGCATGGTGGCAAGCAGGCAGACATGGTGCTGGAGAAGTAGTTGAGAGTCCTATATTTTGCTTTCAACAGGAAGTAAACTGTCTCACTGGGAGTGGCTTGAGCAGTATATGAGACCTCGATGTCTGCCTCCACAGTGACACGCTTCCTCCAACAAGGCCACACCTACTCCAACAAGGCCACACCTACTCCAACAAGGTCACACCTACTCCAACAAGGCCACACCTACTCCAACAAGGCCACACCTACTCCAACAAGGCCACACCTACTCCAACAAGGCCACACCCACTCCAACAAGGCCATACTTCCTACTAGTGCCGCTCCCTTTGGGGCCATTTTCTTTCAAACTACCACACCATAGACAGACAGATAGATAGATAGATAGATAGATAGATAGATAGATAGATAGATAGATAGATAATGATAGATAGATAGATGATAGATAGATAGATAGATGATAGATAGATAGATAGATAGATAGATAGATAGATAGATAGATAGATAGAGATATGTATATATATATATGTGTGTGTGTGTGTGTGTGTGTGTACACACACACTGTAATTAGTGTCCTGAGCCTTTCCCTACAGATACAGGGAAGGAAGCCCTACTGGAGTCTTCCACTTGCTAGCCCCAAACCGCATTCTTTCGTTCTTGGGTGTCAGGTTTTAAGCTGGTCTACCTTCCAACATGTGCTCAGGCCATGTATCAATTCCTAGTATTTCGTCCTGCCTTAAGGTTGCCAAACTTAGAAAATATTTAAAGCATACCAAGATGGAAAATGACTTGCAATTTAATCCAATCGGATTGGGTTCTCTGTATTTATATGGCAACCCCAATTCTACCTCCACCCTCCCTGTCCTGTCCCAGCCTCCACCAGTAGCAATATTATCCCCCTTGCTTCCCTAGCAATCTGTTCCGATGCCATAGGTCCAGGGTCCATCCTGGGAGCCTTTATATTTAACAAACACTTCAGGCTTTTTAAATTACCGTATGACTTCTGAAAGTTCTAGACTCCAGTATGATACCACTTGAGCCAAGAATACAAGGTCTACTGGCCCTGGTGTGAAGCTGGTGTCTGTGCTAGCTGCACAGACCAGAGACAGCACCTTACCCAAACCCACGTTATCTAACCACATATCTATCTCTCTAAGAACACACCCTATGCAGACGGGCCCAAAACACCCCACTCATGCACACTGGCTCTGTTTTTCTCTTACCACGCCAAGTGCTTACTATACACACCCAAGAGCTGCTGTCCTTTAAGGACCAGAAGCTGAGCCCAACCAGTTGTTTTCAGAGGCACTTGCCAGCATCAGCACCGCCTGAGACAGCCAAGACAGGGGAGGCAGAGGGCTGAGCAGCGCCCCCAGACCCACCTGTGGTCTTTCTACGTCAAGATCGAACACTTTCAATAGTTAAGCTTGCCCTTTGCAAGGGAAGTCCTGCTTCCTCAGGAAAAAGATAACAGCCATGTTCTAGTTATAGTCCAGGGTTCCTCCCTGCCTGACACATTCTGTACCACATCCGACTCCCCGACCCATCCCTCCTCCTTCTCACCTACTTAGTAATGGTAGATGTTGTCATTCACTATAGTCCATTCTGAGGGCTTCCTACCTCCCTTCCTGAGTTTCCTTTGGGCCTAGCTGGCCCCTGTTTCCTGACTCCACCCCATCAATAGGCCGATCCTCCCCAGCCTCTCTCCCTCTGGCCACTCAGTCTGCCCCAGAGGGCAAAGATTTCACCATAGTGACCGATAAATATTCCACATTTGCATCTAGCCACATGGAATCTGTTCATACGGCCTAAGGAGGGGCTTTGGCTGGTCAGGACCCAGCTCAAGCTTGTCCCTATAAGACCCAGATGGGTAAAAAATGGCAGAGGAGGATGGGACAGGACTGGACACCCCCTAAAGGACAGACTCTGGGGGATTCTCTCTTTCCTCAAGACTCACTTGACTATCTCCACATTAACTTTAGGTTGAAAGGGAGGGGAGGAGGGGGAACATCCTTTGAGTACCTCTAGGTCTTCTTCAGGGGGCTCTCTCTGCTCCCCTCTGTTCCAGCCAGGCAGCCTCAGGCCAGCCAATCCAAACAAGACACCCTCTACATCCCACTCCTTCTCCTGGCATTGTTGCAGAATTACAACTTCCTCAGAAAGGAAGCTTAACAAAATCATGACGGTGACCAAAGGCAGGAAGATATGACAGAAGAGAAGGAGGAAGCTATGCCATGCCACACTTGAGCCTCCAGGGCAGCCCAGAGGGGAGGGGCACCTGTGGGGGTGGAGAAGAAGGGCTCAATCTCCCGGGGCCCAGAGAATGTTTCATTTGCTAAATGAGATCAGTCTGGCCCAGATGTTGGGCAGCTGTCTCTAGAAGCAGTCCCCGCACTGAACAGCACCGAGGCCAAAGCCGTGGATAGAGCTGGTCGGAGGCTCTGGCAGCCCTCCTCTAGGGGATAAACACAGCCCTCTGCTCCTTCCTCCCCAGCCTGCCCAGGAGGCTGCCTTTTTAGGAAACTCAGAGGATCCAGAAGAGAAGCAGACCGTGAGGGGATAGCTAGGACAGACAGGAGCCACACAGAGCGGAGGTGTGACTCTCAACAGAGTGGCTGGGTGGCTGAGGAGCAGCCGGGCCAGCAGCTCAGGTAACCAACTGCTGGGGGTGGTGACTCACTCCCACTGTAACTGCTGGGAACCTCTCCAGCCACATGCACCCCCTACCTCCCCATCAGCCTTCACCAGCTCCAAATTCCCAGCCTGGCCACAAACATAGCCACTCTCTCAGACACACTCATTCCCTAGGGCCTCAGACACAACAAACTCTCTGCCTAGACATGGCTGACCCTTTCCTGTCACCCTCTGGTCCTCACAGTGGGCTGTGCTCCTTCCCCATTGACACCTCAGAGAGGGAAGGGAAGGGAGGGGAGGGAGGGGAGGGGAGAGAGGGGGAGGAAGGGGAGGGGAGGGGAGGGAGGAAGGGGAGGGAAGGGGAGGGGGGAAGGGAGGAGGGGAAAGGGGAGGGGAGGGAAGGGAGGGAAGGGAAGGAAAGGGAAGGGAAGGGAAGGGAAGGGAAGGGAAGGGAAGGGAAGGGAAGGGAAGGGAAGGGAAGGGAAGGGAAGGGAAGGAAGACAAGGGCCTCATCATCAGAGAAAAGGGAAGGAAAAAGGATCTCTAAGAATGTGCACACACACATATATACATACACACATACACACACACACACATGATTCCTCTTCTGGGTGTTTGTTTTGTTTTTTCATTCTGGGGAGAAAACTAAGCTGGCATCCCTCCCTGTCCCTAGCGCCACTCTCCCATTTTTGAGACCAAAGTCCCTCC